>NC_056737.1:1106510220-1106876470 GCF_019279795.1 Protopterus annectens | reverse complement strand
TGCCTTAAAAAGACTCTGGGAGAAAACTTCCCATCCAGGAGCAGGTTGAGGCTCACAATGTTTAAGTTTCTGCTTTCTCTTCATAGCGGCAGACAGCTGAGTATGTGTGGGAGACAACGTCTGGGTGGATGGTAGGGAAAGAGTAGGCCCTTCCAACTGTAGGAGCCATGGTTCCCCTCCGCCATCAGGATCTGATGGCTGATTAACCTCAGCAGACGTACTCATCGTTTCCACCATCCCAGCTTCCATTGAGGTTCCTGGGCCTCATTGGGAAATGGAGGTCTGAAAAGATCCCAGGCTTTCATCTGCCTCAAGAATCTCTCCGGAAGCCTGACGCGTAGTGTGGGAATCTGGCCTGATTTTCTTAGCCTTCTTCTGTGGTGGCTCATCGGACATGCCTACTCCACCCACCATACCGAGCGCGAGACGCCAGAGCCTTTGATTTTCTAAGTATAGTTTTAATGCGGCCAGATGGCTTAGGAGAGTCTTAGGGACAAAGGATTTACAAATGGGGCAGGATGCATGGCCATGGGCCTCGCCTAAACAGAAAACTCACTTTTCGTACATGTCCTTGTGAGAAATTTGTCTCCCACAAACACACTTTCCCTTTCTAGTGGACATGTACATCTTGGAAACTAACAAAGGACAAAGAAAACCCAACAGGGTACTTCTCTGTAGCAGCTGACTGTAGCGATTGTCTGAAAAACAAGCGATCTGCTTCCTGAACTGGCAAACAGGAGTCCGACGTTCACTGTGGCAGAAAAATTCTCAAGACGGTACGTGCACACGTCACATTTACATACGTATGTTTATGGCTTTGACATAGGATGTCACACATACCCTCTTGCTGCAAAGACTTTGGTATACTGGCCAGATGTCGGCGCTGCAGGCAGCAACCTCCCTACTGTAATGAATACTGCAATATGATAATAGAAGCACATCTTTTAACATCTGCCAACTAATTACAGTCACAAAAAATGTTTCTTTCTTCCCCCATCACACCTCCAACATTTGCCATCTACTGGAGGAAAAACTGTTTGGAGTATGCCCAGGCTTGCATATTTGGGAACTTTATATATATATATATATATATATATATATATATATATATCTATATATCTATATATATATATATATATATATATATATATATATATATATATATGTGTGTGTGTGTGTGTGTGTGTGTGTGTGTGTGTATGTATGTATGGTTCCACTTCATATCATCGAATTATCATTTCATCGAATTTCAAATCATCGAGACCACATTGTCAAAAACTCATTTCATCGAATCTCAAATCATTGAAAACTGTAAAGCAACTAAAAATAACATCCCAGACACTGTTTACTATGTTTATGCAGAGAGGCAAGCCCCCCTGCACACCCCATGTGGGGGGCTCCGCCCCCACACCCCCCGTAATTAAATATACCAACTCCAAGATCGCATTACAGTGGGGTTAGGAAATTACCTCCCCCCCCCACTGTAGTGCGACCTTAGAGTTGGTATATTTATTAACGGGGGGGGTGCAGGGGGGCTTGCCCCCCCTGCATAAATGTAGCAAAAACTTTGTGGAATGTTATTTGTAGTTGTTTCATAGTTTTCAATGATTTGAGATTCGATGATTTTTCGATGAAATGAGTTTTCGACGATTTGGTCTCGATGATTTGATAGTCAATGAAAAGATAATTCCATGATATGAAGTGGAACCGTATGTATACATTTCTTCCCATTGTTCCTTTGTGAATTGCTTATCCAATCTTTCTCTCTTGCCAATCCATTCAAACCTCCACAGATTGAGTCCTATAGATACCATGCAGTATTGTATATGCCTTACTAATTATTGCTTTTTCTAACAGATCTACTACAAACTCTACCAGTGCAGGTATTTCCATTTAGGATCTTCCTTTTTCTTTGCCTATATTCTGATATCAGTCCTTGATAGGGAAGGCAATATGAAGACTGCAGTCCAAATGTATTCTTGGCCATTAGCCTTCCCCTCTCTAATTATTTGCTCCCAATACCTTGGTTCACTTGTCAGTTTTCTCCAGTAAAGTCCATGCCCCTCTTGACTATTCTCTGTACTCCTAATTTTGCTCATCCCTACTGGCAGAATCTCCTTTACCCATTCCCTTGTTGGCTTAGTTCTTAGAAGACTTTCTGCTACTTTACGAATATATTTTGAATGGTTATTGTTATTCTTCTTACAGATCTGCATCCAAAATACCACTCTCCTTATTTCTTGAGTATACCCAAGTACCGCCCTCCGTTTCATCTTGATCCCTTTCAACTCTGAATTATACCTTTCTGCTTGTGCAATGTATTGCAGCCTTAACTTTGTAGATCTGAAATACCCCTTCAAAGCAGGTAATCCCACACCACCTTGTTCTTTTGGAAAGATCAACTTATCCCACTTGACTCTTGCTGTCCTCCCCTCCCAGACAAAATCTTTCAGGTCTTTATTAACTGCTATCCACAACTTCTCTAGTTGATAAAAATATGCCTGACCTGTGTATAAAACTAAAGAGACTAAAAAAACACCATCATTGCTTGTATCTTGTTATCCACATCCATAAAGCCAAGCTTTCAGTTTCTCAGTTTTTGTATTATCTTTTATTTAGTCTCTTCCCACATATCCTTGGCTGCCATAAGACTCATTTTTAACCCATATTCTGAAGTACTTCAATTCATGCCTCCCAACCATACAGAATTACTCAGATTTTCCCGAGTTTTGGGGTCCAAATGAAGGGGTGCCACGATTCCCCGAGTGGCACCCCTTCATTTCCGATTGTTTTTGCTTTATAACTTTAACTTTTTAAAAAATCGTGCTGTTGGAGCTGACGTCATCACGAGCTCAGTAAGGGATACCAGCCAGTCGGAATTGAGCTCAAGGAGCTCACATCATCATTTCCGACTGAAAATGCGAGCGGGAATGGCAGCAGTGAGCAGAATGGATTAACACAATGGGAGGCAGCTCGTTTTGTTCAGGGCAATACAAAGACTGAGCAGAATGGATTAATGGCAAATCTGCAATAGGAGGCAGCTCATTTTGTTCGGGGGGATACAAAGGCTCACATAAGGAAGTGTGTGTGTGCCTGCAACATATTCTGTTACAGTCATACTAAACTCCACTCATTTTTATGTGCACATGATTTGTATGATTCCTACCTAAATTTCACTGACTGAACTGATATATCCCCTAAGATGCATTTACCATAAGAAAATGTTGACGATAGCCTTGCTTACTTGCTAAAGCAATGCATAGTTTACTCTCTAAAAGATACAAAATAACTTTGAATTACTATCATGCTTCAGACAATGTTTTCTGTTATGTACAGTATTGTTCATCAGACAGAGCTGCCTTACTGCAACATGTTTTCTGTTATGTACTGTATTGTTCATCAGACAGAGCTGCCTTACTGCAACGTAATGTTTTCTGTTATGTACAGTATCGTTCATCAGACAGAGCTGCCTTACTGCAACATGTTTTCTGTTATGTACAGTATCGTTCATCAGACAGAGCTGCCTTATTGCAACATGTTTTCTGTTATGTACAGTATCGTTCATCAGACAGAGCTGCCTTACTGCAACATGTTTTCTGTTATGTACAGTATCGTTCATCAGACAGAGCTGCCTTACTGCAACATAAGGTTTTCTGTTATGTACAGTATCGAAGAAAACAACTGCAGAAAAAAATTTTAATACTAAACTTGAAAGGATGACTCGGCAGACAAGCTACAAAATGAGCACAATTTGCAGTCATGTAAGCTTGGAAGCTGAAATCATTTTACCTTTTAAATATGTTATGGTTTACCTCATTTAGGCAGTACCTCATTCAAACATGTTTCATACTGCTAAAGTACAAGATTTTCAAGACTAAAAGTCTTGGAAGGTGAGATATGACTTAACTGCAGTTTTAAAATCAAATTATTCATAATAATAAAAGCTATGCTTCTCACCTAAAACTACCTCTAGGAGATGGTACTGTTTATAAACAGAAGCAAAATCTGTCCCTGAATTTCTAATTTATGTGCAGTGTGATTTTTTTTTTGGATCAATGAAATGTTTCTTTCGTGAAATTCTGCAACAGAAAGTACTGCTGCATTTTTGGGTACATTTCATGAAATTTTATTGCATTTTTCTTTTTGTAAACAGTAATATATGTACCAGAGATGAGACATACAATGAATCTGCATTTCAAATTAATTAAAGCTGGTTTGCAAGAGAGGGCTTTAATTAGCAGGTATTGATACCACTGTAATGTCTTATGTCTGAACACTCCCTTTCTTGACCCATCTTATACTTCTTCTGTATCACTGTCAAAGAGATTGAAGTGAACTATAAAAATATCCTCATGAAGGTGCGAGTTTCAAGGGCAGAGAAGTTTTAATGCCAATTAGACTATTTTCATTGTGAGACAGTATTGCTTTGTTTATCTGACGTCTGCTAGTTTGTGCACTGATGTGCTGCAAAATGTAAAAATAAAATCCAAACAATCATTGTTGATGTAAAGCAGTATGCACACATTAGTGTTTATGGTAAATGGGGTGAAACAGCCAGGTAATGGGACATTGGAATGGCTGCAGGGGGACTCTGGTGTCATATTTTGGTAGTCTGTCCTTCAGTTTGCATTTGAAAGTTGGTATCCCCCAATTCTATTGGAGTGGGTGGGGTTACATAATTATGTATGCAAATTAGATGTTAATCAGCGTACAGATTTGTACCTATTTTTCATGGGCCTTGTACAGATTTTTGATGTTTCCAGGTTGAGAGGTATGCTTCAATTCATCATGTTCATATAAATATGGGTACTGTTGAACCAAATCATGTGTACATAGTTTACAGCTTATTGCCTTTGTTTTCTCTTCATTAATTTTGTGTTCCGAAAAGACTTGAAACTGACAAAGAATGTTTCACAACACTGAAATGTCCTTTTCTGGTTTATCAGATACAAAATAACAGCTGGACATAAAAAGTATAGTTTTGTACATAAATGTAGATGTTTGAGTGTATACATTGCTGCAGTCATTACACTTGGGTTATCCTGCCGTCAGGTGGTTTCCCAGTCGGCCTGAGTTCCAAAGTCTTGGTCCGGCATCGGTTGCTATCGCCTCCTCCCTGACGTCAGTGCGACAGGGGTATATAAGATGCAACCGACGCCATTTTCTTCAGTTTTTCTTGCCCCAGATGTCAGGTGCCTCTAAATAGGTAGGCAATTCCAATTGCTAATAAAACATACATAAGAAAAGCAAACAATAACTTACACCTACCAGCAAATACTCCCCATAGGTACTAAAGGGTAGAAGACATAGGTACGTACCAGCCAGTAAGAGGGGAAGGAGGGAGGGTAACCTGGACTGCAGCAGTGTATACACTCGAACATCTACATTTATGGTAGGTACAAAACTGTACTATGTTCATCATGTTACACTGCTGCAGCCATCACACTTGGGTAGAATCCCAAAGCTGAGGTAGGGTGGCTGGTTCTATAAGGCATTAGGGGTGGCTATAAGGCCCTGCAGCACTGCAGTGGCAAAGCCAGCTCTGGATTTAGAGTATTCAGGCAGATGGTAATGCTTGGTGAAGGTATGTACAGAACTCCAAGTTGCTGCTTCCAAAATATCCTTGGTAGGTACTCCCCTGAGGTAGGCAGTTGAAGTGGCTGTTGCCCTGGTGGAGTGAGATCTAATGCTGCTAGGTACAGGTTTTCCATGGTATGTGTAGCAGAGACGTATACAATGTCCTATCCATTTTGTAATAGTCTGTTTTGAAATGGCTTTTCCCTGTGCTCCTGCAGCATATGCTACCAATAATTGCTCAGATTTTCTGAAAGCTTTGGTTTTGTCCAAGTAGAAGCATAACTGCCTGTGAATGTCCAAAGAATGCAGTAATCTCTCCCCTTTATTCTGTGGTTTAGGATAAAAAGTTGGCAGGTGAACAGTTTGGTTTAGAGCCACACTGAATACCACCTTTGGCAGTTCTTAAAAACACCCTGTCCTGGTGGAAAATGAGGAAAGGTTCCACTGCCATTAGTGCCTGTAATTCTGAAATTCTTCGTACTGATGTTATTGCCAGGAGCAGAGCAGTTTTCCAAGAGATATATTTTAATTCTGCTGTGTTAGCTGGCTCAAAAGGAGGTAAAATTAATTTTTCCAAAACAAAGTTGAGGTCCGAAGTTGGAGTAGGTGCGCTACGGGGCGGTCTTATGTTTTTAACCCCTCTGAGGTACTGTTTTAACAGTGGATTAGAGAAAATTGGTGGATCCGTATTGTGATGAGCAGAGATGGCAGAGGCGTGGATCTTGATGGATGAGAAGGAGAGGCCTTTGTCCAGCATCTCAGTTAAGTATTGTAGTATCTGAGGAATGTTTGGGACAAGAGGGTCAAGGCTGTGAGCTTGGTTCCAGGCACAGAATCTCATCCATTTATCCGAATAGGCTTTCCTGGTACTAGGCCTTCTGGCCTCCAGAATGACATCCATAACAGCTTTGGAGAGAGGCATTGCTTGCTTGACTAAGGAATCTTCCATGCAGCTAGGTTTAAGGTCTTTAGCTGGCTGTGTAGTATTTGATTGTTGTGCTGAGTCAGCAGATGTGGGATTGGAGGCAAAATCCAGGGTGGTTCTTGTGCTAAGCTCCTTAAAATCGGATACCAGTGCTGGCGTGGCCAGTCTGGTGCAATCAGGATAATTTCTGGCTCTTCTTGCTTGGCTTTTATGAGTACCGTTGGCAGGAGAGGTAGTGGTAGGAAAGTGTATACCTGTAGGTTCTCCCAGCTGAATGAGAGGGCATCCACTTTCCATGCTTGTGGATGGTAACTCCTTGTGTAGAATTTTTGTAGCTGGCAGTTTATTGGGGATGCAAACAGATCTATGTTTAGGCTCCACCATTTCTGTGTTATCTTTCTGTATATTTGTGGATTCAATTCCCATTCGTGGGGATCCATGATGTTTCTGCTTAAGTCATCTGCCAGTATGTTTTTTTCTCCTGGCAGGAATTGTGCTTGCAGATGAACTTGAAGGTTTATTGCTGTGTTCTACAAGGTCATGGCTTGTCTGCATAGGGGGTAGGAGTGAGTGCCCCCTTGCTTGTTTATGTACCACATAACTGTGGTGTTGTCTGTCTTTAGCAGTAGTTGTCCTGGATGCAGCAAGTCCTTGAAAGTTATAAGGGCATTTTGTACAGCTAGCATCTCTTTTTGATTGATGTGAAGATGCCTTTGTTCTGTGGGCCACGTGCCCTGAATACATTTGCCTGCCATGTGTGCTCCCCAGGAGTAATCCGATGCATCTGTTGTCAGTGTTTGCCTGGTTGTGGGTTGTGTAAAAGGCTGTCCCTTGTTGAGGTGACAAGCTTGAGCCCACCACTGAAACTTCTGTTGAAGGCACGGTATTAGTGGTATAACTGTTTCCAAACTTTGACAGTGTTGAGACCATACATTCTTTAGGTACCACTGTAGTTTCCTCATATGCAGTCTGGCATATGGAATTAGTAGTATGCAGGATGTCATGTAACCCAGGCCTGCAGAAGTTTTCTTTCAGGGAGTTGGGTCTTTGTTGCCATCAATTGAAAGTACTGAGTCAGTTGTCCTTGCTTGTCTGGCACGAGATAGGCCATCTGGGCCGTTGTGTTCAAGCTGGCACCCAGGAATATAATCTCTTGTGAGGGCACTAGTTTTGATTTCTTTTTGTTTACTGTGTACCCCAGGCAACTTAACTTTTTTACAAACGCCAGATGCTTTAGAAGAATGCCCTTGTTCTCTGCTGGAATCAGGCAGTCATCCAGGTACGGATAAATCTGAATTCCTTTCTGTCTGCAAAATGCAATTACTGGTGCCAGGCACTTTGTGAAGACCCTGGGCACAGTAGATAAGCCAAAGGGCAGTGCAGAGAATTGGTAGTGCATTGGACCAGCTATGAATCTGAGGTATCTTCTGCAGTTTTGTCTGACAGGGACATGCAGGTATGCCTCCTTGAGGTCCAAAGTCACGAGCCAAGCTTTCTTGCCCAGCATGGGAAGAAGCTGCTGTAGTGTCAACATTTTGAATTTCAGAACATCCGGGTAAGTGTTTATTGAAGAAAGATCCAGAATGGGCCTCCAGGCTTTGTCCTTTCTGGGTACCAGAAAGAGTCTCAAGTAAAATCCTTGTCCTTGCTCCTGTGATGGTACCTTCTGAATAGCTCCCATATCCATGAGTGCTGTAATTTGTTTTTGAGCATCTGCCCATTGATTTGGTGGCAGATTTGGCATTCCTTTTAACCTTGGCAGAGTGTGAAAGTGGAATCTGTAACCTTGAAATACAATGTTGAGAATCCATTTGTCTTTGGTGATCATTTGCCAATTGTGGTAGAAGAGTGCCAGTTTTCCTCCCAAGGGGGCTGCCAAGAGGGATTTGTTTGGCAGCTGTAGTGGGAAGTCATTGGAGCTGCTTTTTATATGGGTTGGGGCCTGTCTTCCCATTCTTTCTGGCCTGATGCAACCCATTGTCGAGGCCTGTAAGGACCTTGTGTTTGACCTCTACCTCTTGGACGTCTGTATCTTCCCCTTTGAGGTATGTCTGTAATTGGAAAGGACCAATTCTTAGCTGGCCAGTTTCTTCTAAATCTAGGAGGCTGAACCTGTAAGAAATCCTTCACCATTTGCATAGATTTTGCCTTATCCTACATTTTCTTTAATACCTCTTCTGCCTAACTCCAAATAACACATCCTGCTGCAAAGGTGCATCCAATAAATAGAAGTTATGTTCTTACCATAACGTTCCATGTTAGTTGTCTTCTTCTCGCCTTCTTCTTGCTGGATGGGTTCGGAGCTGACCTCGGCTCCGACTCGGCCATTCTAAAAGCTCGAGAGTTGGTTCCACCGGCTCGAGGCTCCCCCTATATCCCACAATGCTAGGCGTGAGTTACCTCAGATCTCGTTTGTAAGCTAGGCCCAGCTTATAATAGCAATAGAATAATTATAAACAAAGTCCACCTCTATAAACCAGGGAGAAGAGAAGGGTGACCTACATCCTGATCCAGGAAAATATGCACAGCAGCATATACCTAAAGTAAAGAGGTGGTAGAAAGAGAGGTCACAATCAAACTCCTCTAGGTCTGTCCAGGCCAGGGAAGGAGGGGGACGAAGAAAGCGAGAAGAAGACAACTAACATGGAACGTTATGGTAAGAACATAACTTCTATATGTTAAGTTGTCTATCTCGCCTTCATTCTTGCTGGATGGGACCGTCCTAGCACCTTGTCCCGGTGGCCTAACGGAACAGACTCTTGAGAACAGTGGAACCAAAGTTAGCTCTATGCCTAGAGGCTAAATCTAACTTATAATGAGAAATGAAAGTGTGAGGAGTAGCCCAAGTAGCCGCTGCACAAATGGTGTCAATAGGCAGTCTGTCTTGGAAGGCTATAGAAGTAGCCAAAGCTCTGGTAGAATGGGCTTTAGGTTTGTTAGGCAGCTTTTGGTGTCTAATTTCATAAACAAGGAAATCAGAGATGTTAGCCATCTGGATAATGATACCTTTGAAACTGAAAGTCGCCTTCTGCATAAGAGACAAACAGCTGGTCAGATTTTCTGAATTGTTTGGTTCTATCCAAATAGTACCTTAACTGACGATGAACATCTAGCCAATGCAATTTTGTTCAGACCTGTTAGAATATTCTGGAAAAAACACAGGAGGTCAATGCTTTGATTTAGGTTAGGCCGAGGCTATCTTAGGTAAAAAAGACGGGTTGGTTTGTAAAGATACCCTGTCCTTATGGAACAACAGATAAGGAGGTCGACAGCTGAGTGCATGAAGTTCTGAAACTCTTCTAGCTGAAGTAATAGCTACCAGAAAGAGAGTTTTCCATGATAGCAATTTTAAAGAACAGGAGGCTGCAGGTTCGAAAGGAGAGAATCAAAGAACTGAGAACTAAATTTAGGTCCCAAGGAGGAGGAGGATTTCTTATCGGAGGTCTGAGTAGAAAAACTCCCTTCAAAAAGGCTTTGCAAAGCTTGTGGGACATGATAGCAGACTCTGAAATGCCCACATGAAAGTTAGAAATAGCTGCCAATTGAACTTTAAGAGTAGAAGGAGATGAACCTGCATGGAAGAGTTCAGCTAGAAAATCAAGGACCATTTGGATGGAAGCAGTGAAAGGATCTATGTCCCTTCCTTGAGTCCAATAGGCGAAACGTTTCCACTTACTCAAATAAATCTTTCTAGTGGAAGATTTATGGGAAGCTATCAAAATATCTCGGACAGAGTGAGATATTTGAGGAAGCCTGGCTAAGGTTGGAATTGGAGGAACCAAGCAGTGAGGTTCAGAGAGGGAAGAGCGATGAAACTGACCCGACTGATGGATCAAAAGATCTGGAACTAGGTCCAGATGCCAAGGTCGCTCAACAGAAATTGATGTAGAAAGGGGAACCAAACCTGTCGAGGCCAGTAAGGAGCAATGAGGATCAACGAGGCCTTCTGAGCGACAGCTTTCTGTATCACTTGAGAGATTAGTGGGAAGGGAGGAAATGCATACAGAAGTCCCCGGGGCCAAACTTGGACTAGAGCGTCTCTGCTGGGCTGACCTGGTAGAGGGAATAGGGTGAAATAATCTCTGCACTTGCTGTTTTGGGGAGTAGCAAAAAGGTCGCAGCAAGGCTGACCCCACTTGAGAAAAATTTCTCTCACAACGGAGTCTTTCAGAGACCACTCGTGAGGCATGAGGATAGCTCTGCTCAACTTGTCCGATTTGATTGGACTTCCCGGGATGTGCGTTGCTATCAGAAACCGGTGAGCAGGAAACCCCCATTCCCACCGTCTGCGTGCTTCTCGACACAGGGGGTAGGACCTGGTTCCGCATTGTTTGTTGATATACCACACTACAGACATATTGTCCGTCTGGATTGCTATCGTTCCCAAGGGAAGAGAGTCTTGAAGGGCTTGCAACGCTAAAAGCACTGCTCTCATCTCTAGAACATTTATGTGCAAGTGGCATTCGTGTGGTTGCCATGTGCCCTGGACAGTTCTGCCCTGATAATGCCCCCCTCACCCGATCAGGGAGGCGTCCGTTGTCAGAGTAGCAACCGGAGGAAGGGACAAAGGGTCTTCCCAATAAGAGCTGAGGGGAAGACATCCACCACAGAAGATGATTCCTGCATGTCTGCGTAATCATAATGGTGTGGGACATCGGAAGTTGCTGGTATGACCATTGCGTGAAGAGCATCCATTGAAGGATTCTCATGTGGAATCTGGCTAATGGAAGCAGAGGTATGGCAGCTGCCATAATCCCCAACACTTTCAGAACTAACCTGGCTTTGACTCTGTTGCTGCTGAAGAGGAGTGAGACCAGTTTGTGTATGTCTGCTATTCTCTGATGTGTTAGTCTCGCAGACATGTTGACTGTGTCTAGATTTGCGCCTATGAAGGTAATAGTACGACAAGGCGACAAAACAGACTTTTCGCAATTTATTGAAATGCCTAACTTTTGACAAATGCGAAAGGTGTAGTCCCTGGCCATTAGGAGAAGATGCTTGGTGGGAGCTGTGAGGAGCCAGTCGTCCAAATATGGAAACACCTGGAATCCTTGACGTCTCAGGTGAGAAGCAACCACTGCCATGCATTTGGTAAACAGCCGGAGGGCAGTGGTGAGACCAAAGGGCAGGGCCCTGAATTGAAAATGACTGGTTCCCAGCCTGAAGCGGAGGAATCTTCTGGAGCGTCTGTTCATTTTTATGTGATAGTTCGCATCCTGAAGGTCTATAGAGCACATCCAGTTTCCCTTTCCCAAAAGGGGAAGGATGGACTGCAGCGTGACCATCCGAAATCTTGTTTTCTTGACTGACTTGTTCAAGATACTGAGATCCAAAATTGGTCTCCAGTCCCCTGTTTTCTTTGGAACTAAAAGAACCTGGAGTAGATTCCGGATCCTTGCTGGTCTGCTGGAACTGGCTGAATTGCTCTTTTTGCAAGCAGCTTTGAAATTTCCAAAGCTGCAAGATCCCTTTGAGCGGGTGGAACATCTGGAAGGGATTTTTTTGATCGGTTTGGAATGCGAAGGGAATGGAATAGCCTTCGAAATGATGGACTGTACCCATTTGTCTTGAGTCAGGGATAGCCAGGCTTCTGGGTACAGAGACAATCTTCCCCGACTGCCTCCGAAGGTGGGCAGTCGGGCAACACCTCAGGGATGCTGAAAGGGCTTATCAGAGAAGACTTCCCGATTGCCCTGGTTCTGTGGACCCCCCTGCCTCTAGGGCGACGTCTACCATTGTTGTTCCCCCCTCTGCCTCTGGCGGGGAACCGACTTTCGTCACGCGAAGTCCCTTGAGATTGTTTGCGGAACCACATTTTCCCACTTTTCTGGACTTTGGGGTAAGGCCTAGAAGGAGTAGAAAAACGGACTCCGACGGCAGAAAGAGTCTTGCCATCTGTCTCGCACCTAGTCAAGGTTTCTTTCACTTGAGGACCAAAGAGAGATGATCCATCAAACGGGGAATTAGTGAAAGACGTTTTAACGTGGTCCGCAAAGTTGCATAGCCGCATCCAGGCATGCCTGCGTAAGGCCACACCTGTCCCTGCGGCCCTGCTCGCTCCATCAGCCGCATAAGAAAGGAGGCGCATGGAGGAGTTAGCTATGGAGTTCAGGGTAGCCAGCTGAGTGTTCATCTTGTCTTGAAAACCTGCAGCCGTAGGATCCTTCAACATGTCACTCGCTTCTTTGATCAAGTCTCTTTGAAGACGAGTAAAATGGCATATGTAGTTCAGCGAGCATAGCAAAGGTCGCTGACGAGAACATCCGCTTCCACCTGTCCATAGACCTAGATTCTTTGTTAGGGGATGAACAGGCACTGAAGGATCAGCTAGTTCCTTCTTGGTGGCAGCAGCTACCACCATAGCATCCACAGAAACACCTTTTGTGAGAAATTGCTTGTCAGTTGGTGCTGTTATAAATTTGGAGGGTCTCCTGGGGTAGGGTCCACTGAATCAGGAGCCGTCCAGGCCTTCTTTGCAACCACCTGCATGAGGGGATCAAGGGGGACACCCAGGAGGTGGAAGGCGAGAGCCAAACGCCTCAAGATACACAGATTCATCCTCTGAAGGGTTAAGGGCTGGCCAATTTCCCTCTGTTTCAGGATCTCTAGAATGTTTGAAAGAGACATCTTCAGAAGGGGAACGTGGGGAACCCTCGGAATCCTCTAAATCTGTGTCAGAGGTGACAGACTCAGGTGAGTCTATGTGCTTCCTCTTACACTTTCTCTTCCTAGGGGGCTCCCCTGCCAATTCAGGAGAGGCCTTGGAAGAGGATGAGATCCCCACAGGGGATTCTTGAGGAGCTTGCTCTCTGCGGTCTGGGATGAGGGAGTGAGTCGACATAACCAAAGGCACCGAAGTGGGAGGGGCTGACGGAGCCGATTGTGGAGTCGAACAAGGTTCCAACACACTCCGCATGACCTCGAATGCACCCCCGTCAGGCAGAGCCAGATGTCCCCGCTCCGAAGCTGAGAACCTCCTCGGCACCGACAGAGATGGCTCGAGGCCGATGTCGGAGCCGAACTCACCAGCCAAAGCACCGAGAGGGAGAGGGGGTCGGACAAGGGTCCGATGCCACTCACCCCTCGAGCAGGGAAGCCCGCCGAGATTCCTCAAAAGAAGAAATCGGAGCCGACCAAGACAAATGTATCGGCTCCGACGCTACCACAGTCTCGGTCCCGAGACGCCCAGCTCGAGCTCAAAGGAGTCGGAGGAGGAATATTTATTGGAACAAGTTGAGGCATCGACTGATGAGTCGGACTCTGGAGCATTTGGGCCAGTGCCTCGGACTTCAAAAGTCTACTCACTACCCTCTGGAGGTCGTGATCCGAGCCTCGATGACCTGGAGGAGTGAGATCTATGGCTCCGTTCAGACAGCAGGGACGCTGGAGCCGAATGAACGGAGCCAACGGTGACCTCGATCTCTTTCTAGATGTCGGCTCCGATGGTCTGATCGAGCCGACCCAGGAATCTCTAATGCCTCGGCTCCAGCCGGAGCCGAAACCACGGATACTGCAGTCAAAGACTCATCGGCTCCAGCCGAGCCGATGAAGCAGTAGGCTTCAAGCCTTAGGCCTCGACTCTGAAGCTGGAGCTGAGGTCTTAGAAGCCTTAGAAGGTTTCCCGATGACACAGAAAAGGAACCTTCAGGCTTAATTAAACCCTTAAGATGAGTTTATTTTCTCTCCTGCAGGACTCTAGGGCTGAAGCCATGGCATACAGCACAAGAGTCCTGCAGGTGTAAAGGTCCCAGGCAATACACACAAGAAGTGTGACCGTCTGTCAGAGACATTTTCTGACAGCACGAGTCACACTTCTTGAAGCCTGAGACCTTTGTATCCTTGGACATATTCAAGGAACCGAAGTGTAATCACACACAGAAAACACACACACACAGATTACACTAATAGGGTTCAAAGGGAATTATTTAAACTAAAGGTAAGTTAAATAGAACTCCCTAATTAAACACATACACACCCTAAGGATAGGGAAGGAAGGGCCCGAAGGCCTTAGGGAAAGAACTATAAGTTCTTTAGAAAAAAAGGGGGCTGGATAAAAGGTAGAAGGGATAATAAGTCCACTACACTAAAGGGAAAGAAAATACACAGAGCTAGCCTAAGTCTAAAGAATTTAAACTAGTCTAACTTTCACTAACCTGGAGCCGGTAGAAAACACACCTCGATCGCTGTAGCGGCAAACGAGATCTGGGGTAACTCACGCCTAGCATTGTGGGATATAGGGGGAGCCTCGAGCCGGTGGAACCAACTCTCGAGCTTTTAGAGTGGCCGAGTCGGAGCCGAGGTCGGCTCCGAACCCATCCAGCAAGAATGAAGGCGAGATAGACAACTTAACATCTTTGCTTTAACATGATCTGGTAACGTATGTTCTTTTAACCAAGCATGTCTTCTAATGACAGAGCCTGTAACTGCGGCTCGGCAGGAGGCCTCTAGAGAATCAAAACCACATTGCAAAGTATGCTTTCCCACTTGTTCAGCTGCATGCAATAAAATCCTGCATTTCTTTAAAATTAGGAGGATCTGATTCTGGAAGCATTTCTTGTTTTAACTGAGACAGTAAAAATTGCTGATATTTTAGCATGTGAAACTGGCAATTTAAGGCTCTCATTGCTAAAGTTGCAGACGTATATACTTTCTTTCCCCATCTGTCTAATGCTCTGGAATCTCTGTCAGAGGGGACTGGATTCTTGGCTGATGAGGCCTTAACTCCTTTAGGTCCCTGAGAAATAGTTTCAGGGTCAGCTACAAGGCTTTTATACAGAAATTTATCTGAGTCAGGGACTCTGTAGTATCTGTCAGGTTTAACAGGGGCTGGAGGTAAGGAATCAGGATTTAAGCTATATTCAGTATACACATCATCCACAATATCTAACACTGGCAGAATAGCAAGGGGTCTGTGTTGAGGTAATAAAAGGAAGTCTCTGAGCCTTTTCTTGGATTCTGAGTAATCCTGGCCTTCCCAGTGGAAATGCTCCCTCATGGTATATGCAGGGTTTTCCCAAAGGAGTAGTCCTCAGGCGGTGAGGCTGATGGAATTGATTCCTCAGCATCAGAATCCTCATAAGGGGGTAAAGATTATCCTAGGTCTGAGGATGAATCAGAAGAGATGGACACCTGGTCGGATGAGTCATAGTCTGCATCCTGTCTAGGCCTTTTATCAGGAGGGGGATGGGACCTCCTGATCAGAGTGATTAGGTCTTCGGCCATTTTGAGCATCTGTTTCTTAGACATGGAGGCCTGTCCTGGAGAATGCTGTATTTGTTTCCTTGATTTTAAAGGAGGCTTAGACTTAGCTGAGAGTTTAATGCTTAACTGAGTAGGTCTGAAGATACCCTCTGAAGCTGTGGGTTCCTCAGCTACTCCAGATCCCTCTGAAAGGTTAGTCTCGGTAGGCTGAATAACTTGTGCTTCCGAAGGCCCAGCCATCTCCACGTGGGAGTCAGAGGTGGCCTGTGGTTCTACAGAAGCGGTCATCAGGGGCTGCGAAGGCACCTCACTGAAAACCGGAGAACCGGCGACTGGCCTAGAAGAGGGCTTCATCTGTTTTGGGCCTCGGATGCCTATCCTTGTCTTTGCGCTTTTTGTGTATTCCGGTCGTCGGAAGTTCTGACAGCATGGTATAATTGAATTTTCTACCAAAATAATGTCGGGCAAAATCAAACCGACATTTAATAGTGCGCTTGTTAAACCTAGCACAAAACCAACAACCAGTGACATTGTGGTCTGGGCCTAGGCATGGGATACAATAGGAATGGAAATCCTTATGAGGTATTTGCTTCCCACAAGAAATACAGTTAATAACTTTTACTGACATCGGTCTGAGGCAAGAAAAAGTTTCCCCAACAGGGTACTTAGCTTTGTAGAAGACTTCGGTTCTGGATTTGGAATGAAAATCTCAGGAGACGGCCGACTGGCACTTGCGAACTGCTTTTGCTTCAGGCACCACACGGCAAGAAAGCCCGAAGAAAATGGAGTCGGCTGCATCTTATATACCCCTGTCGCAGTGACGTCAGGGAGGAGGCGACAGCAACCGATGCCGGACCAAGACTTTGGAACTCAGGCCAACTGGGGAACCGCCTGATGGCAGGATAACCCAAGTGTAATGACTGCAGCAGTGTAACACGAACATCCAGCTTTTCTCGATTACCATATCAATTACATCCTTCAATTTCTTTTTTTTTTCTCAAATAACTTTTTATTGGTTTATCAAAAGGAGAATGAAATATGGCATGACAGTACAATCAAGAAAAAACAAAGTTAAATACAAAGTAAAAAAAGGCTTTGTCATGAATATATACATTACACTGTAGTCCTCTTATATAACATAGGCTGTACAAAAGAGGGGAAACAAAAAGGGGGAACTATGTACAAGATTATCAAACATATATATATATATATACAAGAAAAGATTACATAAAAGGTTATACAGAAGGTGCTACTGTGAATTCTATAGAATGGAACCAAGTAATTCTGTTATAAAAACATAGTCGTACGAGGAGGTAATTCAGTATATCAAAGTTAAATCTAAAGAATCTGGAGTAATAGGTCATACAATTTCTAGTCGCCTTGAAAATCATTTTCCAGATTTTCTGGTAGTATACTCGCTTATAAGGGTTATTAATGAAAATATTTGTGAAGATATGTATTTTATCACTAAACTCTTGAGGCAGCATCAAGAAAGTTTAACGAGATCTAACCAATTCCTGGTTATATAGAATTTGGTCAATAAGCATAGAGTGATGAGTACATGAAACTTTAGTTTAGGTAACCTAAGGTCAGTAACATGCAGGATCGCTAGTTCCCATGATAGAGTCGATTTTTGATAACCCATCTTTTCTAGTCTAACTTTAAGGGAGCACCACAGTTTATATGTGTGACTGCAGGACTAGAGAATGTGTAGCAAGTCCACTTGAAGAAAGGGGCAGCAAGGACACGACGGGGATGTATTGGAAGTGAATTTATTTAAAATACATGGGGTAAAATAAGTATTACTTATCATTAATGGAGTACAAATCAACTTTTTAAAGGGGGAAAACTTAAGGGTTGATTCTACTGCTCTGAGTTTTTGGTCTTTACTGAGATTACTATTCTGCTGATCCCAGTAGTTGGAAAAGAGTACTACATTCTGATGCTTAGAGGCCATCAATAGTTTATAAGTGTTATATATCATGTTTTTACTTTTAGATAGGCTTTTTATGATTTCCATAGCAGCAGAAAGTACAGTTTTGTACCTACCATAAATGTAGATGTTCGAGGATCCACATTGCTGCAGTCCTAACTATTGGGGTAGTCCGCTGTCCCAGTCGGCCCGAATACCATAGTATATGGCTGACGTCGGTCAAGGCGCATTAGACTGACGTCAGTGCCAGGGTACTAATGCGCAAGACCGACGTCATATCCTCAGTCTTTTCTTGCCCCAGATGTCAGAAGACCCTAAAAAGACAAGGCCAAAACCAAAAACTCCAAACATTCCTGCACCAAAAATATGTACAATATATACAAAATTACCAGAGTATAACCTCACCTACACAACCACCCCTAAACACAGAGGGGAAGGAGGGAGGTAATTGGACTGCAGCAATGTGGATCCTCGAACATCTACATTTATGGTAGGTACAAAACTGTACTATGTTCTTCATTCCACATTGCTGCAGTCCTAACTATTGGGTAGAATCCCAAAGCAGAGGTAAGGGAGGCTGGCAAATCATAAGGAAGCAGGAGCTGACAACATGCCTTGCAAAATAGCTGTGGCAAAACCAGCCCTAGATTTAGAGTAGAGAGGAAGGTGATAATGCTTAGAGAAAGTATGCACTGAACTCCAAGTAGCTGCCTCCAAAATATCCTTAGTTGCCACCCCTTAGAAATGCTGTTGAAGTGGCAGTAGCCCTAGTGGAATGAGGCCTAATCCCAGCTGGAATCTCCTTGCCATGATGGGAATAACAAAATGCAATGCAAAACCCAATCCACTTAGAAATAGTTTGTTTTGACACAGGCTTGCCCTGAGAACTCAAAGCAAAAGAAACAAACAACTGCTGAGACTGCCTAAAATCCTTAGTCCTGCTTAAATAATAACGCAATTGCCTGTGTACATCTAAAGTGTGCAAAATCTTTTCCCCTTTATTTTGGGGATCTGCATAAAAAGTAGGCAAATGAATAGTTTGGTTTAAAGCCACACTAGAAACCACCTTAGGCATAAAGGAAGGATTAGTACGTAATGATACCCTATCCTTATGAAAAATCAAAAAAGGCTCTACCGCCACAAGGGCCTGCAATTCAGTAACCCTTCTTGCAGAAGTAATGGCCAACAAAAACAGTCTTCCATGACAAGTATTTCAATTCAGCAGTAGCCGCAGGCTCAAAAGGTTGTAGAGTAAGTTTCTCCAACACAAAATTGAGATCCCAAGCAGGAGTAGGAGCTGTACGTGGGGGTCTTATATTCTTTGCCCCTCTAAGAAATTGCTTGAACAAAGGATGCGAAAACAATGGTGGGTCACAATCATAGTGAGCTGAAATTGCTGCAGCATGAATCTTAATGGAAGAGAAAGACAAACCTTTGTCCAATAACTCAGTAAGATATTGAAGAGCCACACTCAAATTAGGCTCAGAAATCTCCAAATTGTTTGCTGCACTCCAAAATAAAAATCTCTTCCATTTTTCTGCGTACACTTTCCTTGTACTAGGTCTTCTGGCTTCCATAATCACATTTAAAACTTGTTGAGGAAGTTGAGACCTGCTGTGATTCAAAACAGAATGTGCCAGGCTGTTAGATGAAGAGAGTGAAGCTTGACATTGAGCAGGTGACCGTCCCTCTGAGACAACAGGTGTGGAATCAAAGGTAAAGGCCATGGAGGCTTCCTTACCAGACTCCTCAGTAATGGGTACCAGTGTTGCCGAGGCCAATCTGGAGCTATTAAAATCATCCTTGGCTTGTCTTGTCTGACCTTTAGGAGCACCTTTGGGAGAAGAGGCAGAGGTGGAAAGGCATACACATGAAGATTTTTCCAACTGAAAGAAAGAGCATCCACTTTCCAAGCTGTGTGATGAAACCTCTTTGTGCAAAACTTTGGCAGCTGGTGGTTTAGTGGAGAAGTTTAACAGATCTATGTCTGGAGTTCCCCATGACACTGTCAATTTTCAAATACATGAAGATCCAGTTTCCACTCGTGGGGATCCATGATTTGTCTGCTTAACACATCTGCTAAGGAGTTCTGTGCTCCGGCAGAAACCTTGCCTGAAGAGTTAGTTGCAAGCTGAGCGCAGTCTCCCATAAAATCATTGCTTGCCTGCACAACGGGTAAGAATGTGTTCCCCTTGTTTGTTGATGTACCACATGACAGTTGTGTTGTCTGTTAGAATCAACACCTGCCCTGGAAGAAGTAACTCCTTGAAAGCCATTAATGCAAACTGGACTGCTAACATCTCTTTCATGTTGATATGTAGATGCTGTAGTCTGGCAGGCCACTTGTCTTGTATCCACTTTCCATTTAGATGAGCTCCCCAAGCAATGTCTGAGGCATCTGTCGTTAGAATCTGACTCGCCTCTGGCCGGGTCACAGATAGTCCCTTGTTTAGGTGACATTCCTGAGCCCACCACAAAAATTCCTTTTGAATGCAAGGTATTATTTGAATGACAGTGTCCAAATCCTGGCAGTGCTGTGTCCATACATTTTTGAGATACCATTGCAGCTTCCTCATATGCAGTTTGGCATTGGGAAGCACCAGAATACAAGATGCCATGAACCCTAAGGCTTGAAGGACTGTCCTTGCAGTCAGCCCGGACTGAAGAGATAGTTGATGGAAGTAACTGGAAAGATTCTTTTGTTTGTCCGGGGTTAAAAGGCCATCTGGGCTGCTGTATTCAGTCTCACACCCAGAAAGCACATGTCTTGAGAGGGTACTAGACTGAACTTTATTTCGTTCACAGAATACCCTAGGCATCTTAGCACTGCTATCACATATTCCAAATGCTGTAAAAGGTCTTCCTTTTCTTGAGCCAGAATCAGGCAGTCGTCCAAGTAAGGATAGATTTGGATTCCTTTTAGCCTGAAGTAAGCTATCACTGGAGCCAGAACCTTTGTGAATACTCTGGGCAGTAGATAAGCCAAAGGGCAATGCAGAGAACTGATAATGAGAATCTCCAGCTCGAAACGCAGATACTTCCTGCAACTTAGTCTGATAGGCACATGAAGGTAAGCTTCCTTGAGATCTAAAGTTACCATCCAGTGATCTTTGCCCAGCAGAGGTAAAAGCTGTTGTAACGTCAACATTTTGAACTTGGGAATGTCCAGATAAGTGTTGAGGATAGATAAATCCAAAATTGGTCTCCACGTGTTCCCCTTCTTGGTACTAGGAACAGGCGAGAATAAAATCCTAGGCCCCTTTCTGGCACAGGAACTGGCTGAATGGCCCCTATTTGGAGCAACAGAGAAATTTGCTTGTGAGCCTCTTTTCTTTGTAGAGGAGGAATGTCTGGCATGCCTTTGAAAGGAGGCAAGGTATGGAAATAAAACCTGTAACCGTGGTGAATGATATCCAAAACCCATCTGTCTTGGGTAATTAAATCCCAATTTTCTTTGAAAAGAGCCAGCCTTCCTCCCAAAGGTGCTGCCAGGCGAGAATGTACTGGCAGCTGAAAAGGTAGGTCATTGGGTCTGTTTACGAAAGGACTGACCCCTGCCCTCACCAGAAGTCTGAGCAGGTGAACTCCCTGTTCTAGGCCTAAAAGAACCTTGAGCTCTGCCCCTACCACGTCTAGACCTACCCCTAGACTGGGAATCATAAGCAGGATATGTCCATCCCTTAGTAGGCCAATTTCTACTAAACTTGGAGGCTGCACCTGCAAAAATCCTTAACAGTTTGCATAGACTTAGCCTTGTCCTCCATTTTCTTTAAAACTGCTTCCACAGGTGAACCAAACAACACATCAGACTGTAAAGGAGCATCCAAAATCCTTGTCTTAACATGCTCAGCTAAATTCTGATCCCTCAACCAGGCGTGCCTACGAAGAACAGAACCAGTGGCAGCCACCCTCGAGGAGGCCTGCACAGCATCAAAACCACACTGCAAGGAATGCTTACCCACCTGTTCAGACACATGAACTAAATCCTGCAACTCTTTACACTCAATACCTTCTGCCAGAGCATCCACCTTAGACTTCAATTGTGAAAGGAGATAATTCTGATATTTTAACATGTGAAACTGACAATTCAACGCCCTCATGGCTAAAGTGGAAGAAATATACACTTTCTTTCCCCATCTATCCAAAGCCCTTGCCTCTTTATCAGGAGGAACAGGATTTTTAACAACAGAAGCCTTCACACCTTTAGGCCCCTGAGAGACAGTTTCGGGTCTGCCCTAGGACTCTTAAAAGATACTTATGAGCTTCAGGCACCCTATAGTACCTATCCGGTTTAACTGGGGCAGGAGGCAAAGAATCAGGATTCAGGGAAGCCTCTGCAAAAGCATCTTCCACCACATTCAGAACAGGAGGTATAGCTAAAGGCCTATGCTGGGGTAAAACAAGAATTCCCTAAGCCTCTTCCTGGAATCAGAGAAATCTTGACCTTCCCATTTAAAATGCTCCCTCATGGAATGCAGAGTCTCTGAAAATGAAAAATCCTCAGGAGGAGAAGCTGAAGGAGTAGAATCATCCACATCAGAATCAGAATAAGGAGGATACTCCTGCAAGTCTTCAGAAGACTCAGAAGCCTCGAACACTGCTCAAAACTCTCAAACTCAGGTTCCACCCTAGGCCTCTTATCAGGAGGGGCATAGAACCTCTAGTCATAGTAATCAGATGCTCTGCCATTTTAAGCATATGTTTCTTAGGCAAAGACCCTGAAGCACTAGGAGAAACCCCCACTGAAGTTAAACTTGGCCTGCCTCTCAAAGAAGCCTTGGAAACAGAAGGGAGGCTCTAACCACCTTAGGAAGAGAGGGAAGAACAGCCACCTGAGAAGCCCCTTCAGCCTGGCCTACTTCCTGAGAGGACACATCCTGTAACAGTAAAGTCTCTCCCTGAGACTCCAAAGAAACTCCTGGCAGAACCTCCGGCTCCACTGAGTCTTCTAAAGAACCGGCGTCCGGGACTGTCGGTTCTTCCACTCTAGGCTTTGCTGCTTTGTCCTTGCGCTTTTGGCGAAGCGGGCGTCGGAGCATCCGACGGCATTTTATAATTACAACGCTTCCCAAAACTAACCTGGCACAGTCTAACCTTCTCTTAATAGTGCGTTTGTTAAATCTAGCACAAGAGCGGCATCCAACAACGCCGTGCTCAGGCCCTAAACAAGGTATACACAAAGTATGGTAATCCCTATGAGGTATCTGTTTCCCACAAGAAATACAGTTATTCACTTTTTCTGACATCCGGTTAAATACTGAGGCAAGAAAAAACCAAAATATTCCCCAACGGGGTACTTAGCCAACTTTGATTCGGTCTGAAACTCTGACTTCAGAAACTTTCAGAACGCCAACCTGCACTCGCAAAACTGCTTCTGCATCGGTCCATGCGGCAAAAAAGACTGAGGATATGACGTCGGTCATGCGCATTAGTACCCTGACGTACTGACGTCAGTCTAATGCGCCTTGACTGACGTCAGCCATATACTTTGGTATTTGGGCCGACTGGGACAGCGGACTACCCCAATAGTTAGGACTGCAGCAATGTGGAATGAAGAACATACATTATTTCCAATATTGGGTTCGTCTATCACTACCGTTGTTAGGAGTTCTCTGACTTGACGAAGAATGATAGTGTAATTCTGACCAAGTTTCAGCTCCTCCTTAAATTCACTTATTGATTTCTCCTTATGTCTGTGTATATCCCAGACAGTGTAACCTCTTATTAAGGGGTAATCAAGTAAACTAATCATTTTGTTGTTTAACCTAATATTAGGATTCATATGAACTGGTTGTAATAAGTGAAAGGTATTCTCTAACTCCATAAACTTTATTAAGCTTTGGAAGTCCTTAACCCTTTGCTTCATGATGCTATTAATGGGAAAAGTATTCAAGCTTTTATGTGTTAAGAAAGGTAAGGCTCTGGGGTTAAAGTTATTACTGATTATGTGATTATGCCAGAGTTTGGTCCATTGAGGGTACCATACGTTGTCCACTTGAGTGAACGTTGAGATTCGTATAACCCTGCTTGCACATATTATCAAGTAATAGAGACGAAAATCAGGCAAGTTTAGATCACCGTTTAGTTTAGGATAGCATAGTTTCTGATAGCTTATTCTAGTTGCTTTTGGGAACCATATGAACTTAGCCAGCTCTTTGTTAATCTTTTGAAAGAAATTATTAGGATAATTAGATTTAAAGTATTGAACTGATATAATAATTTAGGTAGGACATTCATCTGTATAATTGCAGTTTTAGACGGGGGGGGGGGGGTAGATTAAGTTGTTGCCATCTGTACAAATCCTGTAAAATACCCATCCATACTTTCATGAGATTATTCTGGTAAATAGACTGAGAAGTATGGTCAAAATGTATTCCCAAAATACTTAAGGGAGTAGTTAATTTTGAAAGGGGATTCTGAGAACAGATAATGTTAAGTTGTCCAATCTCGCTTTCATTCTTGCTGGATGGGCTTGGAACCGATCTTTGGCTCCGGCTCGGCCAATTACTATAGCTCGAGAGCTCTTTACTGGCTCGAGGCTAGCCTTTATCCCAGAATGCCCAGTGTCAGGTACCCAGATCTCGTTTGCCACTTTAGCTGCGAGGTTGCGATCAATACTGACTCAGGCTTAGTATAATTTTTTTTCTCTATTAAACTCAAATATTGTGCTTGAAATTTGATATAGATTTTTCTCTCTTCTAGTAGGTTTATAGGTTAGTACTAAGCTAACTGCCCTTGCAAGCCATTTTAAGCCTAGCCGATTATCCCTTGTGAGACTCAAACCCTTCCCCTTGTGTCTGTAAGGCAAAAGTACAGTTTTGTACCTACCATAAATGTAGATGTTCGAGTGCTCACACTGCTGCAGTCATTACACTTGGGTTATCCTGCCATCAGGCAGTCCCGTAGTCGGCCAGAGTTCCAAAGTCTTGGTCCGGCGTCAGTTGCTGTCCCTTCTTCCCTGACGTCAGAGCGCCAGGGGTATATAAGGTGCATCCGACGCCATTTTCTTCAGTTTTTCTTGCCCCAGATGTCAGGTGCCCCCACGTAGGTAGGCAATACATATTGCTAATCAAAAAAAAAAAAAATATATATATATATATATATATATATATATATATATATATATATATATATATATGTCTATATAACAAAAACAATATCTTCAGTTACAAGCAAATACACCACACAGGTTGTATAGGATAGAAAGGTATAGATAAGTCCAGCTAGTTCCAGAGGATATGGAGGGAGGGCAACCTGGACTGCAGCAGTGTGAACACTCGCACATCTACATTTATGGTAAGTACAAAACTGTACTATGTTCATCGTGTTACACTGCTGCAGTCATTACACTTGGGTAGAATCCCAAAGCTAAGGTTGGGTGGCTGGTCTATAAAGAGTTAGGACTGGCTATGAGGCCCTGCAGAACTGCAGTGGCAAATCCTGCTCTGGATTTTGAGTAAAGAGGCAGGTGGTAATGCTTGGTAACGGTGTGCACTGAACTCCAAGTTGCCACCTCCAAAATTTCCTTGGTAGGTACTCCTCTGAGAAAGGCTGCTGAAGTGGCTGTTGCCCTGGTGGAATGCGGCCTAATGTTATTTGGGACTGATTTTCCATGCTGTGTGTAGCAGTACCGAATACAGTGTCCTATCCATTTGGATATAGTCTGCTTTGAGATATCCTTGCCCTGTGATCCTGCAGCATATGCTACAAACAGTTGCTCAGTTTTCCTGAAAGCTTTTGTTTTGTCCAAGTAGAAGCGTAGCTGCCTGTGCATGTCCAAAGAATGCAGAAGTTTCTCCCCTTTATTCTGGGGGTTCGGATAAAAAGTTGGCAAATGGATGGTTTGGTTAAGAGCCACACTAGATACCACCTTTGGCATAAAGGTAGGGTTTGTCCTTAAAGATGCACTGTCCTGATGAAAAATTATAAAAGGTTCCACTGCCATTAATGCCTGTAGCTCTGAGACTCTTCGTGCTGAAGTTAGACTTTCCCAATGAAAATGCTCCCTCATGGTATGTAAAGTTTCCCCAAAAGAATAATCCTCAGGAGGAGAGACTGAAGGGATAGATTCTTCAGCATCAGAGTCCTCATAGGGGGGTAGAGAGTATCCCTGGTCTGAAGAGGAATCAGAGGAAATGGAAACCTGATCAGAGGAATCATAGTCTGTATCCTGCCTAGGCCTTTTCTCAGGAGGGGGATGGGAACCCCTGATTAGAGTAATGAGGTCTTCGGCCATTTTAAGCATCTGTTTCTTAGGCATGGAGGACTGTCCAGGAGAATTCTGTACTTGTTTCTTTGTCTTTAAAGGTACCTTTGTCTTGGCTGTTGCTTTAATGGTAAGTTGTGAAGGTCTGAAAACACCCTCAGAAGCCAATGCCTGCTCAGCGGCTCTGGACCCATCTGAGGGATTCGTTTCCATAGGCCCAATACCTTGAGTTTCCAGAGGCCTAGATGTCTCCATGTGGGAGTCGGAAGCGGCCTGTGGCTATGAGGTAGCGGGTGTCAGGGGCTGCGAAAGCGCCTCACTGAGAACCAGCGACTGGCCTACATGAGGTTTCGTCATCAGTTTTGGACCTTGGATGCCTGTCTTTATCCTTGTCTGAGTTTTTTCGGTATTGAGGTCGTCAATTGATCTGACGGCATAGTATAATTGAACCTTCGGCCAAAGTAGTGCAAAGCAAAATCAAAACGTCTTTTTATAGTGCGTTTGTTAAATCTAGCACAAAACCGGCAACTAGTGATGTTGTGATCAGGGCCTAGGCATGGAATACAGTAAGAGTGGAAGTCCTTAGGAGGTATTTGCTTCCCACAAGAAATACAATTATTAACTTTTTCTGACATCGGTCTGAGGCAAGAAAAAAGTTTCCCCAATGGGGTACTTAGCTTTATTGAAGACTTCGGATCTGAAATTCGACTTTGAAAATCTCAGGAGTTGGCCGACCGGCACTTGTGAACTGCTTCTGCTTCGGGCAACGCGTGGCAAGAAAGACTGAAGAAAATGGCGTTGGCTACATCTTGTATACCCCTGGCGCTCTGACGTCAGGGAAGAAGCGACAGCAACCGATGCCGGACCAAGACTTTGGAACTCTGGCCGACTACAGGACTGCCTGATGGCAGGATAACCCAAGTGTAATGACTGCAGCAGTGTAACACGATAAACATCACCTTAACCATTACGCCACCCTCCCTACAGCAGTAGTAGTTTGTAAGTTCCTTTTATTGTAAACCCCTTATCTTGTCCTTGCTGTGGTTTTTTTTTTTGTGCTGTTGGCCATCGCCCCTTAGTTGCTAGGCCTTTGTTATTCCCTGAACTTGTTTAATTTAGAGAGTCCCCCCCCCAGGACAGCCGTTTAAGTTAGAGGCTCTCCTATAAGGTCTTTATACATTTTATTTACTGTTGTAGTTTGTCTTTTTGGTAAAATGTCTAAAGAAGTTAAAACCTCTGGTTTTAAAAAGTGTGATTCATGCTGCCAGAAGATGTCTCTGACAGATGGGCACACTAGTTGTGTTTACTGCTTGGGGGCTCTGCACTTGCAGGACTCTAGTGCTATTTGTCATGCCTTTAGTCCAAGGGTCCTGCAGGAGTCGAAAAACAAGCTTATCCTCCATATATTGTTAAAACAGGATTCTCCGGCTGAAGCATCTCAGCCAGTGAAACCTTTGAAACCAGTCAAGCCGTCAGCTCCATGTTCGGAACCGACCTGTGAGCTTGACAAACCAAGTATGTCAGTGCTATCTGGCACTGACAAGACTACCCCTCCATCAGCTCCAATTGTTACTTTGGAGCCATCTCGGAGCCACAAACGAGCTAGGTCTCCTTCATTGGAGCCGATTCGCTCGGTGCCATAATCACCCTTACTTCAAAGTAAGTCTAGTCATTGCCCATCTTCCCACTCCTCTCAATCCTCGAGGTTATCAGATCAGGATGTGGAGAGAGTGGCCAGTAGGTTGCTGAAGTCACAGGCCCTTATTAAAATGCTTTCGAGCCCACCTCAACAGGAGTCTGCTCCATCTGCTTTGATTGCGATTCCTCCTCTGACTATACTTAGTTCGGAGCCGGAGTCCATGGACGCTCCGATAGTGGTTCCTTCGGCTCCAATGACATCCTCTTTGGCTCCGACGTTGGCTCCGATTACCTCAGTTCTTCCTCCCATCGAGGTATCTGGGTGCCGAAGCTCTCTTGTCAGCTCCGAGGGGGGAAGTGGCATCGGACCCTTGTCCGATCCCGCTCTCCCTCTCGGAGCGTCAGCTCAGTTGAGCTTGGCTCCCACATCAGCCTTGGTGCCATCGCCCTCAGTGCAGGGTGGGATTCCTGTTTACTCGGAGCTGCAGCCTTCCTTGTGTTGAGACTGTGGCGCCTTAAAGGTCATGCGGAGAGTGCTGTCCCCATAGATGGCTCTACTATCGGCTCTGCCACCCCTTGGTGCCTGTGGCAACCTCTGCTCCTCCTCCAGTCCCAAAGTGTAGGGAACCTATGCCCCAGAACACCCCATTGGGTGAACCCTCTTCTTCCGAAACCTCCCAAGAGCATTCTGAGCAGGCTTTCCGGAAGAAAAAGTGCAGGAGTAAGCCCCAAGACTCTCCTGAGTCTGTCACCTCAGATACAGACCTGGATGAATCGGGAGTGGTCCCCAAGGTCCCCCTCTGAAGATGTTTCCTTTTCGGACATCCTTGAGATTCTCAGGCAGAGGCGTAGCTGGATTTCCCTAGCCCCCTCTGAAGATGAGTCTGTATACCTGGATGCATTTGGTTCCAGACCGTCCACCTCCTGGGTGTCTCCACCTTTTGATCCACTCATGTCTGTAATGTCTCAAAAGGCTTGGTCAGCTCCAGATTCCATGGAACCTGTCCCGAGGAGACCCAATAAATTCATCACAGCTCCCCAAGACAAACAATTTTTAACTAAAGGTGTTCCAGTTGATGCCATGGTGGTAGCAGCAGCCACAAAGAGAGAGTTAGCTGAAACCTCCTCATCTGTCCATCCACTGAATAAAGACTCTTGTACGATGGACAGACATGGGAAGCAGATGTTTTCATCAGCGACCTTCTCCCTTAGGTCCCTGAAGTATCTTTTCCATTTTACTAGGCTTCAGAGGGATCTCCTAAAAGAGCTTGGCTGTACCCTACAAGATCCCACAGCCGTGGGGGCTTCAGCCAAGGTAGCTACCCAGCTGGCAACTCTTAATTCAATAGTCAATTCCTCCATGAGGCTTATTTCATACGCAGCTGATGGAGCGAGTAGAGCTGCAGGAACAGGAGTGGCTCTTGGGAGACATTTTTGGCTGCGGCTGTGTTAGTTTGTGGAACCTTTCAGAGTGTCCTTCACCAATGCCCCCTTTGATGGCTCCTCTCTCTTTGGGCCTCAAGTGAAAGACATGCTTACCAGTTGCCAGCAGGAAGGCAAGACGCTCTCTGATGTCAGAGTCCGGCTTTCCACTCCTACCAGACCATACCCAAAGAGTCAGAAGGGCGGAAAGATGTGGTTTCGGAAATCCCAGGGACCCTTGCCTGATGCACATGGTGATTTTTCCCCAGGGGCAGAAGGGGAAATAATAATGGCCAATGCTGCCCTCGTGGCAGAGGGGGTCTGCAAAATCAGGGTGACAGAGATACATTCTCTTCCACACCCTATCATTATCCCTGGAGGGATGCCTGACTGCTCAGCTCTGGGGGCAGTCGGGGGAAGGCTTTCATTGTACCCAATTGCCTGGCAAAATATTACAAAAGACTAATGGGTACTAGCAATTATATCCAGAGGTTTCAAGATTCCCTTTCATCAACCCCTTTTCGTTTCAAAAAATCCATCCCAGATGTTCCACCCAATCTAAGGGATCAGGCAGTCACAGAAGTTTCAAGACTGCTAGACAAAAGAGCCATCCAGAAAGTCCCGCAGACCAAGCAGGATCCAGAACTTACTCAAGATTCTTTTTCGTGCCCAAAAAGACAGGGGACTGAAGACCAATTCTGGATCTCGGCAGGTTAAACAAATCTGTACAAAAAGAAAAGTTTTGGATGGTAACACTGCAGTCTATTCTCCCCTTTCTGGGTCAGGACAATTGGATGTGCACCACAGATCTTCAGGATGCATACTATCATATAAAAATGGACAGACGGTCCAGGAGATTTCCACGCTTCTGGCTAGGGTCCAGTCATTACCAATTCAGAGCTCTGCCCTTTGACCTCACCACAGCACCCAGGGTGTTCACCAAATGCATGGCAGTAGTCACGGCTTACCTGAGATGTCTAGGATTCCAGGTGTTTCTTTATTTGGATGACTGGCTCCTCACTGTTACCACCAGGCAACAACTTATAGAGGCACGAGATTATACCATCACAGCCTGTGCTCAACTAGGCATCACAATAAACTTCAAAAAATCTGCCTTGCTGCCCTGTCAATCTATTACATACATAGGAGCAGAGCTAAACACAAGAAAAATGACTGTAAAATTGCCGCAAGAAAGAGCTTCCATTATTCGAAAACAGGTGTCACTTCTCCTGAGGAGCAAAAGAATTCAAGTAAAATATGTCCTTCAAGCTCTAGGGTCCATGGCAGCAGCCACTCTTCTAGTTCCCTTAGCATGCTTTCACATGAGAATCCTTCAGTGGCTTCTTTTCCCACAATGGTCCTTCCAGGAATTACCCATGTCTCACATGATGCTAATTACGGAATCTTGCAAAAGACACCTTTCCTGGTGGATGGTCTCCCCACTAGTTACTCAGGGCACACCTTTCAATTTGGTGGCCACAGTGAAGACGGACGCTTCCCTGATTGGGGGGGGGGGGGGGCATTATCTAGGGAAGACAGTCCAAGGCACTTGGCAACATCATGAGTACCACTTACACATCAACGTTCTGGAGATGAGAGCGGTGCTCCTAGCATTGCAAGCTCTTCAAGACTCTTTCCCTGCCAGGACTATTGCAATACAGACGGACAATATGTCAGTGGTTTGGTACATCAACAAACAGGGCAGAACCAGGTCTTACCCCTTGTGCCGAGAGGCCCTCAGACTGTAGCAATGGGCGATTTCCTCCCAACGTTTTCTGATAGCAACGCATATTCCTGGGACATCCAACATAATAGCGGACAGGCTCAGCAGGGTGATCCTCATGCTTCATGCGTGGTCTCTGAAACAGGAAATTGTGGATCTTATTTTCTGCAAGTGGGGCCAGCCTTGCTGTGATCTCCTTGCCTCTCCCCTCAACAACAAATGCAGCAGCTACTTCTCCCTTATTCCTCTTCCAGATCATACACCCAGGGATGCTCTAGTCCACGATTGGCCTCGGGGACTCCTTTATGCATTTCCCCCCTTCCTCCTAATTCCAAAAGTCATTCATTATGCAAAATCGTTGGGTTGCAAAATGATCCTCATTGCCCCCTACTGGCCTCGACAGATTTGGTTTCCATTCCTTCACCCCCACCTTCTAGCTCAGCTTGGATTCTGGTCCCAGTACCGGACCTCTTGATTCATCAATCAAGCAGGCTACACCAATCCCTCAAGCTCACAGCTTGGTTACTCCACTTCCAATCTTAGCCAGGCTCCCCAATATTTCCCCAGCAGTGCATGATATTATTGTTTCCTCCCATAAGACAAATACAAGGAAAGTCTATGCTAGCAAATGGAAATGATTCTCTTACTGGGCAGAATCCAGAAATTTAGATCCTTTTACAACTCCTATACACGAGATTTTGGATTTCTTAGCAGAACTGTTTCATTCTGGTGCAGCGGCTGCTACCATCAGAGTACAAATGGCTGCCATTTCAGATTTTCATGTCGGAGTTTCTAACTCATGCATGTCTCACAAACTCTGCAAGGCCTTCATGAGAGGTACATCTCTACTTAGATCCCCAGTAAAAGAGCCCCTATCACCTTGGGATCTCAATTTGGTTCTGGCCTCCTTGATACTGCCACCCTTTGAACCAGCAGCATCATGTTCCTTGAAATTTCTCTCTTGGAAAACTCTTTTCTTAGTTGCTATTACTTCTGCCAGATGTGTTTCAGAACTTCATGCACTATGTGTTCGCCCTCCATACCTAGTTTTTCACAAAGACAGTTTCTCTGTGGACCAACCTATCGTTTCTACCTAAAGTTTGTTCAGAACACAACTTGAATCAATCCATTGACCTTCCTGTCTTTTTCCCTAATCATTCCAACAAGGCAGAATACAGATTACACCAAATGGATGTGCATAGACAACTGCGTTTCTATCTCCATAGAACTAAAGAGATGAGAAAATCAGATCAGTTGTTCCTTTCATTTGCTAACAACAAACAAGGCCTTCAAAGTTTCTAAATTAACATTGTCAAAATGGTTATTAGACACCATAGCCCATACCTACCATTTGCAACAAAAAGATCTTCCCACAAAACCTAAAGGTCATTCAACCAGGTCAATAGCTATTTCGGCAGCGGTTCAATTTAGATTGCCCATAGATTCAATTTGTGCAGCAGCTACTTGGGCAGATGCTCACACATTCATTTTTCATTACAAAGTAGATGTGGTCTCCTGGGGCAGGGCTTCCTTTGGTTCCAAAGTTCCAATGAGCCACCCAGGACTGAGGTGCTAGGGATGCTGTCCCAACCAGCAAGAATGAAGGAGAGATTGGACAACTTAACATAAAGAAGTTATGTACCTACCATAACGTTCCAGGTTAATTGTCCTTCATCGCGCCTTCCTTCTTGTGTCCTTCCCTCCGTCTCCCTTCCTTGAGGATTGAGAGGAGTTTCTCAATGGTTTCACTGGCTAATTTGATTTGTTATTAGTTGCTTCCCAACCAAACCATGACAATTAACTGCATATCCAGGTCTATTCATTGATTATTTTCTATAATTATGTCTAGTGTGAGCTATCTCAAATGAGATCTGGGTAGCTGATGCTGGGCATTCTGGGATAAGGGGTAGCCTCGAGCTAGTAAAGAGTTCTCAAGCTATAGTAAGTGGCCAAGTCTGAGCTGAAGACTGGCTCTGAACTCATCCAGCAAGAAGGAAGGCGAGATGAAGGACAATTAACATGGAACGTTATGGTAGGTACATAACTTCTTTTTCTTTATGACATGATGAGTTTATGGGGAAAATAAATGATTTCTTTGGATTTATTAAACAGTTCGAAACCTTTGAAAAAGAGTCTATTGTATCGGCTAATCTCCTGATGTCTGAGATGGGGTGTTCAAAATAGATATTTAAATCGTCTGCATAAGCCAATAAGCTTGTCTTGACATTTAAAGTTTTGGGGATGGAATGAAATGTAATTTGGGATACTGAGAGAAGTAGCGGCTCGAGGTAAAGGTTAAAAAGATATGGCAACAAGGGACATCCCTATCTAGTTCCATTCAGTATTTGGGTGGGCTTAGATAAGGTCTTATTAATATACAGATAGGTATAAGTCTTACTGTACAGGTTTTCAATATTATTGATAAGACTTTTAGGGATATTGAAGTAAGATATGGTAGTGAATAAGAATTTCCAATTTACCCTATCAAATGCTTTGCAAACATCAAGTATTAGCCCATATTTAGGGCTATAGTTTTTTCTATTAAGATGCACCATAGCGTCTAATGTTAGAGTATTGTCCCAAGTCTGTCTATTCATCATAAAACCTGTTTGCTCCAGAGAGATTATATGAGGCATAATTGCTTTCATTCTTTTGGCTAAAACTGATGAGAGAATTTTAATATCTACATTTAATACGGATATGGGTCTGTAGTTATGTGGGTTAGACTTACATAAGGGGTTTTGGAATTAAGATGATAGTCAGATATTCCATAAATTTTGAAGTGGTTGTATACTTTCAGTAATATGGGTGATATGGTAACGATAAAAGGTTTATAAAATTCTGAGGTGTATCCATCCAGGCCGGGTGCTTTCCCTTTTTTCAGTCTTCTTATGGCATGAGTCACTTCTTGTAAAGCAAGGGAAGCATCTAGGAATTCCACATACTGTTTACTTAATTTAGGGAATGTTATTTTATCAAGGAATTCTGTTATGTCATCAGAGGAGGATTGTTGGTTATTCATGCTATATAAATCAGAATAGATCAGGTGAAATAGCTCAAGTATTTGGGTATCAGTCTTAAATACCTTATCCTGGTGATGAAGAAGTGAAATTCTACCCGTTTCCTGTTTATGTGCAATAATACTTGCTAAGACTTTGGATGGGAATTGTGCCCACTCTATTTGGCTATGCATTTCAGTTTGTATATAGAATAATTTTGTTGATGCAGTTCATGTAATTGTCTTTGGGTATTATTAATTAGGTTTTCAGTATTAGGATCGGGTTTAGACTATCAAGTCCACCACTAACTTACTTTCTCTTTCTAATGCAACTTTTTTTGAGATAGGAAGCTTTCTGGATAAGGATTCCCCTAATCTGTGTTTTGCAAGACGCCCATTGAATGTCATACGGATATTTTTGTCTTCCATTATATTATTTAGCTGTGTTAAAATGCTAGACACTTCCCAAATAATCTCGGAGTTATATAACAGGTTATTATGCAAAGACCAGTTAGAATTTCTGACCCTTTTAACCAAGTTATTGGGTGAAAGGAGCTTTAAGGTAATTCTAGAGTGATCCGAGAAGTGTCTCAGTTCCACATGATATTTAATATCTCCTTCCGCCAGTGATTCTGAAATAAGGAAGAAGTCTATTCTAGACCAAGTATTGTGACACTTAGAGAAGTAGGTATATATACTGTTCCTCTCCTGCTGTTCACTAAAAGAAATAGGATCAATCAGACATAAGTCAGTCATTAGTTCACCTAAGGCAGCTGACACTTGCATATTTTAGGATAAGGGGTTGCTAGTACGATCTATCCCCGGATCGATGACCAAGTTCCAGTCTCCACCCAATAAGTTCATGGTCAGGAAAGTTTTGTTAAATGTTGTGGATTTCTAAAATAAAATCCTGTTGTTTCTTACAGGGACCATAGACACTGAGTAAAAGAGTTTGTTTCCTATTAATAGGGTTAGTAGTTATAAAGTAACACCATCTGCCCTTCTCATCTAAGCACTGATCTAACACAGTTGTCTGAAATTATTTTTTAATAATAATAGCTACACCTTTTGATCTTGAATTGTCGCCAGCTGCAATTTCTTTAATCCATTTTTTATTTGAAAATCCCTTCCAGTCCTCACTCAACATGTGCGTCTCCTGTGAAAAACATATAAGTGCATTAATTTAAAAATTAGATGTATCAATATATTTTTCTTATCTGTATCCTGCAACCCCGTCACATTCCAGGAATCCATGAGCCACATTCCCAAAATTTGATTAAGGAGGCAAATGTTATTATTAAGGAAATGTAGTATTTGCGAATTACAAGGTTCCGAGAGAAAAGAAAAAACAAAATGACTATAAGGACCGGAAATAGAAGTACATAAAGTAGCATAGTCACAGTAGCCCTACAACACTCTTCCAACGGCAACCCTGTGCCTACCCACTTACCCCAACTAGAAGAAAGAGTGTGATGAGATACAGTTACACACATACCCACTTACCCCAACTAGAAGAAAGAGTGTGATGAGATACAGTTACACACATACCCACTTACCCCAACTAGAAGAAAGAGTGTGATGAGATACAGTTACACACATACCCACTTACCCCAACTAGAAGAAAGAGTGTGATGAGATACAGTTACACACATACCCACTTACCCCAACTAGAAGAAAGAGTGTGATGAGATACAGTTACACACATACCCACTTACCCCAACTAGAAGAAAGAGTGTGATGAGATACAGTTACACACATACCCACTTACCCCAACTAGAAGAAAGAGTGTGATGAGATACAGTTACACACATATATTGAGATGATTATCATATTGGGAGGTTGTACACCCTAAGAGTAAAATTATCACCAGTATTTTAAACCTTTTGAGCATTCTAAAACATATATACAATATCACTACGATTCCTAGCGTTATCATCCTTACCCTTCTAACAATATTCCTATCCTCTCCTATAAGAAAGGTACAAAAAGGTATGGTACTAGAAAAACCATCATATTAAATCGCTAAGTACAAGCATTTCAGTTAGATGCTAGTTAGTAGTAATACAGTAACTGCAGAGAAAACTTTAGCAGGAAACATATTACAGTTGTGCTTCTAAAGAGTATAAACAAGATATAGTATAAACAGATAATTTCCCATATCAGCATACAGGGTATAAAACACATACTATGCAGGCTGACCAAACACTTTCTATCCCTTTGACATTTAAGATATCCTTCACTGTTAAAACATTGTGACTCTTCAAGCTGCTATGGAAATAATACTTATTATCCATTTGATTCATCATAACAAAAGCATTATATTATTTATTTGGATACCGCATTTGAAATTGAATATTTCTTTTGATGAGATCAGTGCAAAACGGGGAGAGATTTTGGCGCTTTTCTTTAATAGCTACTGGGAGATCCTGCGACACAGTTATTTGATGACCATTCCAGGAGATTAGTTTTTGTTTTCTAGCCACAGATAAAAATTCTCTGAACATCTTGAAAATTCAACAGTTTGACGTAGATTTGTCTCGGGGTATTTGACAGTTGTTTATCGTGTAAAGCTCAATGAGCTCTCTCAATTATAATGTTATTGTCATGTGAGCCAGGTTTTAATATAAAATTAAACAACTGTAGCATGGTCTCGATCAGTTGGTTGGTGGCATACGATTCAGGTAGACCTCTTACTGTAATATTGCTTCTTCTGCTCCTGGCTTCTAAATCAAGGATTTTTTTGATGAATTTCAGTTAGAGTGGTATTTTTGGTGCTTAAATCTTTTAGTAACGCAATCTGCATCTCATAGTTTTTGGTAATTTGTTCAATCTGTTACATATGTTCCATAGCCTGATTTAGTTTATTGCCAAAACCTGAAAGCTGCTCAAAGAAACCTTGAACGGCCAACTGTAGTGGTAACAAAGCTTCCTTAAGATCTTCCATGTGAATGTTGGCCCCCAGCTTCTGTTTAGCACTGGATTTTGAAGCATCTATCGGTTTAATTTTCTGTCTTTTGGACAGGGTTTCCTTCTCAGGGGAAACTACTGCAGACAGTTCGGTTTTGCTGGTTTGTGTCTCCATGTTTTCGGATTCCTTAGACATATTTTGGCAGTAGTAATAGGTTCATAGGTTCATAGGTTTATACTAGGCTATCTGCCCTAAGGCATTTATAAGCCTAGCCCAAAGTTTACCCCTTATCTTAAAAAATACTGTGCCCATTAGTTTGTTGTGCCTCTGTCTAGCATCGACACAGAGATGATTCCCGGGGTAAACCTACGATCTCCCATCCACCGGTCAAGATTTCTCTTGAACAGAGCCAGCGAGGTGCTCTGCCTCACATGAACTGGGATTTTATTCACAGCATAGAGTCTCACATGACAATAGCTCCCTCCAGCATGTCCTATTTATATCCGTAAGGTTTAAGTCGCTTGCTCTAGTGGATCTGGTAGATTTGGATTTTTGAGGTGGAGCATCTCCAGACATGGCCTGTATGTCAGGCACAGGTCACCTCTGAGTGAATAGAGCTGGAGTTTCTTCAGTCTGGCAGCATATGACAGATTTTAGAGTCCCTTTATCCTTTTGGTGAGGAACTTTTGGGGTCTCTCCAATTGCTGCAGGTGTCGGGTGAGATACATCCCTAATGGGGCATTGTACTCGATCATTGGTCTGATAAGTGAAGAGTACAGGGGAACAATGACCTCAATTAGATGTGAATCCCTTCATGATCAGGTGGGCAATGTAGAAGGTCTTTCTAACCACTTTAGCAATGTGAGTGTCAAAAGAAAGGCCACTGTCAACCTGGGTCCCCAGGTCCCTGATAACCTCTTCTGTGCTTAATGGATTGCCACCTATATGGTAGCTTGGGGTTACCTTTGTTTTTTTTTTGGCATTTAACTTCAGGCCATGGCTCTGGCACCAGTTATCAGGAGACCCTCTGAAGGATATCTGTGTCTGATGTATTTCCACTATGGCCACCAGTTTGCAGTCATCTGCAAACTTTGTCAGCCATAGTCCTCCTATGTTTGCCAATGGTTCTGAGAAGTAGATGCCGAACAACAGGGGAGACAGAACTGAGTCTGTGGGACCCCACTTGTGACCGTGGAGTCTGACATGGCGCTTAGCAACTCTAACCCTGTGGGTTCTGTCTCTTAGCCAGTTTGCAACCCATCTTGTGACATATGGGTTTACATTTAAGCTGGTAAGATAATACCCGAGTGGGGTATTGTGTCGAAGCTTTTGCAAGGTCAAGGTAGGCTGTATGGACTGCCTTTCCTCATCAATGGCCTTGGTGACTGTTTCAAGAAGTCGACCAAGTTCAAAAGGCATGATCTGCCCTTGACAAAGCCAAACTGGGTCGTCCAATGTCTGCAAGTCCCTATGTCTTTGTTTATGAGTTCCATTATGATCCCTCCATAGCTTTGCAGACCAGGCTTGTTGGTCTGTAGAGGTACCGCGGAGTGGGACCACAGTTGCCGCACGCACCCTTGGGCACGATCCTGTGGTAAGGCTAAGATTAAATAGCTGCCTTATATGCGGTTTAGTTCCTCGTTGAGTTCAGGTAGCACACAGCCGGGACACCATCCGTCCCATTGATGCTGTGTTTTTAGCTTTAGAGAGAGCAGCTTTCACCTGCGATTAGAGATGTCTGGGAGGCTACACTGCTGGGATAGTTATCTCCTTTTGGGATGGTTTGCACTGAACCTGTCTGCCAGTATGTTGGCAATGTCTGTGGGTTCAGTGATTTTGTATCATTTGGACTAATTAACCTTATTATTGGGAGTTTCCACCCAGGTTTCTAACATAGCTGAAGAAGGCCTTATGATTGTCTTTTGAATCTATTGCAATTTTTCTCTCAAATTTGGCCTTGGATGATTTCTCTGCATCAAGACTTACTAACAATGATCAAGGGTGTCTTCTTACATTATGCTTCCCTCTGGAACATCACTTTCTCCTCTTATTGTAAAGTTTGTTTATGGCTGGGGTCCACCAGACTGGACGCTGGTGGAAAGAGTCTTGGTTTTATTAGGGATTGCCTGATCCATGCAGTCCTGGAGGTGTTCAGAGAAGGCATTTGAAAGGGCTTCCGAGCTTGGGTTGTGGTTTCCACTGGCTGGGGCCTTGAAGGATACCACACCAGTCTTGAGTAGTGTGAAGTTTGCTTTAGAGAAGTTCTTCACTGTGGTCTTTTTGTTTGGGGTGGGGCGGGATGTGGATTTCCAGTGAGATCCAATGAGGGATATATTTTGTCCCATGTTTGTAGTATATTTTCGTGACTAGTTGTTCCATGGCATTTGAATTTATGAACTCCAGGAACCTTTGGGCTAGAAAGTTGGGGCTTGAGTAATGTTCCCAGTCTATATTCGGTAGTTGAAGTCACCAATATAATGGTGTTTGAGATACATTCCTCCAGTGTCTTCAGGAAGGCTGTGTGGGGTTCCTGAGTTTGAGAGGGTGGCCTGTAGCATGCCAATTGTAGAGCAGTTTTGCCTATGGTTAATTGCACCTGGATGGTTCAACCTGGAGGTGTGGGTATCCTTGATGAATATGGATACACCTTGTGGTGTGGTCCGGTTTTGGGGCCGAACGCATGATATGAGGTAAAACCTGATAGTGCTGGGGTGCTCTCAGGAGCCTTGAACCAGGTTTCAGTCACAGCACAGACATCGATGTTCTCCATACTGAGAAGGGCCTCATTTAGAGATTTAGACTTCTGGCATTGAGCAGCATTATAGTTTCTTCCCATTTTTGTTTTCTAGGGTGGTAGGTTTATTGAGCCTTGCCTAAAAGGCACTATGGGGGTGGCAAGAGCCTTAGCCGAATCCCAGGGTGACAGGTGCAAGCCGTCAAGCATGTCATCCCAGGCAGACAGACACTGGATCTCCTTTGAATGACACCAGAAATTAAGCCAATTGTTAAAGCTGATCATCTTGTCTCTATGTTGTGGCATCATTCTTGGTGAAGGAAGGATACTGCTCAGGGTCAGGGTCATACCTGCCTGGATAATCAGAGAGCTCCTCTATGTCTCTTTCATGTAGTCCAGGGAGGCTCAGGTCGCTCACACCAGCATGGACAATGACTGTGTCATATTTGTACTTGCTGTGGAGTGACCCAGTGCTTGTGTTATGTGGCGGATTCTAGCACCCAATAGGCAGCTTACTGTGACTCTCTCCTTGTTCAGCCTGGTGAGTGGGACGCCAGTGTGTCTGACTATGGAGTCACCTATGACAAGTATGTTTAGTGTTGTGGCAGTTGCTGGATGTCTGCTTTGGAGGCCTCTGCTGTTTAGGTAAATTTTGCTCAGAGCCTCAGTATGACTTTGTGTGTTTATGTGTTTGATTCATTGTCATCATAGCTTTATGTGACACTGGCTAAATAGCTGCATCTCTCACAAGTATTTGTGTTATGTGGGAGGAGAAGAGGGTTGTCATGTACATGAGGCAATTGTAACATTGCCTCAATATTCCCAAATTCACCAACTGGACAGGAGAGGACGCCAGCATCTGGCCCTAGAGAAATTTAGAAGTTAGGGGTAACTGAATAAGAGAGGACTTAGTAAGGAAGTGGTACCTGGGGGTTTGCTAGTGAGGGACTTTGTATAATACAGAAGTGGAAGATGCTTTTACAAGTAAAAGCTTTTAGGAACAAGTGCTTTAGTTAAGGGATATACTGTTCAGATTACTAGTAGAGCAGTTCTAAGGGAAAAATTAAGAACAGACTTTATGGAGCCAGAAAAGTTTAACCTTGTTAAACCGACCGATGCTCTAGTGGCAACTCTTGATAGCAGGGGCTGGAAAGAGCCAGGAATTGACCAAAACAGCCAATAAAACTTTCGGGCAGGGAAGCAGCTCAATGTTTATCACTGCCACTGATCAACAGAGAGCTCATAGAAACTTACAAAACAGTTCAAGAACAGCAAGCCTGTAACTTGAACTTTTTAATCTCAGAAAGATAGCAGAGGTTCACAAGTAATATCAAGTTATAACAGTGCAGTAAATGATCCCACACAAGAGTGCTAGGTCAAAGACAGAAAATATAATAGTTTTGAGAAAAAAACGATTTTAAAATTAAGTGCAAACAGGAAATTCAGTAAACAGCTTTTGCTCTAAATACAGCTACTAATGCAGAAATCAAGTTTAACAAGCCAGAAAATGCTCAAACTAGGCAGCTATGCAGAAAAACTTATCAAATAAACAGAGGAAAAATACTTAAAATCTCAAAAGTGGCTCGGTGCTTCACCAACAGCCAACAAGCCTGAAAAGACGCCAAAACCACGAGGCAACTAGGTTTTAAGAGAGGAAGAGCCATTTTTTTAGCCATCACAGACGCTTTATAATCATGGTTTATAAACAAAATGGGCCTATATACAACTGGATCTGATGGGTCTCTACCATCTTCAGGCATTACAGCCACCACAGCTTTCTTCTCCTTTTAAACATTGTTAAAAAAAAACCTTAAAGATATTTTGTCATTTCTTCCCTCCTGGCTTCCATACTTCCACAGGAATACCATAAATTCCTGGAGACTTTCATGCAGATTGGTTAAACATCGCCATTTTTATCTCATCTTCTCCTATCCTGACTGTTTGTAAATGACACTAAAGTACCTCTAACTTTGGCATATTTAATTCTTCCATAAACATTTCCAGTTGCACTTTTGCCAGAGTTCCACATTTCTCTGCTTTATACAGATTTTCATAAAATTTCTGAAATATTTTTATACCTTTGCAGGATTTCTGGTTATATTCCTTCTTGGAGGCTTCCTAAGCTTGGTACCAAGCCTTTCTACTTTACATTGCCTGAGCCATTGTGTGAAAAGCTTTTGTGCTCTAGAGTTTTTATATAAAAACAGTTGCTTAACAGCAATCTTTCTAAATTCATGCATGTTATCCAGGCAGTTTTTTATCTTCTCTTTAGCATTCTGCAGTTGTGCCTCTTATTGTTCTGTGACATTCCCCCTATAATGCAATACTTTAACCTATGTCAGTCCTGCTAAATAATTTCTGTTACTTCTTAATCAGGTCTCTTTCTTTTATTTCTACCCTTTTTTCAAATCCACTTTCATTTTTAAGGACACTCACTAGCTATATTTTCTGAATTTTTTTTATTTTCCCTAATAACTCCTAAATGATTTCTACTACCCATTCCTTAAATTCCTCTCTGTTTAAAAGATAGGTGGGGAAGCGCCAGTGTCTCATTTTTATTTCATTACCCTAAATTTTTATTTTAGCTATTACTGGTGTGTGATCTGAAACAGTTATTAGATGCATATCAAAACTTTCAATTACATCCACGTGCTCCTGTGAAATATAATTCCTGCCTAGCCTAGCTCATTTTTTGTACCTTGGGCAATAATATGTAAATTCTCTCCAAGTTCTTACTAGTGAATAATCGTCTATAACAAACTTTTTCATACATTTCATCAAAAATCTACCATCTTTTGTTATCTTTCTTTTCTACACCCCCCCCCCCCCTCCAATGCATCCTCACTGTTGCACATCAAAATCTAGTCCCACCTATAAGTAATATTCCCTGCTGAAAGCTGGTTCTTTCTCCCAGAATTTTCTTAAGCTCCACTGTAGCAGTTTTAGGAAAAACAAATACATGACAGCATAATCCGCCTCCATGACAAATGTCCCCTTCCTACTACAAATCTACCATTTTATACCCATTTTCCTCTACCACTATTGGAGCTCTTCTAGCAATTAATATAAATACTCTCCTTTTCCTTTATCCCAGACATTCCTCAATAACCATCCTGAAATCCTTTAATAAATCCACATACCCATTTCTTTCCAAATGTGTTTCTTGTAGCATAGCTATTTGCAGTCTGCATTCACGTTCAAATATAAAGTGTTGCCATTATGATGCAAAGTTATTATTCCCACCTGAAATGTATAAAAGCTTTTTCTAAAACGTCTAGTTTCAGCTTTTGTGTTACACGCATACACAATGTTTGGCAAGTTAATCTTTTATACAGTTACCATTTGAACCTATGTCACATCTTATAAGACTGTTTTTTTAATGAAAACCCTCAAAAGAAAAACACAGAACACCCCCATAACCTATTAACTAACACACAAAACTATGTACATCTTCAAATAATGAAGTTTAACCCTCCTAATAGGAACAACTGTCCCGGACAGCTACATTCACAGGCTTTAACTGACCCCTTCTTCTTTCGGCTTTTTCCCAGTTAGGGGTTGCCACAGTGGAGGAACAATCTGCAGAACAATTGGCAGTGGAGTTTTACAGTGTCTAGTTGCCATCCTGGTTCCCAACCTTCCACAGAAGGCACATACATGCGCACACACACACCTAGGGGCAATTTAGAGTATCCAATCCACCTACTGCATGTCTTTGGGATGTGGGAGGAAACCAGAGCACCCGGAGGAAACCTACGTGACCACAAGGAGGACATGCAGACTCCACACATGAAGGCTATCCATGCTAAAATGCATGGTACAGCCTGTGCTTCTACTTACTCTAAGTGCTGTCTGTTTTTGTCTTTTTATTCCTAGCTGAGATGTAGAAAACAAATTGAAAAGTTTCAGAAAACATCATCTTTTAACTGAAAGAAAAAAGGTGTTCTGTTTTTACTGCTCTCTTATCAGATTGTCTCCACAGAAACATGAGAGCCAGATGCACAGCAGCCTTTAGCTACAAACTTTGCATGTTGCACTGTGAAAATGTATTTGCTAAAGGAAAGCTTCATTACATTCAATGTTCTTTTAATAACTTAAAACTCATTGTTAGATCAAGCCAAGGGCCTTAATCCAGTCATTTCCCTATGCAAAAGTAAGAAAAAGCATATCAATTTTACTTGTATAATGCTCTCTACACTTTTTATAACCTGTTTCTCTCCTCAGCAACCTCAGATTACAGCCTATTATCTTAAACTTGCCTTTGTTCAGACTTTCTTTTCTTTTTACGCTGCAGTGCCTAGATTTCTTAAAACTAAAGAAGAAGAAAGGAGGAAACAATGGGGCACTTGTTTACTTTAGTATCCCTGCAGCACATAAAAATAACTGAAAATGCTTTACTACATATGTAACATGCAGTACATGTCATGTTTTATAAAAAAAACTACCATTATTACAGTTGCCTCTTCCTTTTTGTCCTCTCTCTTTAGTATTCTTCCATTTTTGACATGAAGTAGGACATATGCTTTGGAGTCCCCTACATGTTCCAACATATTTCACAAATGTGACTGATGATTTGTAATCCCTTATTTATTCATTAATTTTGGAGTTGCTGGTTTTCTTCCTGTTGATCTCCATCTCCAGTCTCTGGTTCATTTCCAACATACTCCTGGTTCTTCTAGTCAACTCCTGTGCTTCTCACTGTCTGTCTAGCATTTTGCTTTGGAACATCAGAAAAGGTTTCACTGGCATAATCTCTCTATGAGCTATATTATCATCAGAAGAATAAGAAACAGAGTCCACCTTCTGTTTGATAGCTCACTTTTTGTTGGACAAACTTTGGTATTTTCTCTGTAGCATGTTCTGTATCAAAAATGATTATGACCCACCAGGAAACAAATATTCTGCAGATAGCTGGATACAGCAGCTTGAATCTCATACCTATCTCTTGACATTCCTTAATTGCTGGAATAAATGTACTCCTTTACTGCTTGGTGTACAGTGAGTAATCATTTTACACACACACACACACATGCACACACACACACACACACACACACACACACACACACACACACTTTTTCCAGCATTTCTGTTCTTCTGCCACAATTTTTGTCAGAATCAACTCTTTTCTGTCAATAATATTGTATCTTTACTATTACATGTTTTGGCTGTTTTCTCATGGGCAGGTTTGGAGAACACACATGATATGCCCTTTCAATTAACAGCTCCTACTTTGGAATGCCAGCCCAGTTGCTTATCTGTGCTTTCATTAAATTAATACAGTCTATTCAATCTAGTTTCTCAACTGCAGCAGAAAATCTCAGGTTTTCCCTATGGGATATGTCCACTAAAATTCTATTTTTTGAAACATCTCTTCTTGAGCCATCTCATACTCAGTCAGCCTTTTCTTCATTTCAACTTCTGATTTTTGCAGTTTCATCAGCTAATCTGAATATCTGTTTAAAACTTCTTTCATTTTCCATCCATTTTTATTTGAGTTGATGTACTCCTTCGGTGTTTCTTTTATTTTAGTCAGCTATGAGCACATTTGACTTATCTCTTTCTTCTATATTACTGGAAGCCACGTCTTGCAGCAAAAGCTGGAGACTGAACTGCTTTTTGCTCAACAGCTGCAGGATTCTTCCCAGCCAGCATTTTTTCTCAGCTTTTGTGGTTGATTTTCTTTCATGTTCTCTAAATTTCTTCTTTGCTGACACCCAGACACTGCACTTACTAGCCAGTAACTGAAATTTACCCAAAAAGACATTCACTTGCTCTCTTTTTGAGTTTCTCTTTTCACACTGGCAGAGATGAAATTAAGCTCTTAGTGTGCAGCCATCTTGGAAGCTAGCCGATTTCCCCTTTTGTGCTCAAAATACCCTAACCTATTTGGTTATAGTTTGGTCTTACACATCCATGGTCAATAAAAAGAAGTTATGTACTTACCATAATGCTCCATCTGTGTTTTCCATTTTCATTCTTCCTCAACAATTGGGTTTAGATCAGACCCTTGGATCCAACACAGCAGTTATTTACAGCTTGTGGCCACTAGAAAACTCTCAAGCTCCTCCCTTACCCATAATGTTCTATCCCCAACATACCTCTGATCTTGTTTGCTGGCTTACAGTATCAAAAGAGGTATTGGCACCCTGGTAATAAAACACGATATCTGGAGCTCAACATAAGGAACAGTTGTTTCCTTATAAGGTCTTGCTTTTCCACAAGTCATTAATTCAAAGGTAGGGTGTTGGTGGGAGAGGAGTTGAGGAAGAATGAAAATGGACAACACAGATGGAACATTATGGTGAGTACATAACTTCTTTATCTGATGTAAATTTTCATTCATTCCTCAATAACTGGGACAGAGTCCCCAGCTACCTGAAACCCCAGGAAGACTCTAAGGAAAGGCATTCTTGAGAACAGTTCAGCCAAAGGCTGCTCTTCCCCTTGAGACCAGATCCAATTTGTAATGAGCAACAAAGGTAGGAGGATTATTCCAAGTGGCAGCCACACATGCATTGTCCATGGAAGCCCTGGATAAAAATACTGATGATGTTGCCATAGACCTGCTTGAATGGGCTCTCAAAGGTTTTGTAAGGAAAGGTCCATTTGTTATAGACAAAGGATATACAATCAGTCAACCATCTTGCTAAGGTTACTTCTTAACTGGCTTGCCTAATTTGGAATCCGGACAGGAGACAAATACTTGGATCTGTTTTTTCTGAAGTCCTTTGCTCTATGCAAGTAAAAACATAATTGCCTATGAATGTCCAGTAAGTGTAACATGTACTCACTTTTGCTTGCAAAACTGGAAAGAAAACTGGCAGATTAATAGACTGGTTGATGTTGAATTCTGATACCACCTTAGGAAGGAAGGACTGGTTCATAAAGCTACCCTCTCTCTATGAAATATTAAGTAAGGAGGTTTAGAGGGCAATACTTGAAGTTCTGACAGTCTTCTAGCAGTGGTAATGGCTACCAAAAATATAGTTTTCAAGTCAAAAACCTAAAGTTTGCATTTTGCCGCTGGTTCAGAAGGGGAGTTAATTAAAGCATGTAACACTAAATTTAAGTCCCATGGCAGAGTTGGATCCTTATAAGGAGGTCTCAAAAGAAGGGTACCTTTCGAAAAGGCCTTACAAAGTTTTGATAAGGACAATGAGTTTTCAATCCCTATGTGAAAATTACAGATGGCAGCTAGTTGTACTCCAACAGTTGAGGAGCCGGCTTCTTCAATGAAAATTGTTGCTAAAAATTCAAGGACACTATGCACTGGTGCTGAAAAGGGTCAATATGTTTCTGCTGCACCCAAAAAAAAACCTTTTCCATTTACTGTAAAGTTTTCTTGTGGAAGCTTTGTGGGAAGACAAAAGTATATGACGTACAGGGGAAAAGAGCATATGTTGCCTGGCTATCAATGGAAGTGGAGAAACCATGCGGTCAGTTTTAGGTTTGAGATATCTGGGTGAATCATGTCTGTCGGGTGAGACAGATGGTCTGGAATTCGATTCAGAATCCAAGTAGGGTAGACTAGATGAGGCCAAAGAAAGGGGAACCACATTGGCAAAAGCCAATAAGAGGCAATGAGGATGACTTTGCTCATCAACCAGTATACTTGCTGTAGAAATGTGGGAATTAAGGGAGTTGGCAGATAAGCATAGAGGAGTCCGGGGGCCAATCGTATAGAAGAGTGTCTCTCAGATTTCCCCAGTGGGGGTATTAGGGCAAAGAACCTGCTGCACTTGTTGTTCAGAGAAGATGCAAAGAGGTTGCAATATGGCTGGCCCCACTGCTGAAAAATAATTTCTGCCACTTTCTTGTTGAGAGACCACTCATGAGGTAGTAAAAATGGACCTGTTCAAATTGTCTGCGATCACGGTGGATTTCTCCAGAATGTGCATTGCTATCAGAAATAAGTTGGATGAGACTGCCCATTGCAAAACTCTTTACAGCTTCTAGACACAAGGGGTAAGAGCTGGTTTCTTCTTGTTTATTGATGTACCACACCACAGACATACTGCCTGTCTGTATTGCAACTGCCCCGAAAAGGAGAGAGTCTTGAAAAGCCTGCAACACTAACAGCGCTGCTCTTATTTCCAGGACATTGATATGTGTATTGGCCTCTTCAGGGGATCGTGTGCCCTGGACTGTTTTACCTAGGAAGTGCCCCCCCCCCCACTCAATCTGGGATGCATTCATGGTCACTGTGGCCTTCGGTTGAGGAATAATGAAGGGTTGACCTCAAAGAACCTGATCTGAGCAGATCCACCACCAACGGTATCTTTTGCATGCTTGGGTAATTCTTATCTGTGTGGACATATGGTGATGAAGAATGGATTACTGAATCACTAACATCCACTGAAGAATCCTAATATGAAATCTTGCTAGGAACTAGAAAATTCAGTTGTGCACACTTACCATAAATGTAGATGTTCGAGTGTATTCACTGTTGCAGTCATCACATTTGGGTTATCCCTGTCAGGGTAGCCCTTGGCCGGCCCAAATACCAGAGGCTTAGTATTTCTGCGTCAGTTGCTGTCACTTCAGGACTGACGTCAGGTCATCAGTAATATAAAGTAAGGCAGCCAACGCCATTACATCAGTTTTTCTTGCCCTAACTGTCAGGAGCCCCCAAGTGGGACTCAGGATATGGTGGAAGAACCCCACCAGTAGAAAGTAAATACCAAAAAGTTCCTTGTAAGTAGAGAGAAGAAGAGAGGAATGGAGGGAGGGAAACCAGGACTGCAACAGTGAATACACTCGAACATCTACATTTATGGTAAGTGTACACAACTGTACTATATTCTTTGTGTTTCACTGCTGCAGTCATCACATTTGGGTTGATTCCCAAAGCTGAAGAAAAGAGTGGAGGCAGTCAAGGAGACTGGGGGCTGGCTAGGATGCCCTGCAAGACTGCAGTGGCAAAACCTGCCCTGGATTTGGAGAACATAGGCAGGTGGTAATGCTTGGTGAAGGTATGAACACATGTCCATGTGGCAGCCTCCAGGATTGTCCCTAGTGGGGACTCCTCAGAGGAAAGCTGCAGAGGTGGAGGCTGCTCTGGTAGAGTGAGTCCTGACCCCCTTAAGGGGAGGTTTCCTGTGTTGTTTGCAACAGAAAATGGATGCAATGTGCTATCCATTTGGAAATGGTTAGTTTGGAGATGGCTTTGCCCTCTGCCCCTGTAGCAAAGCTGACCAGTAATTGGTCAGTCTTTCTGAATGACTTAGTCCTGTCTAGATAGAATCCGAGTGTCTGTGTACATCTAGACAATGAAGGATTCTTTCCCCCTTATTTTGTGGGTTAAGGAAAAAGGTGGGCAAATTCATGGATTGTTTGAGAGCCACACTGGACACCACCTTGGGCATGAAGGATGGGTTAGTCCCGAGGGACACTGTCAGCATGGAAGATGATGAAGGGCTCTACAACCATGAGTGCTTGTAGCTCAGAGACTCTTCTGGCTGAAGTGATGGCCAGAAGAAAGGCAGTCTTCCAGGAGAGCAACTTTAACTCTGCTGAAGATGCTGGTTCAAAGGGGGGGGGGGCAGCATGAGCTTTTCCAATACAAAGTTTAGGTCCCAAGCTGGGGTAGGTGCTCTTCTGGGTGGCCTCAAGTTGCTAGCCCTCTTAGGAACTGTTTGATCAGAAGGTGTGAGAAAAATGGGTGCTTAGAGTTGAAACGAGCAGAGATAGCAGAGGCATGAATTTTAATAGAGAAGGAGAGTCCACTGTGTAGCAGGTCAGCTAGGTAATCCAGAATGAGAGGTAGGGAGGGCTGTGCCGTATCTGCTCCCTTAGCCTGAATCCAGGTGCAGAATCTTTTCCATTTATCAGCATAAGACTTTCTATTGCTAAGGCATCTAGTCTCACATATAACATCTAGCACCTGTTTACCGAGACTGATCAGTGATCAGGGAATAAGCCAGGCTGCCAAATTGAGGGCCTGCAATTGTGGATGCATGAATTCGCCTTCCCTCTGGGTCAGGAGGGTTGGGGTTTGAGGGAGATGCCATGGTGGCAGTGGGGACAGGCTGCGCAGCAGTGGGTACCAGTGCTGGAGAGGCCAGTCTGAAACAATCAGAATTGTCCTTGGTTTTTCCTCCCTTACTTTGAGCAGTACCCTGGTGATGAGAGGTAGTGGGGGAAATGCATAGACCAAGAGGTTGACCCAGGGGAAGGATAGGGCATCAACTTTCCAGGCCATGCAGTAAGGCTCCCTGGTGCAGAACTTGCTGAGCTGATGGCTGGTGTGGGAAGCAAAGAGGTCGATCTTTTGGGTGCCCCATTTCTGAGTTATTAGGGTGAAGGTTCTTTGGTCTAGCTGCCACTCATGTGGGTCCAGAAGATTTCTGCTCAACTGGTCTGCCAGAGAGTTTAGAGAGCCTGGCAAGAATTGTGCTAACAGGTGGAGTTGCATGGCAGAGGCTGTGTGCCAAAGGGTCATAACCAGCCTGCATACAGGATAGCTGTGAGTCCCTCCCTGCTTGTTCATATACTACATTACAGTGGTGTTGTCTGTTTTGATCAGGAGAGCCCCTGGGGAGAGAAGAGGCCTGAATGCTGTCAATGCTTGCTGGACAGCTAACATCTCTTTTTGGTTGATGTGCAGATGGATTTGCTGTGGGCTCCATTGGCCCTGTATGCACCTGCCATCCAGGTGTGCACCCCAGACATAGTCTGATGAGTCTGTGGTGAGGGGCTGGGTGGCAGGGGGTGGTGAGAAAGGTAGCTCCTTGTTGTGGGAGCATGCTGGTGCCCGCCAAAGAAAATATTTTCTTAGGCAAGGTATCACTGGTATAAGAGTTCCCAGGTCTTGAGAATGTTGACACCAAAGGCTTTTTTGGTACCACTGAAGTTTCCTCATATGCAGTCTGGCATATGGAATGAGTAAGATGCAAGATGTCATGAACCCCAGAGCTTGCAGGATTTTCCTTGCAGATAAATGGGGTCTGGTGGCTAGTTGAGAGAAGTAGGCTGTCAGGTAAAATTGCTTTTCTGGAGTAAGGAAAGCCATCTGGGATGCTGTGTCCAGGCTTGCTCCCAGGAATGTAATCCTTTGGGTGAGTACTAGTTTGGATTTTTTTTCATTGATAGTGTACCCTAGGGAGGTCAGTAGGGACTTTACAAAGGGCAGGTGCTTGAGCGGCTTTTCTTGACTGTCTACCTGAATCAGGCAGTCGTCTAAATATGGATAATTTTGGATATTCCGTTGTCTGCAAAAGGCAATGGGGGGAGCCAGACATTTTTTGAAAAATCTGGGAGCAGTAGATAAGCCAAAAGGAAGCGCAGAGAACTGAACGTGCAGAGATCCTGCACTGAAACGTAGATATTTCCTGCATGACTCCCGGATAGGAATTTGGAGGTAGGCCTCTTTTAGGTCTAGGGTGGCTAGCCAAGCATTCTTGGACAGCACAGGTAGCAGTTGCTGGAAGGTGAGCATTTTGAATTTTGGTATCACCAGAAAGGTGTTTAGAATCAACAGATCGAGGATGGGGTGCCCTCTTTTCTGGGTACCAGGAAAAGTCTGAAGTAGAAACCTTGGCCTATCTGTTCTGCAGGAACGTGCTCTATTGCCCTCATAGAGAGCAGGGAAAGGACTTGCTTTTTCACCTCTGCCCACTGGTTTGGAGGGAGATCTGGGAACCCTTTTGGGGTTGAAAGAGTGAGGAAAGAAAATTTGTATCCCTGGGATACTATGTTGAAGACTCCGCAATCATTGGTAATGGTGGCACAGGTGCTTGCGTGGAAGGAGAGCTTTCCTCCTAGGGGAAGTGCAGGTGGGCAGAGGGAGGAGGTGGGTGACGAGAGTCACTATGAGTTCTTACCATGAGGGGGTGGCTTTGAACTCCCTGGTTTTGCAGTGGAGGAACTCCATTGCTTTGATCTCTGCATTCCCTGTGGCTGCTGTCTGGGGGGGGGGGGTCTGCTTCCCTGGGATCTGGACTAAACTGACCTGGAGGGGGCAGGAAAGGACCAGTGCTTGGAGGGGCAATGCCTGCTGAACCTGGGTGGCTGGACCTGTAGGAAATCCTTCACTGTCTGCATAGGTTTAGCTTTTTCTTCCATCTTTTTTAAGACCTCCTCTGCCTTGGTGCCAAATAAGTTGTCTTTGTGCAAGGGTGCATCCAATAATTTGGATCCGACATGGTCTGGCAAGGGCTGTTCCTTAAGCCAAGCATGTCTTCTCAGAACAGAACTGGTGACTGCTGCCCTGCAAGAAGCCTCTAGGGCGTCACAACCACAGTGTAAGGTGTGCTTAGTTACTTGGCTTGCATTAACTCTTGTAACTCTATTTTCAGCACAAGCAGGAAAGGAAGACACTTTTCGTTTGAGGAGTTCCATGGTAGGTTGCTGAAATTTTAGCATATGGAACTAACAATTTAGTGCCCTGACTTCAACAGTAGCTGAGGTGTATATTTGTTTACCCCATCTGTCCAATGCTCGGGAAAACCTGTCTGAGGGGGTGGGATTCTTAGCAGAGGTTGCTTTAATCCCTTTTGGCCCTTGAGAAATGCCCTCAGGGTCAGCTGTTGGATTTTTAAAAAGATATTTTTGTGAGTCTGGGACTCTGTAGTACCTGTCTGGTTTTCTGGGAGCAGGAGGGAGGGTGTCAGGAGTCAAGCTGGATTCAAGGAAAACATCATCCATCACATCCAGGACTGGAAGGATGGCTAAGGGTCTGTGTTGCAGAATATCTAGAAATTCCCTGAGTCTCTTTTTAGACTGAGGGTAGCCCTGATTCTCCCATTGGAAATGCTCCCTTAAGGTATGCAGGGTTTCCCCCAAAGGAAAAGTTCTCGGGTGGACAGGCTGAAGGAATGGATTCCTCTGCATCAGAATCCTCATAAGTGTTGAGGGGCTGCATATCTTCATAGTCAGATGCATCAGATTCATCTGACTCTTGTTCAGACAAAACTACTGGAGACAGATCTCTTTTCCTTTTTGAGGGGGTGGCTTGGCTTCCACTAATCAGCATGATAAGGTCGTCTGCCATTTTAAGCATTTGAGACTTAGGCAAGGTAGCAGGCGCCTGAGAGTGGGTAGTTGGTTTCTTGGTTGTGGTTCAAACCATGGGCCTAAGGAACTTGGTTGTTTTCGAAAGAACGGTAATCGCAAAAGAAGGCGTTGGCTTGTGTCGAGATTTGGTGGTGCAAAGGATTTCCTCTGAAGCCGGTGCTTGCTCAGCGGTTCTGGCCCCATCCAAGGTAGAGACGACCGCAGCATCCTTAGATGAAGAAGAGTTCTTCGGCATATCAAACTACTAAAGGGTCTCGATAGTGGCCTGCGAATCAACAAGCAGGCATCAGGGGCTGCAACAGCGCCTCACTGAGTACTGGAGGACTGATGACTAGCTTAACAGAAGCATTCTTTGGAAGGTTTGGACCTCTGCGGTCTGTCTCTGTCTTTATCTATACACTTTTTCAGAAGATCTGTTCATGGACGGCTTACTGAAGCCATATTGGAATTCAAGGACTGTAAACGAAAATATCTGGCTACAATAAGGGCCTAACGATGGATAGTTCTGGTGTTAAACAAAGCACAGAAGCGACAATGGGGGATGTCATGGTTTGGGCCTAGACAAGTGACGCAGTAAGAGTGGAAGTCTCAGTGTGGTATTTGCTTTCCACAGGCGAGACAATTATTAACTTTTTCTGACATTGGTTAGTGCAAGAAAAAAGGATCCCCAACTTCAGTTCGGAAACAAACTCAGGCAGCGTCCGACCGGCACTCGTGCAAACTGCTTCTGCTTCTGGCTCCACAGAAAGAAAAACTGATGTAATAACGTCGGCTCCCTTCTTTTACACCACTGACGACCTGATGTCTGTCCTCAAGCGACCGCAACCAACGCAGAAATACTAAGTCTCTGGTATTCGGGCTGGCCGAGGGCTACCCTGGCAGGGATAACCCAAATGTGATGACTGCAACAGTGAAACACGAAGAACATCATATCCCCACTGGAGAGAGGGTCTTTCCATCATGCTCGCAGCTGGAGTGTGCCCTTTACCTTAGGGCCAAATAAAGAGTTTCCGTCCAAAGGTGCACTGAGGAAAGAGGACTTGAAGGGCTCCACAAAGTCATATAAGTGCATCCAGGCAAGCCTCTTAATGGAAATGCCTGAACCCGCTACCCTTGAGGTACCTTCAGCCGCATGTGAAATGAGCCTCATGAACGAATCAGTAACAGACTGCAGGGTAGCCAACTGCAAGGCCAGAGAAGTCAGCCTCAGAAATACTGGTCCAGCGAGGGATTTGGAAAATTCCTTAATTAAATCCCTCTGCAATCTAGAAGTGTGCCAAATAATTCAGCAATCAGAGTGCAAATGTCACTGAAGCATAAACGCATTAACCAGATCTGTCCAACACCCTTGACTCCTTGTTAGGGGGATGGAGAGAAAAACTCTGTTCCAGGATTTCCTTCTTGATGGCCATCGCCATAACCATGGCATCTACAGGTACTCCCTTGCTCCAGAATTCCCCTCCCTTAGGTGGTGCCAAAAAACAGTCTGGTGTCTTGGGGATTGGCTCAACCATGTCTGGTTCCGTCTACATCTGCCTAGACGTCAAGTGAAAAGGGTTGGTTGGTGAGTGGAGTCACCCAGGACATAGATGGGCCAGACCCAAAGGCTTCCAGGAATACAGATTCATCTTGGTAAGGTTATCGGTAGACCAACCACCCCCCTGCTTAACGATCTCCAGGATCGGAAGAAAATTCTGCTTTTAACTGCATATTAAAACTTGAAAAGAGACAACAGCTCTGTCTCTTGTGAGTCAGACAGATATTTCCCACCCTCTCACCCTGTTGCTGTTGTGTTCTTAAACACCACTGTCTTTATAGTTGCCTGCCCCTTATGGTAATTTGACCATACATCTCATTTCCTCTCTCCTTTTCCTGGCTGGTGTGAGTAAGCACAAAATTATCATTTTGTGAAATCACTCCCCTTCAACTATTTAAATTTATTGGTCATCTTACTGTATTCCATAGTAACAGAATACAAAAGTGCCCATCCCTTTCAATCTATCTCACTCTTAAAAATAGTGGCTCTCCACTAAAACTTAACTTTTTAGACAGGTAAAAAGTTACCCACTTTCATATCTAACTGCTTAGTGCACACTTAGCTTTAAGTATCTATTGCAAGACCACCAGTTATTGGACAGCCCACATTCTGCCTTTCAGTAGTCATCTTGGGATTAGTACTTCTGTTTTCTCCTGGTGAGAGAAGGAGTGCAGTGACATTATTTCCTGGAGACTGATCATCAGAAGAAAACTAATAACTTTTATAGGTAGGAGCAGCTTGGAATCTGTGCTTATAGACTGATCCTGGTGAGTGTAGGAGCAGAGTGCACTGATTCCTGACTCTTTCTGGTTGGAGAGTGAGTGGCTGTGCTTAACGTACCTGAATGGTCTGGTTGCTATTCAAGACATCTACAACCCTACAGACCCTTGCATCATCTGGGACAAGACTGTGGATCACCAAACAGGCTGTGGCCTGCTTTTCTTCTTGAGATTTGTACAAACATTTTGCTTCTGGTGAGAGAAGAAACAAAGGAGTACTGTACCCCAACAGAGTGAAGCTGTGGTGAGATGAGCATTAGTAGTAGCCAGGCAGTAGCCATTCATGCAACTTCCCTCTTTTTATCATTCTTGACAAGCTAATTCTTTGTTTTCAGTAAATACTGCTTGATTTCTTTCTAACTTCAGAATATCTGCCCAAATACCTCATCCTTAAATTGTCAGGGTCTACGTATTAGTTTCCACTCAAGTATTTGGCAGTGCTCTGTACAGACTCAGACACTTTGAGTGATATTTTTCCTGTAAAAGCACAACTGAAATTTCTCCAACATTTAGTTGCACACAAGACATCAAGTTTGCAGTGACAAGCACTGTCCACATAGTTGTAAAACCAGATACTCCTGACAGTGATTGACATTCTCACTCCAACAGGCTAATCAATAAAAAAGGGTCTATTGCCATTGATATGAACTTTCCTACTGTGTCCATTACCAGCTTGGTGGATATGGGTATCTTGAGGCAATGTAGAAATTGCCTCATGTTTACTGACAACCAGTTAAGTCTCAAACAAACTGACAAAGTATGTGAGAGATGTATTCACACAACTTCACTATAGGCAAAATTCTCACATAAAAGTACTCCTAATGTCAAATAAGGTTGTCAGTAGTTCATATGTTCATAGGTTAGTACTAAGCTAACTGCCCTTGCGAGCCATTTTAAGTCTAGACAATTATCCCTTGTGAGACTCAATCCCTGCACCTTGTGTTTGTAAGGCAAACACCTTAACCATTAGGCCACCCTTCCAAATCCAATGCTGTACCAATCACGCACAATTCAAAGCAGACATATAGACCCACATATACTGAGGCAATTACATGTAAACTTCTTAAACCACAAAGACTTCCTAGACAAAGTACACATAAGAAATACCCTCAGCAGCCCCAAACGCACTCTTTCAAAACACCCACATCAACACACAGAGCTACATCTCATGGAGCCTCTACCTCTAAGCCCATAAGGCAAGTCACCATTCAATCCAACATTCTAGGCATTGGAGACTCCATTGTGAGACACACTGATGTCCCTCTCACCAGGCTGAGTAAGCAGAAAGTTGCAGTCAGTTGCTTATCAGGGACTAGGATCTGCCACATTACACATGCACTCAGATCACTCAGTCACAGTCCATTTGGGAGTAAATGACCGGAGATCTTCCTCCCTTGACTACATGAAGAGAGACATCATGGGGCTCTTGGAATATGTGTCTCAGGCTGGTATGAGCCTAGCACTGAGCAGCATTTTACCTTCTCCAAGGATGATGCCACAATACGAACAAAAGATGATTGACTAATAACTGCTTAGTTTCTGGTGTCATTTTAAGGGGGTGCAATATTTGTCAGCATGGAAGGAGATAGTCAACAGACCATGCTGCTTTGCCAGGGATGGTCTGCACCTCTCCCGTCTAGGGTTCAGAATATTAGCTAAAACATTATCTTCCCCCATAGTGCCTTTTTTAGGCAATGCCAAACTGAAAGTACTTCCGACATAGCAAATTAAAACCAAGAAAATCTAAAGGTATTACTGCTCAATGCTAGGAGCCTAGGCAAAAAACTCTACTCCCTGGAAGCTCTCTTTACACTAGAGAATGCTGATGTCTGTACGGTCTCTGAGACATGGTTTAAAGCTACAGAGAGCACACCAACAGTGCAGGGTTATAATGTCTTCCACGCATTTAGACCAGTTACTTCACAGGTAGGGACTAAAGGTAGAGGTGTCTCTATTTACATCAAAAATAAATATACTTCAAGGCTGGTCAAACAGGACAATGCACCTGAGCTGGTCCATGTTCAAATCACCATAGGTAAAACCAAATACTACTCCTTGCAAGCTAGAGGTCCCCCTCTATGACCCAGGAAACTCATACCATTTATTAAACTCATTAGAAACGCTAACCATTCAACTCAATGCCATATTCATTGGTGACTTCAGTTACCCCACTATTAACTGGGAATCGTACACAACATCAAACATACATGCACAGAGACTCCTGCATTTTATAGACACAAACTCCCTGGACCAGATATTCAATACACCAACCAGGGGTGCAACCACACTGGATCTGGTCCTCACTAATATGGAACAGTGCTGCACACCCCCTACTGTAATACCTTCCCTGGTAAGGTCAGAACACAAAATGGTCTTCTTTGAAGTAAAAATAAAACCTGGACCCCCAGCTAAACCGGGAATAATCAGGAACTATTCTAAGCCTAACCTCCTGCTATTAAGTGGGAAACTGGCAAAATTTCAAGCCCCTATAAACCCTGAGATCACTTCTGCCTATGCAGAACTGTTCACAGAAGCCCTGAACAAGCATGTTAATTAGCTGCATAGAGTCTGTTGTACCAACCAGGAAGAAGTACAGAACTAACTAAAAAAACAAGCCATCCTGGTGGCGTCTCAAAATCAATCAGATGTATAACAGGAGGAAGAAAATCATGGCAAAATTAGGACGTGCAGCACCCAGCAGGATAAAACCACTCTCATTAAACTAAACAAACAACTCGGGGGACAAATAAAGTCTAGCAAAGCCAAATTTAAGGCAAGTCTGGCCTCCCAGGCCAAGGAGGACCACAAAGCATTCTTTAGCTATGTCCGCAACCTCAAAGGCAATACACAATTGTGTGTAGAGCTCATTGTAAATGGAGACACCTATACTGAGCCAGAAAATATAGCAAACCTCCTGGCTGATAAATTCAGCTCCAACTTTAATCCTCTCTCCACTTCAACCTTTCCTAAGGAAATATCATCAAATATAACTCCCCCTACTATCACTAGGGAAAAAGTCCTTAATGCTCTTTCTAAGACCAAGAACACTGCATCAATGGGCCCAGACAATATCTCAGGATGCCTTCTAAATAGCATGAAACATGACCTATCAGGGCCTCTGGAATTAGTATTTAACTGCAGCCTCCAAACAGGCTTCCTGCCTCATGAATGAAGAAAGGCAACAGTCATCCCTCTGCACAAAGGTGGGCCAACTACAGACCCTGTAAACTACAGACCCATAAGTCTCACTAGTCTTATATGTAAAACTATGGAAAGAATTATCATGGAGATGATCAACAGAGATATAGTAAACCTCCAGACACTGGACCCAACCCAGTTTGGTTTTGTCAAGGGCAGATCATGCCTCCTTAAGCTGGTGGATTTCTTTGAGAAGGTCACCAAAACAATGGATAAGGGCAAAATCGATCACACTGCCTACCATGACCTGGCCAAGGCATTTGACACAATACCCCACTCAGGCATTGATGACAAACTCAAGAGGTTTGATACAAACTCGTATGTCACCCGGTGGATAGCCAACTGGCTCACAGACAGGACCCAAGAAGTTAGAATTGGAGAGTCCATCTCTACAAAGAGGCCAGTCACAAGTGAAGTCCCTCAGGGATCAGTCCTTGGACTGCTCCTTTTCGGCAGTTACTTCTCAGAAGTCAAGGCCAATATCAGTTGACTCTGGTTGACTAAATTTGCAGATGATTGGAAATTAGGAGCTGTCACTGAATCTCACACTGACACAAATGTTTTCCAGGAGAGGCTGACACAGACAAACTGGTGTCAGAGACAAGGACTAAAACTAAATGCGAAGAAATGCAAAACAGTATCCTTTGGGAAGTTATCCATCCCTGGTAACTATCATACTGACAACACATCCCTTAGAGTTGACCCAGTAGTCAGGAACTTAGGGACACACATAGATAGTAATCTAGACTTTGATCATCATATGTCTACAGTGGTGAGGAAATCATTCTATGTTGCGCAACTTGTAAACAAAGGCATTGTATCTAAGTCCAAAGAAGTCATTGTTCCACTGCATTCGGCATTCATCAGAATTATCATCGAGTTCCAAACTTGCAGCACAAATGGAACAAACAGCAATAAACTGCACAGGTATAGATAAAGCAAACCAAACAATGCAAAAAACTGTGCAGAAACACAGCCAGTGCTAAGCAAAACAATTCACTTTCCTTGTAAGACCAAACAGAGACTTTAATGAACAGTAAGCGCTTTCACACTCTAAGTGCTTCATCAGACAACATACACCAATTACTCACACATTTAAATACATTATGGAATTTCAAAACAACCAGTCATGGAACGGAAATAACAAAACCCATTATGTCACTATTACAATTCATGAATAATTAACTAACCTATACAAAAGTATATAGAACATATGTTAAAACACATGTATATACAAATTTATAAAATAATGAAAATATATATATATACACACACACACAAAGAAATGTGCATTAAAAACATGAACAAAAATATATACGAAATAGTGTTGTTTTATTGTAATAGTGACATAATGGGTTTTGTTATTTCCGTTCCATGATTGGTACTAGACGGGTTGCAAACTGGCTCAAGGAAAGAACCCACATGGTTACAAGTGGCGTCCCACAAGGCTCAGTCCTGGGACCTCTCTTGTTCGGTATATATTTCTCGGAGGTACAGGCCAACACGGAAGGACTGTGGCTGACCAAGTTCGCAGATGACTGCAAACTGGGAGCCATAATCGACTCTCCAGCCGACACAAGCATCCTCCAAAAGGGCCTCATAGAAACAGACAACTGGTGCCAGAGCCATGGCCTCAAGCTAAACACCAAAAAGTGTATAGTCATCCCCTTTGGCAAAAACAAAGTGCCCACAAATTACCACATAGGTGGTAATCCATTAAGTACAGAAGTAATTAGGGACCTGGGGACCCAAGGTCATAGCAATCTCTCATTTGACAACCACGTGGCCAAAGTGGTTAGAAAAACATTTTATATAGCCCACCTAATCATGAAGAGATTCACATCTAGATCAGGGAGGTCATTGTGCCTCTTTACTCATCCCTCATCAGGCCCATAATTGAGTACAATGCCCCTTTTGGGATGTACCTTACCAGACACCTGCAGCAACTGGAAAGACCCCAAAAGTACCTCACCAAGAGGATCAAAGGGCTCAAACAGATGCCATATGCTGCCCGGTTAAAGAAACTCCAGCTCTACTCAGTGGCATACCGCCTGCTCAGAGGCGATCTGTGCCTGGCGATAAAGCCATGTCCAACCCGAATTAATGGATATGCTGCACCTCAGAAAATCTAAATCCCATCGAGCTATGCTGCCAGAGACTTGAACCTCAGCACTGAAATAAATAGGACATGCTGGAGGGACAGATTCATAACCCAGAGGCTCTCTTCACTCTGGAATAAAATCCCAGTCCAGGTTAGGCAGAGTCCCTCATTGACTCTCTTCAAGAGGAATCTTGATGAGTGGATGGGAGATCGTAGGTTTACCCCGGGTATCACTTCTGTGTCACTGTTAGACAGAGGCACAGTATACTAACCTCAAAAAAGGGCATAGCAAAATGAATTTAAAATGGGTGGCAAAAGCCAAACACACTCTGGCTAGGCTTATAAATGCCCTAGGGCAGATAGCCTAGTATGAACCTATGAACCTAAGATGCTATGATCTCCAGATCCAACCCAGATGGTCCCAGAAAACTCGGATCCAAGGTTTCCGAAACCACAGGTCAGATCAGAGAAGGGGCCAAAGATCATTGCTGTAGTGCTGGTAAGGGATTCCTGACCCGAAGGGGTACGAGCCAGAAGAACTCCCATCTGAATCTGCTCCAAGAGAAACTTCCTCATCATTCTATCGACATCAGCTTCGGTCAGGCTTCTGGAAGAGCAAGAAGATGAGGCCACAGAGGGGGACTTGGAATGCCGGCAAGACTAAATATGTCGAAGGGACCCGAGTGGATACAAGATCTATGGAAGGCAGACATCTGGTCTGAGGTAAAGGCTTGGGATCCGATAATACCAGACCCGAGGAAGCCAATTTGGTGCTGACTCCAACTTTAGATCTGACTTTTTGTGTTTCTTTCTTGGATGCTCCAACACTGGATCCGAGGAAGGGGTGGAGGAGACTGATGGATCTGAAAGCTTTGTAAAGTGCTCCTTTGTCATCGCTTTGTGGGGGTTTGAGCCCCAGATAAAGCCTCCAAAAAGGTAGAAGGAAGCAAGCCCTTTAAAATATGTTCGCTCTTACAGTCCACTATGGCTGGAGGATTAAAAGATTTACAGATGTCACAATCTTTCTGAAAGTGCTCGCAGCCTAGACAATAAATTGCACAAGGCATGCACGTCAGAAAGAGGCAACTTATGACCACACTTCTGGCACTTTTTAAAACCAGATGTTTTTTTCAGACATTTTCACAAAAAGATTTTTACAGAGAAAAACAAAACTTTTCTTTTTAATAGAAAAAGGAAAGGAGATACCAACAAAGGAATCGAAGAATACACTAACCATGTAAAAGGGGATAGAAGGGAAAGTTTACCAACAATGGTAAGAAATAATTACACTAGCCTCTAGGTAGGTAGGTAGGAAATATAGTAGCCATAAGAAAGGGTAACAAGATAATAAGATAATAATTTATCTGTGTCTTTGAACACTAAGCTTGAGAGCTCACAGCGACCAAGTCTGAACACGAAAGCAGCAAATGAGATTTGAGGTATGCTAGGAGACAGAGCATTATGGGTAAGGGAGGAGTTTGAGAGTTTTCTAGTGGCCATGAGCTGTAAATAATGTCAAAGTCAAATCCAAACCTAAATGGTGAGGAAGGAATGAAAAATTGACATCAGATTTATATATTACTCCTAATGAAAATGAATGGGATTATACAATAGATAATTTGAGGGGTTTCTGAGTGAACTCATCAAAATACAATATAAAGCCTCTAAACTCAAGCAACTGAGAAAAACATCAGACGGTACATATAATGTTGAATGGTAAACAAAGGAAAAAAAAGTTATGTACTCACCATAACGTTCCATGTTTGTTGTCCATCTTGCCTTCATTCTTTGCTGGTTGGGTTCAGAACAGAGAATCGGTTCCGACTCGGCCTACACTACAGCTTGAGAGCTTCCACTGGCTCGAGGAAATACCCTATCCCATCATGCTTAGGGAGATCACCCAGATCTTGTTTGCAAATACTGAACAGAGTACATACATAAACATGTGCCACCTAGGACTATGAAGGAAATCAGAGAACATAAGTTCCAAATTCAATAGAGATCTCTCGATCTTCCAGGAGCAAAGGTTGGGGGAAGGAGGGTGGACGCAAGAATCAAGGCGAAATGGACAACAAACATTGAACGTTATGGTGAGTACATAACTTCTTTATGTTATGTTGTCCTATCTCGCCTTTGTTCTGTGCTGGTTGGGACAGCGTCCCCAGCACCTTCTTTCTTGGGTGGCTCAAGGGAACACACTCTTCAGAACAGTGGATCCAAATGAAGCCCTGTTCCAGGAAGCCAAATCAACTTTGTAATGAGTGATAAAGGTATGAGGTTTTACCCAAGTTGCTGCAGCACAAATTGAATCAATAGGTAGCCTAGCCTGGAAGGCAGATGAGGTTGCCATGGCTCTTGTTGAATGACCTTTTATTTTCCCAGGGAGTTGTCTATTTTGGGAAGTATATGAATAGGTAACGGCATCTGTAAGCCACTTTAAGAGAGTGACTTTTGAAATTGGGGCAAAGAATATGAACAGTTGATCAGATTTCCTGAATTCTTTTGTTCTGTCCAGATAGAAGTGTAAATGCCTGTGTACATCTAATTGGTGCAATTTACATTCTGCCTTGTTGCCATAGTTTGGGAAGAAAACAGGAATATCAATAGGTTTACTCGTTTGCTTTGGAGCAAACTTTGGGTAAGAATGATGGATTAGTTCTCAGGGAAACTCTGTCTCTATGGAAAACCAAGTAGGGGGGACATATAGACAATGTTTGGAGTTCTGATACCCGCCTAGCTGATGTGATGGCCACCAAAAAGACTGTTTTCCACGTTAGAAACTTCAGAAAAGATGAAGCCAGTTCAATTGATGGCAGGAGTAGAGTGAACAATACCAAATTGAGGTCCCAAGGAGCTGGTGGCTCTTTTACTGGGGGCCTAAGCAAAAAGGTACCTCTCAAAAAGGCATTGCACAGTCTATGGGACATAATTTTGAATCCCATTTCTCCAATATGGTAGTTTGATATATCAGCCAATTGAACTCGTATGGTAGCTGCTGCTGCACCTTCACTGAAGAGTTTTGCTAAAAAGTCTAAAATAGACGTCACAGGGGTCGTGAAAGGATCAATGTGATTGTTGAGAGCCTAACAGGAAAACCTTTTCCATTTGCTAGCATGAAGGTTTGTAGTTGCCGTCTTATGGGATGAGATCAGAATATATTTTACAGCAGGGGATATATCCGGAAGTCTGGCTAGGAGTGGAAGTGGAGAAGCCAAGCTGTCAGTTTGAGGATTTTGAGCAAGGGATGGAGCGTTCCTAATGGATGAGTCGGGTGGTCTGGAACTAGGTCTTGTAGATGGGGCCATAGGAAGGGGAACCAAATTTGTCGAGGCAGTATGGTGCAATGAGTATTAGCCTGCTTCTCAATGTGTTAGCGTTCTGAAGGACTTTGGGGATCAAAGGAAATGGAGGGAAGGCATAAAGGAGACCCGGGGACCAATTGTGTACAAGTGCATCCCTTGGTGACTCCCCCGGAGGGGGGATCAGGGCAAAGTAGTTGCTGCATTTGGTGTTCATGGACGTGGCAAAAAAGGTTGCAGCAAGGCTGGCCCCACTTGCAAAAAATCTGTTTCGCAATTTCCTGTTTCAGGGACCACTCGTAAGGCATTAGAATAGCTCTGCTGAGTTTATCTGCAATCACGTTGGATTTCCCGGAATATGCATTGCTAGTAGAAAGCGTTGGGAAGAGACTGCCCACTGTCACACTCTTTGAGCCTCTCAACATAGGGGATAAGATCTGGTTCCTTCTTGTTTGTTTATATACCACATGACTGACATTGTCATTCTGGATTGCAATTGTTCCTAGTGGAATGCCTGCAACGCCAGCAGCATCGCTCTCATCTCTAGGATGTTGATATGCAAGTGGTGCTCGTATTCCTGCCAAACCTCCTTGGACAGTCTTCCACAGATAATGCCCCCCCACCGTATCTGGGAAGCATCCGTGGTCACTGTAGCTATTGGTTATGGGGAGATGAACTGTCTGCCCAGAACCACCTGGGAAGAATGAAGCTACCAGCGTAGGTCTCTTTTGCAGGATTCCATTATGATAATCTTGTGGGACATGGGCAGCTCCTGCATGGACCATTGAGTGGAAAGTACCACTGGAGAACTCTCATGTGTAAGCAGTACCAAGATTATTGCTGCCACCATGGTATCAAAGATCTTTAGAACAACCTTTGCTTGTACTTTCTTCTTTGTCAGGATGTCTTGTACTTGCTGGCATAGGGTTTGTATCCTGTCGGGAGGAAGCTTGGCTACCATTTCTCTTGTGTTTAAGTCTGCTCCTCTAAATAGAATATGTTGTGATGGCAACAAGGCAGACTTTTCGAAATTTACTGTAATGTCTAGTTGAGAGCAAAGGTGGATGGTGGTGTCTCTTGCTCTGGTAAGTAGATGCTTGGTGGTGGCGATTAGGAGCCAGTTGTCCAAGTACAAAATACCTGGAATCCTAGACGCCTCAAGTGAGCCGTGACTACAGCCATGCATTTGGTGAACACTCTGGGGGCTGTAGTGAGTCCAAAGGGCAGAGCTCAGAATTGGTAAGGACTGTCTCCCAGCCAAAAGCGTTAAGTGACTCCGGATCTCTTGTCCATCTTTATATGGTAGTACGCATCCTGGAGACCTATCGAGCACATCTAATTGCCTTTCCCCAGAAAGGACAGTACTGACTGCAGTGTCACCATCCAGAACTTTGATTTTTTTATGGACTTGTTTAGTCTGCTGAGATCCAAAATGGGCCTCCAGTCCCCTGTCTTCTTTGGCACTTAAAAGAACCTTGAGTAAGTTCCAGATCCAATTTGATCTGTGGGGACGTTCTGGATGACTCTTTTTTCTAGCAACCTTTGAACTTCTAGGGTTGCCTGGTCCATCTGATTGGGAGGAACATCCGGGACCGACCTCTTTTCTAAAGGGGAGAAGAAAAGGGTATACAGTAGCCTCTGGATATGATCGTTTGCACCCATTTGTCATTTGTGTTTAGCCAGGCATCTGGGTACAGTGACAAGCGACCCCTGACTGCCTCCAGAGGTGGACAGGTGGGCATCCTTTCAGAAGCACTGGAAGGGCCTCCCAAAGAATATATCCCAGTCACCCTGATTTTGCAGACCATCTCTGCCGCAAGGTCAGCGTCTTCCATTGCCGTTTCCCCCTCTGCCCCTGAGGGAAGAATCATCATGTGCATCCAGAAAGACTCACTGGGACTTACGGAACCACACCTCCCCCCTCTGGCCTTTGAGGTAAGGCCTGGTAAGGAGGGAAAAATGGACTCCCACGGCAGAAAGAGCCTTTCCCTCTTGCTGACACCTGGTCAGAGCCTTTTTTGCTTTTGGCACGAACAAGGACGAGCCATCGAATGGGGCACTGATAAAGGAAGACTCAAAGGGCTCTGCAAACTCACATAAGCGCATCCAGGAATGTCTCCTTAGGGAGATTCCTGCACTCATTCCCTACTCACTCCATCGGACGCATAGGAGATATGCCGCATGGAGGAGTTTACCCCCGAATTTAATGTAGAAAGCTGAGAGATCACCTTGTCTGAAACCTCCGCAGCTGTAGAACCTTGGAGGGTATCTCCCAACTCCTTCAGGAGATCCCTCCGAATTCTGGTAAAATGGGTCAAATAGTTAAGCAACCTGAGGGTAAAGGCTGCTTATGAGAATATAAGCTTTCCGTGCCTGTCCATCATACAAGATTCCTTATACAGTGGATGGAGAGATGAAAACGTCTCAGACAATTCCTTTTTGGTGGCTGCCGCCACCACCATAGCATCTACCGGGACACTATTTGTGAGGAATTCCTTGCCAGAGGGTGCTGTAATAAACTTATTTGGCCTCCTCGCAACAGTTCCACAGACTCTGGAGAGCCCCACACCTTTCAACTGACATTCAGGAGCTGGTCGAAAGGCGGAGTCACCCAAGAGGTTGAAGGGCAAGACCCAAAAGCTTCCAGGTACACAGACTCATCCTCAGAAGGGTCGATGGACTTCCAGCCACCTCTCTGCTTAAGGATCTCTAGCATGTCCGGAAAGGAAACATCCTCAGAGGGTGACCGTGGAGACCCTTCTGAATCATAGAGGTTCGTGTCTGAAGTAATGGAGGGGTACTCCGTGGAGATTTCAGAAGAGATGGTTGTGCCCAGTGGGGCGTCCTGGGACTTCGGGCCTCCACACTTGGGAGGGAGAGGTAGTAAAGAGTCAGCCTCTGACGCTTTTGGGGGAACAGCATTTGGATCTGAGAGTGGAGCCGTCTAGGGTGACAGCACTCTCCTCATGACCTCAAAAGCACCACAGTCCCGCTCCAAGGAACCAGGAGACTCCCCATGAACCAAGGCGGTGGACTCCAAGGCCGATGTAGGCACCGAGCTCACTTGCACTGAAGCCCTGAGTGGGAGAATCGGTTCGGACAACTGTGTGATGGGTGAATAGTGAACCTGATGGGTGAGAGTAGGCCCCAAGACCCCTCAACAGGCGATGGCACCGAGGAGGTTGGCACGGAAATCAGGACTGAACAACCCAGACAGAATCTCGGCCTCGAAGGTTCCACTGCAATCAACTCCAAATACTCTGGCTCCAAAGTCACCACATGGGTCAGAGGAGGAATAGAAGAAAAGAAAGTGACGGTTGTCAGACTAGAATCCTTCTGGTCTGGGCTCGACAGAATTTTGGCCATCGCCGGTGTCTGTAACAAGCTCTTGACCACCTGCTCCACATCGTCATCCGAGAGACACTTGGAGGACCGAGAGGACGGGATTGAGGATTTAATGGACTGTAAAATAGGCGAGTGTAAGACTGAGGAGACCGGTTCCAGGACTGGGGACTGGCTCCGCATGAGATACTCTACTCCAAAATAACCAGTGGAGCCGAAGATGTAGCCTTTACAAGCCCGAATGCCTTCGGGTCCATGGATGAATCCTTAACCTGCTTCTTCAACAGTTCAGATTCCAGAGCCGTGGAAGCAGATCTACGGCACTGAGACAGGTGAGGAGATTTGGAGGAACTCTGTTTTCCTTCTAATGCCTCAGAGAAAGGAACCCTCAATAATCCATCAATCAACCTATTTTTCTCTGTAATAAAACCCTGGCACTGAAAGTGTGGCAGAAAGAGCAGGACTCCTGGAGATGGAGCGCACCCAAACAGTACACACAACTGGTGTGTCCATCTGTCAGGGACATTTTCTGGCTGCAACGTCACACTTCTTGAAGCCCGAAGGCTTCGCTTCTTTAGTATCTTAAGACATGACTAACCTAATAGTTCTAACAACCAACAATAAGAAAAACACAGCAAACTTTTTTTTTTTTTTTTTTAAACACAACTAACAAACTAGGGAGATAAGGGGAGGTCTCTAACTCAAACAACAGTCTCCTCTAGCCAGAGGAGAAGTCTCTAACTTAAACTACAACTCCTCTAAGAAAAAAATGATAGGGGAAGGAGGTAAGTCCTTTAAGTTAAACAGGAGGAAAAGGAGTCCTCTAACTTAAAAAAAACTTCCTAACGCTATAGAAAAGGGGTTGAACAAGATAGCTTAATATAAATAACGAGCAATAATTCTCTACCGAAAAGGATTTCGGGACCGGCATAGGGAATAAAGTACAGTTTTGTACCTACCATAAATGTAGATGTTCGAGGATCCACATTGCTGCAGTCCTAACTATTGGGTAGTCCGCTGTCCAGTCGGCCCGAATACCAAAGTATATGGCTGACGTCGGTCAGGGCGCATTAGACTGACGTCAGTACGTCAGGGTACTAATGCGCATGACCGACGTCATATCCTCAGTCTTTTCTTGCCCCAGATGTCAGAAGACCCTAAAAAGACAAGGCCCAATATACCTGCACCAAAAATATGTACAATATATACAAAATTATCAGCATATAACCTCACCTACACAACCACCCCTAAACACAGAGGGAAGGAGGGAGGTAAATTGGACTGCAGCAATGTGGATCCTCGAACATCTACATTTATGGTAGGTACAAAACTGTACTATGTTCTTCATTCCACATTGCTGCAGTCCTAACTATTGGGTAGAATCCCAAAGCAGAGGTAAGGGAGGCTGGCAAATCATAAAGAAGCAGGAGCTGACAACATGCCTTGCAAAATAGCTGTGGCAAAACCAGCCCTAGACTTAGAGTAGAGAGGAAGGTGATAATGCTTAGAGAAAGTATGTACTGAACTCCAAGTAGCTGCCTCCAAAATATCCTTAGTTGCCACCCCTTAGAAATGCTGTTGAAGTGGCAGTAGCCCTAGTGGAATGAGGCCTAATCCCAGCTGGAATCTCCTTGCCATGATGGGAATAACAAAATGCAATGCAAAACCCAATCCACCTAGAAATAGTTTGTTTTGACACAGGCTTGCCCTGCGAACTCAAAGCAAAAGAAACAAACAACTGCTGAGACTGCCTAAAATCCTTAGTCCTGCTTAAATAATAACGCAATTGCCTGTGTACATCTAAAGTGTGCAAAATCTTTTCCCCTTTATTTTGGGTGTCTGCATAAAAAGTAGGCAAATGAATAGTTTGGTTTAAAGTCACACTAGAAACCACGTTGGGCATAAAGGAAGGATTAGTGCGTCATGATACCCTATCCTTATGGAAAATCAAAAAGGGCTCTACTGCCATAAGGGCCTGCAACTCAGACACCCGTCTTGCAGAAGTAATAGCCAACAGAAAAGCAGTCTTCCATGACAAGTATTTCAATTCAGCAGTAGCCAGGCTCAAAAGGTTGTAGAGTAAGTTTTCCAACACAAAATTGAGATCCCAAGCAGGAGTAGGAGCTCTACGTGGGGTCTTATATTCTTTGCCCCTCTAAGAAACTGCTTGAACAAAGGATGCGAAAACAATGGTGGGTCACAATCATAGTGAGCTGAAATTGCTGCAGCATGAATCTTAATGGAAGAGAAGGACAAACCTTTGTCCAATAACTCAGTAAGATATTGAAGAGCCACACTCAAATTAGGCTCAGAAATCTCCAAATTCTTTGCTGTACTCCAAAATAAAAATCTCTTCCATTTTTCTGCGTACACTTTCCTTGTACTAGGTCTTCTAGCTTCCATAATCACATTTAAAACTTGTTGAGGAAGTTGAGACCTGCTGTGTTTCAACACAGAATATGCCAGGCTGTCAGATGAAGAGAGTGAAGCTTGACATTGAGCAGATGACCGTCCTTCTGAGATAACAGATGTGGAATCAAAGGTAAAGGCCATGGAGGCTTCCTTACCAGACTCCTTAGTAGTGGGTACCAGTGTTGCCGAGGCCAATCTGGAGCTATTAAAATCATCCTTGGCTTGTCTTGTCTGACCTTTAAGAGTACCTTTGGAAGAAGAGGCAGAGGTGGAAAGGCATACACATGAAGCTTTTTCCAACTGAAAAAAAGAGCATCCACTTTCCAAGCTGTGTGATGAAACCCCTTTGTGCAAAACTTTGGCAGCTGGTGGTTTAGTGGAGAAGCGAACAGATCTATGTCTGGAGTTCCCCATGACACTGTCAATTTCTGAAATACATGAAGATCCAGTTTCCACTCGTGGGGATCCATGATTTGTCTGCTTAACACATCTGCTAAGGAGTTCTGTGCTCCCGGCAGAAACCTTGCCTGAAGAGTTAGTTGTAAGCTGAGCGCAGTCTCCCATAAAATCATTGCTTGCCTGCACAGAGGATAAGAATGTGTTCCCCCTTGTTTGTTGATGTACCACATGACAGTTGTGTTGTCTGTTAGAATCAACACCTGCCCTGGAAGAAGTAACTCCTTGAAAGCCATTAATGCAAACTGGACTGCTAACATCTCCTTCATGTTGATATGTAGATGCTGTAGTCTGGCAGGCCACTTGTCCTGTATCCACTTTCCATTTAGATGAGCTCCCCAAGCAATGTCCGAGGCATCTGTCGTTAAAATCTGACTCGCCTCTGGCGGGTCACAGAGAGTCCCTTGTTTAGGTGACATTCCTGAGCCCACCACAAAATTATTTTTGAAGGCAAGGTATTATTTGAATGACAGTGTCCAAATCCTGGCAGTGCTGTGTCCATACATTTTGAGATACCATTGCAGCTTCCTCATATGCAGTTTGGCATTGGGAAGCACCAGAATACAAGATGCCATGAACCCTAATGCTTGAAGGACTGTCCTTGCAGTCAGCACGGACTGATGAGATAGTTGATGGAAGTAAAGGGATAGACTCTTTTGTTTGTCCGGGGTTAAAAGGCCATCTGGGCTGCTGTATTCAGTCTCACACCCAGAAAGCACATGTCTTGAGAGGGTACTAGACTGGACTTTATTTCGTTCACAGAATACCCTAGGCATCTTAGCACTGCTATAACATATTCCAGATGCTGTAGAAGGTCTTCCTTTTCTTGAGCCAGAATCAGGCAGTCGTCCAAGTAAGGATAGATTTGAATTCCTTTTAGCCTGAAGTAAGCTATCACTGGAGCCAGAACCTTTGTGAATACTCTGGGCAGTAGATAAGCCAAAGGGCAATGCAGAGAACTGATAATGAGAATTTCCAGCTCAAACGCAGATACTTCCTGCAACTTAGTCTTATAGGCACATGAAGGTAAGCTTCCTTGAGATCTAAAGTTACCATCCAGTGATCTTTGCCCAGCAGAGGTAACAGCTGTTGTAACGTCAACATCTTGAACTTGGGAATGTCCAGATAAGTGTTGAGGATAGATAAATCCAAAATTGGTCTCCACGTGTTCCCCTTCTTTGGTACTAGGAACAGGCGAGAATAAAATCCTAGGCCCCTTTCTGATACAGGGACTGGCTGAATGGCCCCTAATTGGAGTAACAGAGAAATTTGCTTGTGAGCCTCTTTCCTTTGTGGAGGAGGAACGTCTGGCATGCCTTTGAAAGGGGGCAATGTATGGAAATAAAACCTGTAACCGTGGTGAATGATATCCAACACCCATCTGTCTTGAGTAATTAAATCCCAATTTTCTTTGAAAAGAGACAGTCTTCCTCCCAAAGGAGCTGCCAGAAGAGAATCTACTGGCAGCTGAAAAGGCAGGTCATTGGATCTGTTTACGAAAGGACTGACCCCTGCCCTCACCAGAAGTCTGAGCAGGTGAACTCCCTGTTCTAGGCCTAAAAGAACCTTGAGCTCTGCCCCTACCACGTCTAGACCTACCCCTAGACTGGGAATCATAAGCAGGATATGTCCATCCCTTAGTAGGCCAATTTCTACTAAACTTCGTGGCTGCACCTGCAAAAATCTTTAACAGTTTGCATAGACTTAGCTTTGTCCTCCATTTTCTTTAAAACTGCTTCCACAGGCGAACCAAACAACACATCAGACTGTAAAGGAGCATCCAAAATCCTTGTCTTAACATGCTCAGCTAAATTCTGATCCCTCAACCAGGCATGCCTCGAAGAACAGAACTAGTGGCAGCCACCCTCGAGGAGGCCTGTACAGCATCAAAACCACATTGCAAAGAATGCTTACCCACTTGTTCAGACACATGAACTAAATCCAGCAACTCTTTACACTCAATACCTTCCGCCAAAGCATCCACCTTAGATTTCAATTGTGAAAGGAGAAAATTTTGATATTTTAGCATGTGGAACTGACAATTCAACGCCCTCATGGCTAAAGTGGAAGAAGTATACACTTTCTTTCCCCATCTATCCAAAGCCCTTGCCTCTTTATCAGTGGGAACAGGGTTTTTAACAACAGAGGCCTTAACACCTTTAGGTCCCTGAGAAACAGTTTCGGGTCTGCCCTAGGACTCTTAAAAGATACTTATGAGCTTCAGGCACCCTATAGTACCTATCAGGTTTAACAGGAGCAGGAGGCAAAGAATCAGGGTTCAGGAAGCCTCTGCAAAACATCTTCCACCACATTCAACACAGGAGGTATAGCTAAGGGCCTATGCTGGGGTAAAACAAGAATTCCCTAAGCCTTTTCCTGGAATCAGAGTAATCTTGGCCTTCCCATTTAAAGTGCTCCCTCATGGAATGCAGAGTCTCTGAAAATGAGAAATCCTCAGGAGGAGAAGCTGTAGGAGTGGAATCATCCACATCAGAATCAGAATAAGGAGGAAACTCCTGCAAGTCTTCCAGAAGAGTCAGAAGCCTCTGAACACTGTTCACAACTTTGAAACTCAGGTTCCACCCTAGGCCTCTTATCAGGAGGGGGCATAGAACCTCTAATCATAGTAATCAAATCTTCTGCCATTTTAAGCATATGTTTCTTAGGCACAGAACCTGAAGTGCTAGGAGAAACCCCCACTGAAGCCAAACTTGGCCTACCTCTCAAAGAAGTTTTGGAAACAGAAGGAGAGGCTCTAACTACCTTGGGAAGAGAGGGAAGAACAGTTACCTGAGAAGCCCCCTCAGCCTGGCCTACCTCCTGAGAAGGCACATCCTGTAACAGTAAAGTCTCAGCCTGAGACTCCAAAGAAACTCCTGGCAAAACCTCTGGCTCCACTGAGCCTTCTAAAGAACCGGCGTCCGGGACTGCGGTTCATCAACCCTAGGCTTCGCTTTGTCCTTGCGCTTTTGGAAGGGCGTCGGAGCATCCGGCGGTATTTTATAATTACAACGCTTCCCAAACACTAACCTGGCACAGTCCAACCTTCTCTTAATAGTGCGTTTGTTAAATCTAGCACAAGAGCGGCATCCAACAACGCCGTGCTCAGGCCCTAAACAAGGTATACACAAGGTATGGTAATCCCTATGAGGTATCTGTTTCCCACAAGAAATACAGTTATTCACTTTTTCTGACATCCGGTTAAATACTGAGGCAAGAAAAACCAAAATGTTCCCCAACGGGGTACTTAGCCAACTTTGATTCGGTCTGAAACTCCGACTTCAGAAAATTTCAGAACGCCAACCTGCACTCGCAAAACTGCTTCTGCATCGGACCATGAGGCAAAAAAGACTGAGGATATGACGTCGGTCATGCGCATTAGTACCCTGACGTACTGACGTCAGTCTAATGCGCCCTGACCGACGTCAGCCATATACTTTGGTATTCGGGCCGACTGGACAGCGGACTACCCAATAGTTAGGACTGCAGCAATGTGGAATGAAGAACACTAGGGACAAAGGCCAGCAACAACATTAACACAAAATTGCGACAGATGTCACAAAGATCTATATAACACACTAACAGTAGCACAAATCAACCAAACACTCTAAGGATTTACAGCAAAAAACAGTATAAAGGAAGAAAAAAGATTCCACTTAGCCTGGAGCCCACTAGGAAGCACCCAATCTAGTTTAGTGGCAAACGAGATCTGGGTAATCTCCCTAAGCATGATGGGATAGGGTGTTGCCTCGAGCCAGTGAAAGCTCTCGAGCTTTAGTATCTCTGTTCCGAACCCAACCAGCAAAGAATGAAGGCGAGACAGGACAACATAACATCAGTAAGTTATGAACAAGAATAAATAGGTATGGGGGGGGGGGGGCTTAAGGCAAAAGAAGAGAAAATGAAAATAATGGAAGGGAAGGTTAAGAAAGAGTGTGAGCATTAAACCAGAATAAAGGAGGATTACATGTGGTGAATTAGAACCTGCGGAAATAGCCTGACAACAAATGGTTCAGGTGTTAAACAAGGCACAAAACCAACAGCGAGGGATGTCGTGGTCTGGGCCTAAACAGGTGAAGCATTAAGAATGAAATTCTCTGTGAGGTATTAGCTTTCCACAGGCAAGACAATTGTTAACTTTTTCTGACATCGGTTAGAGCAAGAAAAAAGGATCCCCAACGGGGTACTTTGCTTTAGAAGACTTCAGGACTATCAACTTGAAAAACCCATTAAGAAGTTTCTACATCTTTCTCCAGTCCTGTGTACTAGGGTTGTGTCTCAAAATGGTCCATGTGGATCGTCCCACCTACTCGTTTAACAAACTGATACCTTGTAGTGGCGCCTTCCTACATACCTATTAAAAAGACAGAATTATAAGAAATGGCCAGTGAAAACAATTCAAGAGCCACTAGGGAATGTACAAATTTCTTCAGAAGGGATAGTGGAGGAGCAGGATAAAATAAAATGAAATTTAAAGATTTTGTAGAAATGAAGAGGGAGGAGAAATGGGTCATTGGCTTGGCAACATGTGCCCCTGTTTATGCCAATATAGTCCTGGGAAGAAAATTATATATTGCAATCAGATTTTACAATGAAATTGAATCTTTACTGTAGATTCCTTGATGACATATGTATATTTTGGACAAGAAATATAGAAGCACTATATGATTTTGTAAATTACCTGGACAATACTACTGATTTCTTAAAATTTACATGTAAACATTCATTGGAGAAGATCAATTTTTTGGATGCCTTACTGGTTAAAGATAGATCCAGGAAAAAGTTTATGTCCAGCGTTTTCAGGAAAGCCCCATATTCAAATACTATGTTACATTTTTCTAGCTGTCACCCTTACCATAGAAAAAAGCTATAGTGAAGGGACAGATTGGTAAGTGCAGCTAGGATGGCTTCTGATCTGGAGATTTTCTTTGAAATACAAAAACGGAAGTTTTTTGTCCAGAGGTTATCCCTGTGAATTAGTAGTTGATACTATGACTGAAGTTGTAAAAAAAGAGTGAGGGGTTATACCAACCTTCTTGAGTGCATGCAAACTCTTCAGAGAGGTGGTAATGGAAATTAACTAAGTAAAGTGCTTATTACCACCTATAATGCTGATGGGAAACAAATTAGGAACATTTTGTTTCAGAATTAGAACTTTTGTAGAGAGTATGAGGAATTGTTTAACCTAGTGGGAATGATCCAAAAATAGTATACAAAAGGGACAGGAATTTTAAATACATGTTGGAACTTTATTAATTCTAAGAAATCGGGGTATAACGGGTTTGAAAAAAGGCACCATTAAATATGGAGCATGTGTACAATACAAGTATATTTTAGGGAGAGAGAGATTTTGTTAGAATGAGAAAGAATGGGTTAATAAGAATGCCTGTTACAACTGCACCTCTAAAAGGGTAATTTATTTTACAAAGTGTCAGCCATGTGCAGGTTTTATATAAGAAAAAGTGAGAGGAAAATCAAAGAACAGATTTATGAGCGCGTATACGGAACTGGCAAAAGAAATGGTAAAGGGCGGCACAGTGGTGCAGCGGTTAACGTTGTCGCCTCACAGCAAGAGGTTCTCAGGTTCGATTCTCAGCTGGGGTGCCTTCTGTGTGGAGTTTGCATGTTCTCCCTGTGTTCGCGTGGGTTTCCTCCGGGTACTCCGGTTTCCTCCCACATTCCAAAGACATGCATCTGGAGCATTTCTCCCCGGGCTTCCGCTGAAAACAGGCTCTGTGGAACCTAGTCGGACATTCCCGGTCAACAAATGTTAAATAAATAAATAAATAAAAATAAAAATAAAATAAAAAAAACTGCATTGGGAAGGCATATTAGTGATAACCCAGAACATTTTATTTTTCAAATTCTGGCTGCTTGATCCCATACAATTGCATCTGAAAGGGGGGGGGGGCATGGAAACAAACTTGAAGCTCTTGAACTCAGTGGGTTCAATTAAAATACATGTATCAATAGCATTTTAAAATTAAAACAATTGGAATTGTAGCAACTGTTACTAATTTCCTGACCACTGGTGTTTTTAGCTTTTCGAGTTTAGTGTTAACATTTTTACACACACACACACACACACACACACACACACACACACATCACATATATATATCTATCTATCTATATGGGTCTCCTTTACATACCCGAAATTTCACATAAGACCATATAACTGAGCTGAGAATGCCTAGCTCCCCTCTCTTCTACATTATCTCCTCCTTCCTCCCTGAATAAACCCTTTATTTTCCTTCAAGTGCTATGCTTACTCTCTCCTTAAATCTTTTGACTTTTTTTTTTTTTTTCTCAAGGTGGTCTCCTGGACTCATCCATAATTTGAACATTTAGTATTCTGTTCTTTTTCTATCCTGTTCTTACACCTCTCCTTTAATTTCTTTGCTTCTTATTCGTTTCTCCCATGCATCCCTGCTCTTGCATTCAAACTCTTTCTATAATTTCCTTTCCCACTTTACTAACATTCACAGTTTCACTAATATATCTTTTTCTTATGTTTTGTGCCCAATGCTCCTCTTTCTTGTTTGGAATTTGTTAAAGTATTATGCTATTAGAACAGAATGTGTTTTTGTATGTATTAGTTTAGATCTTTTCTGCTGTGTTTTTGTGTGTAATGTATTATCGTGGAGCTTTTCTCCCCGGGCCTCCACTGAAAACGGGCTTTCGGGCCCAGTGGACTTCCCCGGTTATCAAACTGGAAATAAATAAATAAATAAATAAATAAATGAACGATCACAATGTCGAACTGCTTCCAAAGGTAAGTAACCATTGTGCCAGCAAGGGGAGATTTACCCTTTTCCCCACTGTAGTGCGATCCTGAAGTTGGTATATTTAGTTCGGGGGGTGTGAGGGGTGCAGCTCCCCACCTGGGTAGGTTGTAGATAGTGTGGTGTGCTCTCAATGAGTTTTTGGTCCAATGGTTACTTCATGTGAAGCATCGGCATTCTTGACTTGTTTATATGAAATTTAGAGTACATAAAGTAGACCCATATATATATATATATATATATATATATATATATAGTGTGGGTTGCATTTGGTTAGTATTGCTTTAAGTGATAAGTGGAATTAAAAAGAAGTTGTATGAGTCTGTGATTCTGACTAGGTGAGACATGGGAAGTTCCTGTATGAGCAAATAGAAGCCACTGAAGAATTCTCATATGCATTCTGGCTAGTGGAACTAAGGTGATTGTTGAAGCCATGGTCCCTAGGAGTTTCAAAACTGTCTTTGCCTTCGCTTTGTTTCTGGGTAAGAGGTTGACTATTTGTTGTCTGAGAACAGAAACCCGGTCCTGCAGAAGTCGTGCCATCATGGAGACGGTGTCTAGATCTGCGCCTATGAATGTAATATGTTGACAGGGCAACAAGGCAGATTTTTGTAAATTGACTGTAATCACTAACTGGGAGCAAGTTTGAAGAGTGGTGTCCCTCACCTGTTGAAGTAGAGGGTCTATATCACTTTGTCGAAACAGCAGAAGTTTGAACACCATATGTTCGAACTTCTAACCTCGAAGTGCAAAACCATCGAAGGCTTAGAACTTTTAGTTATGTACTTACCATAACAATAGATGTATGTGATCCATTTCGCCTACATTCATAACTGATGGGCTCGGAGCCGAGAATCGGCTCCGACTCGGCCGATACACTAGCACGAAGTCTCTCATTGGCTGGGCCAACCCCTTATCCCAGGATGCACCACGCCCAAACCCCCAGATCTTGTTTGCCCCACAACAACTCATCCACATGTGCCAATCCGACTGTACAACAGTGTTTCCTCCAGATCTAACAGGTAGGGGGAAGGAGGGCGGGTACGTAAGAATGTAGGCGAGATGGATCACATACATCTATCGTTATGGTAAGTACATAACTAAAAGATGTAATGCGATCCTATCTCACATTCATAACTGATGGGACAGCGTCCCTAGCACCTAGATCCTGGGAGGCTCACTGGAAAACACTCCTGAGAACTGTGGAACCAAAGGACGCCCGACCCCTAGACGCCACGTCCAGTTTGTAATGAGAAATAAATGTATGTGGAGAAGCCCAAGTGGCCACTGCACATATCTCATCCACAGACAGTCTGGCGTGGAAGGACACTGAAGTTGCCATAGCCCTAGTAGAATGCGCTCTAACTGGAAATGGAAGGTCCCTTCCTGTTGATGCATAAATAAATGAAACACAATCCCTAATCCACCTAGCGATAGTGGTCTTAGTTACGGCTTTGCCAATCCTGTTATCAGCAAAGGCCACAAACAACTGGTCTGATTTCCTCTGCTGCGGTGTCCTATCTAAGTAAAACCTCAGTTGTCTATGCACATCCAACTGATGAAGTCTGTATTCTGCCTTGTTGGAAAATTTTGGAAAGAAAAAGTACAGTTTTGTACCTACCATAAATGTAGATGTTCGAGGATCCACATTGCTGCAGTCATAACCTGTGGGTAAGTCCGCTGTCCTCGGTCGGCCCGAATACCAAAGTGTTAGGCTGGCGTCGGTCATGGTCGCTCAGATCTGACGTCAGTACGCAGTGGTACTAAAGCGCATGACCGACGCCATATCCTCAGTCTTTCTTGCCCCAGATGTCAGAAGGCCTAAAAAGAAAAGGCCATAGCCAAAAATAGAAAATACCCAATCACCAATATAGAAAAAATAATTACCCCAAAAGAAACACAGCAACCCCAAACTACAGAGGGGAAGGAGGGAGGAAATTGGACTACAGCAATGTGGATCCTCGAACATCTACATTTATAGTAGGTACAAAACTGTACTATGTTCTTCGTCTCACATTGCTGCAGTCATAACCTGTGGGTAGAATCCCAAAGCAAAGGTAAAGGGAGGTTGGCAAAATTAAAAAGCATTAGGAGCTGCTAACATGCCCTGTAAAACTGCAGTGGCAAACCCAGCCCTAGACTTGGAATAAAGAGGAGATGGTAATGTTTAGTAAAAGTGTGCACTGAACTCCAAGTAGCTGCCTCCAAAATATCCTTAGTAGCTACTCCTTAAAAAGGCAGTAGAAGTGGAAGTAGCCCTAGTGGAATGAGGTCTGATCCCGGCCGGAACATCCTTTCCATGATGAGAATAACAAAAAGCAATACAATGGCCAATCCACTTAGAAATAGTTTGCTTTGAAACAGCTTTCCTTGTGAACCCAAAGCAAAAGAAATGAATAACTGTTGAGTCTGCCTGAACCCTTTAGTTCTGCTCAAATAATAGCATAACTGCCTGTGAATATCCAAAGAATGCAAAATTTTTTCCCCTTTATTTTGGGGATCAGCATAAAAAGTAGGCAAATGAATAGACTGGTTTAAGGCCACATTAGAAACAACTTTAGGCATAAAAGTAGGGTTAGTACGAGGACACCCTATCCTTATGGAATATCAGGAAGGGTTCAACTGCCATGAGAGCCTGTAATTCAGATACCCTCTAGCAGGCGTAATGGCCAACAAAAAGCAGTCTTCCAAGACAAAACTTCAACTCAGATGTAGCTGCAGGTTCAAAAGGAGGTAAAGTAAGCTTTTCCAACACAAAATTGAGATCCCAGGAAGGAGTAGGAGCTCTTGGGGTCTTATGTTCTTTGCCCCTCTAAGAAATTGCTTAAACAAAGGGTGAGAAAATAATGGTGGGTCACAATCATAGTGAGCAGAAATGGCTGCAGCATGAACTTTCACGGAGGAGAAAGACAAACCCTTGTCTAATAATTCAGTAAGGTACTGTAGTGTAAAACTCAAATTAGGCACCGAAACATCAAAGCTCTTTGCTGTGCTCCAAAGAAAAAATCTCCTCCATTTATCAGCATAAACTTTCCTAGTACTAGGTCTGGCTTCCAATATGACATTCAAAACTTGTTGAGGAAGCTGCGACCCCCCAGGGTCTAAAACAGAATATGCCAGGCTGTCAGATGCAGGGACTGTACCCTGACATTGAGGAAATGATTGCTTGCCTGGGACAAAAGATGTGGAATTGGTGGCAAAGGCCAAGGAGGCTCCTGTACTAAACTCCTCAGCAGAGGATACCAGTGCTGACGTGGCCAATCTGGTGCTATTAGAATCATGCAAGGCTTGTCCTGTCTGACCTTCAAGAGTACCTTGGGAAGGAGAGGCAGAGGAGGGAAAGCATAGACGTGAAGGCTGTTCCAACTGAAAGATAGAGCATCCACTTTCCAAGCTTTTGGGTGAAACATCTTTGTGCAAAATTTTGGCAGTTGGAAATTTAGTGGAGAAGCGAACAGATCTATGTCTGGAGTTCCCCAAGCCACTGTCAACTGTTGGAATACATGAGGATCCAATCTCCACTCGTGGGGATCCACCATTTGTCTGCTCAAAACATCTGCTAAGGAGTTCTGTGCTCCTGGCAGAAACCGTGCTTGAAGAGTGATGTGCAAACTCAGAGCAGTCTCCCACAAAATCATAGCTTGTCTGCAAAGAGAGTACGAATGGGTTCCCCCCTGCTTGTTGATGTACCACATGACTGTTGTGTTGTCTGTTTGAATCAACACCTGTCCCGGTTGAAGTAGATCCTTGAAAGCCATCAGGGCAAATTGGACTGCTAACATCTCCTTCATGTTGATATGCAAAGGCTGTAGTCTGGGAGGCCACGTGTCTTGAATCCATTTCCCATTGAAGTGTGCTCCCCAAGCCAAGTCTGAGGCATCCGTCGTTAAGATCTGACTCGCCTCTGGTCGGGTCACAGAGAGTCCCTTGTTTAGGTGACATTCCTGAGCCCACCACAAGAATTCCTTCTGGATGCAAGGTATTATCTGAATGACGGTGTCCAAATCGTGGCAGTGTTGAGTCCATACACTTTTGAGATACCATTGTAGCTTCCTCATATGCAGTTTGGCATTGGGAAGTACCAGAATACAAGATGCCATGAACCCCAAGGCTTGAAGGACTGTCCTTGCAGTCAGCCTGGACAGTAGGGACAATTGCTGGAAGTATAGGTGAAGATTTCTTTGTTTGTCCGGGGTCAAAAAAGCCATCTGAGAGGCTGTATTCAGTCTCACACCCAGAAAGCACATGTTCTGAGAGGGTACTAGACTGGACTTTGTTTCGTTCACAGAATACCCTAGGCACCTTAAAACTGCCATTACATACTGTAGATGCTGAAGTAACTTGACTTTGTCTTGAGCAAGAATCAGGCAATCATCCAGATAAGGATAAATTTGTATTCCTCTTAATCTTAAGAAGGCTATCACAGGAGCCAGGACCTTTGTGAACACCCTGGGCGCAGTAGATAAGCCAAAGGGCAATGCAGAGAACTGATGATGAAAAGTGCCAGCCCGAAAACGCAGGAACCTCCTGCAGCTGGGCCTGATAGGAATGTGAAGATAAGCCTCTTTGAGATCCAGAGTTACCATCCAGTGATCTTTGCCTAGAAGAGGCAGAAGTTGCTGCAAAGTTAACATCTTGAACTTTGGAATGTCTAGGTATGTATTGAGAATGGACAAATCCAGAATTGGCCTCCAAGTGTTTCCTTTCTTTGGCACAAGGAATAGGCAAGAATAAAATCCTAGGCCTACTTCTGATGGAGGTACCACCTGGATAGCCCCCATTTGTAAAAGTAAAGAAATCTGTTTGTGAGCCTCCAGCCTTTGCTGAGGAGGTACATCCGGCATGCCTTTGAAAGGAGGCAAGGTGTGAAAATAAAACTTGTAGCCTTGATTTATAATGTCCAACACCCATTTGTCCTGGGTGACCAAAAGCCAATTTTGTTTGAAAAGTGCCAACTTTCCTCCTAGAGGAGCTGCCAGACAGGAGGAATCTGGCAGCTGGAGATACAGGTCATTGGGTCTGTTTACGAAAAGGCTGACCCCTTCCCTCACCAGAAGATTGTGCAGGAGAACTCCACGTCCTAGGTCTGAAAGAACCCTGAGCATGAGCTCTGCCTCTACCACGTCTAGACCTGCCCTTAGACTGAAAATCGGAAGAAGGGTAAGCCCATCCTTTTGCAGGCCAATTTCTGCTAAACTTAGGGGGCTGCACTTGTAAAAATTTCTTAACCGTCTGCATGGACTTAGCTTTGTCTTCCATTTTTTTCAAAACTGACTCCACAGGAGAACCAAAAAGAACTTCAGATTGAAGAGGAGCATCCAAAATTCGAGCTTTAACATGCTCTGACAAATTTTGATCCTTAAGCCAGGCATGCCTACGAATAACTGAACCAGTGGCAGCCACCCTGGAAGAAGCCTGAAGAGCATCAAAGCCACACTGCAAGGAATGCTTACCAACCTGATCAGAGGCATGAACTAAGTCCTGCAATTCCTTACACTCTATACCCTCAGCTAACGCATCTACCTTAGATTTCAACTGACTTAACAGAAAGTTCTGATACTTCAGCATATGAAACTGGCAATTTAAAGCCCTCATAGCTAGCGTGGAGGAGGTATACACTTTTTTACCCCACCTATCCAAAGCCCTAGAATCTTTATCCAGAGGTACTGGATTCTTAACTACAGAAGTCCTGACACCCTTAGGTCCCTGACTAATAGTTTCCGGGTCAGCTCTAGGACTCTTGTACAAACATTTATGAGCCTCTGGAACTCTGTAATACCTGTCTGGCTTGACAGGGGCAGGGGGGTAAGGAATCAGGATTAAGGGAAGCTTCAGAAAAAACATCCTGAACAACATCCAAAACAGGGGGAATAGCCAAGGGTCTATGTTGTGGCAAAAACAAAAATTCCCTAAGCCTCTTACGAGAATCTGAAAAATCCTGACCTTCCCACTTAAAATGCTCCCTCATGGAGTGCAGGGTTTCGGAAAAGGAAAAATCCTCTGGAGGGGAAGCAGAAGGACAGGAATCCTTCTGCATCCGAATCAGAATAGGGAGGAAAATCCTGAATGTCCTCAGCTGAAGACTCAGAGTAATCTGAGGAATGCTCCAATCCCTCCACCTCTGTCTCCACCCTAGGCCTCTTATCTGGAGGGGGCATAGAACCTCTGATTAAAGTAATCAAATCCTCTGCCATTTTCAGCATATGTTTTTTAGGAACAGAGCCCGAAGAACTAGGGCTGATGCCTGTGCCAGAAAGACCAGGTCTAGCTTTAGAAGGGGCTTTAGTGACAGAAGTAGAAGGCCTAACAACCTTATGTAAAGATGGAACTACAGAAACTTGAGAGGCCCCCTCGGCCTGACCTAACTCCTGAGAGGCCAATTCCTGTAAGATTAAAGGTTCCCCCTGTGATACAGCTGAAACCTCGGCTGGATCCACAGATTCAACCGTAGTTTCCATAGAACCGGCGTCCGCAACGGACGACTCATCCTGCTTAGACTTTAACGATTTATCTTTTCGCTTCTTAGCGGTAGCGGGCGTCGGAGGATCTGACGGCATGTTGTAGTTACACCGCTTACCGAAAACAAGTCTAGCACAATCTAATCTGCGTTTAATGGCGCGCTTATTAAATCTAGCGCAAAAGCGACACCCGACTACGTCGTGCTCAGGCCCCAAGCAAGGAATACAGAGACAGTGGTAGTCCTTATGAGGTATCTGTTTCCCACAAGAAATACAATTATTAACTTTTTCTGACATCCGGAAAAACTGAGGCAAGAAAAGACAAAAATATTCCCCAACGGGGTACTTAGCCCAACTTGGTCTTCGGTCTGAAACTCGAAATACGAAAATTTCAGGACGCCGAACGGCACTTGCAAACACTGCTTCTGCTTCGGACCATGCGGCAAGAAAGACTGAGGATATGGCGTCGGTCATGCGCTTTAGTACCACTGCGTACTGACGTCAGATCTGAGCGACCATGACCGACGCCAGCCTAACACTTTGGTATTCGGGCCGACCGAGGACAGCGGACTACCCACAGGTTATGACTGCAGCAATGTGAGACGAAGAACATCTGGTAGCTCTATAGATTGTTGAAGACAAAGAGCAGAAGAAACCTTAGGAAGAAATGACGGATTTAGTCTTAGAGATACTCTATCCTTGTGAAAGATCAGATAAGGAGGCTTGACAGAAAGGGCTTGAAGCTCCGAAACCCTTCTGGCTGAAGTAATAGCTACCAAGAAGGCAGTCTTCCAAGATAAGAACTTTTGCTCACAAGTGGCCGCCGGCTCGAAGGGATGAGATGTCAAGGCTCCTAGAACCACATTCAAATCCCATGGCACAACAGGTTGCGACACCGGGGGCGAAGCAACCAAGCTCCCTTGAGAAAGGCCTTACACAACTTATGACTCATGAGTGAAGGCTCAAAGGCAACATGATAATTAGAAATCGCTGCCAACTGGACTTTAAGCGTGGAGACAGCTGAACCCTGTCTAAAAAGAGTTGCCAAAAAATCTAATACTGCCGACACTGGGGCTGTCAGAGGGTCAAGGTTGTGCCGCTTGGCCCAAATGGCAAACCTTTTCCATTTATTAGAATATATCGCCTTAGTGGAAGCTCTGTGGGAAGAAGACAGAATCCGGACCACCGCAGGCGAAAGGATATGCTGTCTGACTAAGGTCGGAAGTGGAGCAGCCAGTGATGGATGGGCCTGACCCGACTGAAGAGTCAGGAGGTCTGGAACTGGGTCCAGAATCCAAGGACCCCCCACCCACTGCATACTTCCGAAGGAAGGGAAACCAAACTTGGCGGGGCCAGTGTGGTGAGATCAAAATCATGCTGCTTCCCAAGCAGATTGCCTTCTGAATCACCTTTGGCAGTAGAGGGACCGGAGGGAAGGCATAGAGCAGACCGGAGGGCCGATTGTGGACTAGAGCGTCCCTGGGTGACTCCCCCCTGGGGAGAATCAGGGAGAAGAAATTGCTGCACTTCGCATTCCAGGGGCTGGCGAAAAGGTCGCAGCAGGGAAATCCCCACTTGGAGAAGATCCGAGCCGCTACTTGGTCGTTCAGGGACCACTCGTGAGACATCAGAATAACTCTGCTCAGCCTGTCTGCTATCACACTGGACTTCCCCGGAATGTGCGTTGCCACTAGAAATCTCTGGGAAGCGATTGCCCAGTTCCACACTCTCATGGCTTCTCTGCAAAGAGGATAAGACCTGGTTCCTCCCTGCTTGTTCAGGTACCATACCACCGCCATATTGTCTGAGAAGATTGCGATGGTACCCTTGGGAAGAGAGCTGTGAAGTGCCTGCAATGCTAGAAGCACTGCCCTCATTTCCAGAACATTGATATGCAAGTGGGTTTCGTGATCTTGCCACGTGCCTTGAACCGTCCTGCCCAGATAATGCCCCCCCCACCCTATCTGGGAGGCGTCCGTGGTCACTGTGGCAATGGGGGAGGGGGGGCAGAAGAATCTCCCCTGGTTCAGGTTGGAGGAGAGGAGCCACCAACGAAGATCTCGCTGGCACGTTTCCGTGATGAGAATCGGGTAGGACAGTGGCAGTTCATGGTATGACCACTGGGTCGACAGGAGCCATTGAAGAATTTGCATGTGCAATCTTGCCAGAGGGACCAGAAGAATGGAGGCCGCCATCGACCTCAAAAGCTGAAGGACCATCCTGGCTGGGGCTTTCCATCGGGGCAGTAAGGCTAGGACTTGGTCCTGTAGTATCTTTATCCTCTCTGTTGGAAGGAATGCTCACATCTCTACAGAGTCTAGCTCTGCGCCTATAAAGGCAACACCCTGTGATGGCAGCAATACAGACTTTTCCCAGTTGAATGTAATTCCTAATAGATGTCCCAACTCGATGGTAGCACTCAAGGCTAGAGTAACAAGATGCCTGGTGGGGGCGGTGAGGAGCCAGTCGTCTAGATACGGAAACACCTGGAATCCCAGACGTCTAAGGTGAGCCGTCACCACTGCCAGACATTTGGTAAACACCCTGGGGGCTGTGGTGAGACCAAAGGGCAGGGCCCGGAACTGGAAGTGACTGGCTCCTAGGCGGAAGCGTAAATGTATCCTATACGCTCTGTTTATCTTGATGTGATAATAGGCGTCCTTGAGATCGATGGAGCACATCCATACTCCTTTTTCCAGCAATAGGAAAATGGATTGCAAAGTGACCATCCGGAACTTGGACTTCTTTACGAAACGGTTTAGGTGGCTGAGATCCATAATGGGTCTCAAGTCCCCTGTTCTTTTCAGCACCAAAAATAACCTTGAGTAAGTTCCTAATCCGGTCTGGTCTGCAGGAACTGGCTGGATGACTCCCTTTCTGAGCAGCTTTGCGACCTCTATGGCTGCTTGATCCCGTTGACTGGGTGGCACATCCGGGATTTTCCTTGACGGTGGAGGGGGACGGATAAAGGGGATGGTGTAACCTCCCGTGATGATACGAAGCACCCACTGATCCTGAGTGATGGAACCCCAGGCCCTTGGATGCTCCGAGAAGCGACCCCCGACTGGCTCCGGAGACGCACAGTCGGGCAGTCCCTCAGGGACGCTGGAAGGAGGAACCACGAAAGGATTTGCGGTCTCCCAAGTTGTGGGGGCCTCCGCCACCTCTAGGGCGACGTTTTCCGAATAATCTCCCCCCCCTCTGCCTCTGGAAGGGGGGGGGGGGTCACTGATGGGCAGGGAAAGAGTTTTGGGACTTTCTGAACCAGATCTTTCCTCCCCTCTGAGCCATGGGATAAGGTCTAGAGGGAAGCAAAAAACGGGCCCCAATGGCAGACAAAGTCTTACCCTCCTGCTCACATCTAGTGAGTGTGTCTTTCACCTTGGGTCCAAAGAGAGAGGACCCATCGAATGGAGCGTCGGTGAAGGAAGACTTGAACGCCTCCGCAAAGTGACACAAGCACATCCAGGCTTGCCTCCTAAGGGCTACGCCCGAACTCGCTGCCCTACCCGCCCCCTCGGCTGCATACGATATGAGCCTCATGGACGAGTTAACAATCGACGAAAGGGTAGACAGCTGGGCATTGACAGACTGTGTCAATGCCTCAGGCACGTTACCCGACAGGGTATCTCCCAACTCCTTTATGAGATCCCTTTGGAGCCTCGTAAAGTGACATAAATAATTCAGCAACTACAGAGTAAAGGTCGCTGAAGTCAGGGTACGCTTCCCATACCTATCCATGCTCCTGGACTCCTTGTTAGGAGGATGGATAGAAGTAGATGCCTCTATCACATCCTGCTGGGTGGCAGACGCCACCACCATAGCATCAACCGGAACTCCCTTGGTTAGAAACTCCTTACCAGGGGGTGCGAATAAAAACTTGTTGGGGCGAGTAGGAACCGGCTCCACAGAATCAGGGTGTTCCCACACCCTTCGACAAATAAGGTCCAGTAACTCATCGATGGGTGGAGACACCCAGGAGGCGGAGGGTTGGGCTCCGAAGGCCTTGAGGAAGACCGACTCCTCCGCGGAAGGGGTTTAGGATGGCCAGTCGCCCCTCTGTCTCAAGATCTCCAGGATATCGGAGAACGAGACATCGTCAGAGGACGAGTTAGGGGACCCTTCCACATCATCAAGGTCAGTGTCCGAGGTGACAGACTCATCTGGGGAGTCTACGTGCTTCCTCTTGCACAACTTTTTCCTGGGGGGCTCTTCAGGCACGAACTCTGAAGGCCCCTCGGAAAACAGGGGACCACACAAGGAGGAGTCCTCAGGCCTAGGAGCCGCTCTGTCCGAAGACAGGGGGGCACCAGAAGCTCTAGTCGCCGTGTCTAGGGAAGGAGTCGCAGATTCAGGTGAAGTCACTAGAGACTTGGCAAGCACGCTCCTCATAGCCTCGAAGGCGGGCCCACCAGAATCTGAAGAGAGGCCCGTCTCCGAGACTATGACCGGGGTCGGGGTTCCCCTAGCCGAGGCGCCAAGTGGGAGACTCGGGACCAAAACCAGAAGCCCCGACGAATCCCCCCTGGGCCCGGCTGAGGACACCCGAGAACCGAAACCTCTGGAAGGCACAGAAAGGGATGGAGCTGAAGTCGGTGCCGACAGACTAGCAGTGGGTCCCGGAACCGACTCAAGGACTTCACCCGACTCTACGAACTCTGGCTCTGACGACACCAAGGTTGTCGGAGGAGGAAGAAACGGTATTGAAAGGGCTGGCTCCGGGGCCGACTGGGCCGGAGCCGAAAATAATTTGGATAAGACAGGTGACTGGAGGAGCCTCTGGACCACCCTATCTAAATCCGAATCTGAAAGCCTGGAGGACCTGGAGGAAACAGAAGGGAGCTGAGAAACTTTTTCTATCGGCTCCGAGACAAAGCTAGGAGGCCGGCTCCGAATCGGCTCCAAAAGGATCGGAGCCGAAGCAGACTCAACCAGTAAACAGACCCCTTTCGACGCCGACGGTTCAGGAGCTGACAAAACTGACCCCAGAGCAGAAACACTCTCCTGCTGCTCCGAGACCAATGGAGCCGAGGAAGGAGACCCAGATTTAGATCCTCTATCCTGCGGCTCCGAGATCAGTGGAACCGAGGAAGGGGACAAAGTACCTGATCTCTCATCCCGAGACTTCAAGACCAGTGGATCTGAGGAAGGAGACCCAGAATTAGATCCTCTATCCTGCGGCACTGAGACCAGTGGAGCCGAGGAAGGGGACAGAGATTTAGCTCTTTTTGCACGCGGCTCCGATGGACTTGTCGGAACCGAAGACTTCTTTTGCTTCGATTTTGAGGTGGGAGAAGAAGACGAAGCTTCCTCGAAGGCTGGCTTGATCAAACCCTTCAGGATAAGCTTATTTATTCTCTCATGTAGGACACGAGAGGAGAAAGCATGGCAAACACTGCAAGATTCTTGCAAGTGTTTAGCCCCTAGACAATAAACACAGATGGCGTGGCCATCTGTCAACGACATGTTGTAACTGCATTTTGAACATTTTTTAAAGCCCGATGGCTTATGTTCCTTTTCTTTGCCAGACATACTAACTCTAAACACACTCAACACACAAGGAGGGAAGGGAGGGAACAGCTCTAACTTAAACGCTCGACAAGAAATAGGGCAAAGGCCCTCTAACTCAAATGGGCCTAGCCCGCCAAACAGAAGGAATTACTACAACAATCCAAAAAACAAACACAGTCAATCACAAGGGTACTAACAACAAGATAGCTATTAAAATAGCTGTTTGAGTATAAAAATTTAAGCTAACTGCAAAAAAGCGACCAAAAGGCCAAAATAGAAGGGTACTTAGCCACAGCCAAGTCAAGACCACGTCGTTACTCTAGGAGCAGCAAACGAGATCTGGGGGTTTGGGCGTGGTGCATCCTGGGATAAGTGGTTGGCCCAGCCAATGAGAGACTTCGTGCTAGTGTATCGGCAGAGTCGGAGCCGATTCTCGGCTCCGAGCCCATCAGTTATGAATGTAGGTGAGATAGGATCGCATTACATCAGCAATTTTTTCCCCAGGGAAGAAAAAAAAAAATCGCTGTTCCAAGAAATACACACACAACACAAGCACACCAAAAAACAGCAATTCACACATATACACTTAAAATCCTACATCTAATCCTACACTAAACTGTACATACACTATTATCTATCCACTCACCTTAACCCAAACAATAACCCTAAGGTCCGTCACTATCGCACACTCACCTGACCCGCGCCCTAATCCTAACTCACCTATCCCGCCCTAACTCTAAAGTCTGTCACTATTGCACACCCACCTCACCCATGCCCTAACCCGCACCCCAACGTCCACACAATTGCACACTTACCTGAACCCACCCGTAACTTTCCACCACAGTGCTGAAAATTGCGAAGCCACAGAAACAGCCCACTGAATTCTTTCCCTGGGAAAGAATTTGGTGTTCCGCGGCTTCGCGATAATCAGCTTTCAAACTTGACAGTTCGAACATGTGGTGTTCGAACTGCTGAAGTTTCAACGAACTAATAGGAACCCGAAGTAGATACTTGGTGGTGGCAGTAAGGAGCCAGTCATCTAGGTACAGAAACACTTGGAATCCCAGATGTCTCAAGTGAGCCGTGACTACTGCCATGCATTTGGTGAACACTCTGGGGGTTGTAGTGACACCAAAGGGCAGATCCCGAAACTGGTAATGACCGTCTCCCAGCCGGAAGCGCAAGTGACTCCTTGATGCTCTGTCCATTTTTATGTGGTAGTACGCATCTTGGAGGTCTATTCAGCACATCCAATTATCTTTCCCTAAAAAGGGAAACATCGACTGCAGTGTCACCATTCGGAATTTGGACTTCTATACCGATTTGTTTAACTTGCTGAGATCCAAAACAGGTCTCCAGTCTCCTGTTCTTTTTGGCACCTAAAAGAATCTTGAGTAAGTTCCGAATGCTATTTTGTCTGTGGGGACTTCATGGATGACTCTTTTGTCTAGCAACATTTGAATTTCTACAGTTGCTTCTTCCCTCTGGGTGGAACATCCGGGATAGCTCTGATCTGTGGGGTAAGATAGCAAAAGGGAATGGAATAGCTTCTGGATATTATACTTTGTACCCACTTGTCTCTTGTGATATCTCGCTAGACTTCCAGATATAAAGAAATGCACCCCCCAACTGCCTCCAGAGTAGAGCAGACGGGCCTCCTTTCAGGAGCGCTAATAGGACCAGCTGCGAAAGGAATCTCGGTCACCCTGGATCTGTGGACCCCCTCTGCCTCTAGGACTGCATCTACCATTATTGCCCCCCCCTCCACCCTTGGGGAAGGATTCACCTCGTGCATTTTAAAAAACTCCCTGGGATCTTTTGAACCACATCTTCCCACTCTTCTAGCCTTTAGGATAAGGTCTTGAAGGAACGGTAAAACGTACCCCAGTGGCAGAGAGAGTTTTCCCTTCTTGCTCATATCTGTTGAGTGTGTCCTTGACTTTAGGTCCAAAAAGTAAAGAACCATCAAAAGGGGCGTTGGTGAAGGTAGACTTGAAAGGCTCCGCAAAGTTACACAAGTGCATTCAGGAATGCCTCCTCAGGGAAACTCCGAAACCCACTGCCCTGCTCGCTCCATCTGCAGCATAGGATATTAGCCTCATGGAGGAGTTAACTATGGAATTTAAGGTAGATAGCTGGGAAGTGACCTTTTCTGACACCCCCGCAGCCAGTGAACCTTGGAGAGTATCTCCTAACTCCTACAGGAGATCTCTCTGTATCCTCGTAAAGTGTGAAAGACAGTTCAACGATTTAAGAGAAAATGTCGCTGATGAAAAAAACACGCTAACCATATATGTCCATCGTCCGGGAGTCCTTGTTCGGTGGATGGACAGAAGAGGATATTTCAGATTGTTCCTTCTTGGTGGCTGCTGCCACCACCATAGCATTTACAGGGACGCCTTTCGTGCCGTATTCTTTTTCCGCAGGTGCTGACAAGAACTTATTTGACCTCCGAGGGACTGGTTCCATACCGTCTGGTGACTCCCATGCCTTTCGACTAACCAAATCCAGCAGTTCATTGAAAGGCGGAGACACCCAAGAGGCTGAAGGCTGAGAAAGCCTTCAGGTACACTGACTCCACATCAGAAGCGTTGATGGATTTCCAGCCGCCTCTCTGTTTCAGGATCTCTAGGATATCTGTGAAGAAGATACCTTCAGAGGATGATCGTGGGGACCCTTCTGACTCGAGGTCAGTGTCAGAGGTGATGGACTCATCAAGGGAGTCAATATGCTTCCTCTTGCATGTTCTCTTTGAAGGAGCCTCCTCAGAAGGGTATTCTGGGGAGGTCTCGGAAGAGTGAGGCTCGCCCAATGGGGCTCCCTGAAGCTCTGGATCTCTGCTGTCCTGTGGATGGGGTGGTGCAGAGACAGACGCCAGTGCTTTGAGGGGAAGAATACTAGTATCCTTGTGTAGAGCTATGAGGGGACAGCACACTCCTCATAAGCTCAAAGGCAGATCCCCCCAGCTTGGAGGACATCTCTGGTTCCAAGGAAACAGTGGAAATCTCTGGCTCCAAGGAGATCAGCTCAAAGGCTGATGTAGGAGCTGAGCTCAGCAGAGCCGAAGCTCCGAGAAAAAACATGTACCCGTGAATTATCACATAGGTGGCAGTACACTAAACACCGAAAGTGTGATAAGAGACTTAGGGACACAGGTGGACAGTGGTCTCACCTTCAATAACCACATCGCCACAACAGTCAGGAAATCCTTCTATGTGGCACACCTCATCACTAAGGGCTTTTCATCCAGAAAAAAGGAGGTCATTGTCCCACTGTACTCATCCCTCATTAGACCCATTATAGAATACAACGCCCCATTTGGTATGTACCTCTCAGCATCTGAAACAACTGGAAAGACCGCAGAAATACCTCACTAAAAAAATCATAGGCCTAAAGCAGATGCCCTATGCTGACCACCTTAAAAAACTCCAGCTATACTCTGTCACTTATGTTCTACTCAGAGGCGATCTCTGCTTAACATACAAGGCCATGTCAAACCCAGAGCTGTTGGGCATGCTACACTTAAAGAAATCCCAATCCCTCAGAGCCACACGCTGCAGGGATCTAAATCTTGTCATCACAATAAACAAATCATGCTGGAGAGAGAGGTTCCTGACCCAGAGACTCCCCAGTCTCTGGAATAGACTGCCCATACATGTCAAGCAGAGCACCTCTTTGGCCCTCTTCAAAAGGAACCTTGATGATTGGATGGGAAAAACGAAATTCACCTTGGGGATCACGTCAGTCGCCCTGCTAGACAGGGGTCCAGGGAAGTAAATGGTGTGGGAAGAAATAGCCAGGGAATTGTTATGGCTAGGCTTGTATAGGCCCTAGGGCCAAAAGGCTAGTACCAACCTATGAACCTGTACAATTCAATTGAAAAACAAACAAATCTGTTACGGGAAAAATATAAAAAACGTACAATAAGCTGGTTGCATAAGTGTGCACACCTTTAAACTAATACTTTGAAGCACCTTTTGATTTATTTACAGTACTCAGTCTTCTTGGGCACACACCTGCCATCAAATAAAGAGACTCTGATTAACCCCAAATAAAGTTCACCTCTCCTAGTAGGATTTTCCCGACATTTACTCAGTTGCCTGCTACAGCAAAAGTCATGGTTCGCAGAGAGCTTACAAAGCATCAAAGGGATCTCATTGTTGAAAGGTAACAGGAGAAATGTACAACAAAAATTTACACAGCACTGAATATACCATAGAACACAGTGAAGACCGTCACCAAAAAGTGGAGAAAATATGGGACAACAGTGACGTTGCAAAGACCTGGACATCCCTTCAAAATTGATGAAAAGACCAGACGAAAACTGGTCAGTGAGACTGTCAAGAGACCTACAGCAACACTGAAGGAGCTGCAGGAATTTCTGGCAAGTACTGGTTGTGTACTACATGTGACAACAATCTCCCGTATTCTCCATATGTCTGGGCTATGGGGTAGGGTTGCAAGATGGAAGCCTTTTCTTACACAGAAAAACATCCAGGCCCTGCTAAAATTTGCAAAACAATAATCAAGTCTCCCAAAAGCATGTGGGAAAATGTGATATGATCTGATGAGACCAAGGTTGAACTTTTTGGCCACAATTCCAAAAAGTAAATTTGGCGCAAAAACAACACTTTGCATCACCAAAAGAACACCATCCCCATGGGGATGTATGGTAGTGGCAGTATCATGCTTTTTGGTTGCTTTTCTTCAGCTGGAACTGGGGCTTTAGTCAAGGTGGACGGAATTATGAACAGTTCCAAATACGTCACTTTTGGCCCAAAACCTTCAGGCGTCTGCTAGAAAGCTGAAGATGAAGAGGAATTTCACTTTTCAACATGACAATGACCCCAAGCATACATCCAAATCAGTAAAGGAATGGCTTCACCAGACGAAAATTAAAGTTTTGGAACGGCGCAACCAGAGTGCAGACCTAAATCCAATAGAAAATCTGTGGAGTGATCTGAACAGGGCTGTGCACAAGAGATGCCCTCGCAATCTGACAGATTTGGAGTGCTTTTGCAAAGAGTGGGCAAATATTGCCAAGATGTGCCATGCTGATAGACTCCTACCCAAGAAAACTGAATGCTGTAATTAAATCAAAAGGTGCTTCAACAAAGTATTAGTTTAAGGGTATACACACTTATGCAACCAGCTTATTGTACATTTTTTATTTTTTATATTTTCTCCCCCTAACAGATTTGCTTTTCAATTGAATTGTACAGGTTACAGGTCACATTAAAGGTGGGAAAAGTTTTGAAATTATTTTTTGTGGTCTCGTTTTTTTATATCACAAAAATCTGGCATTTTAACAGGGGTGTGTAAACTTTTTATATCTACTGTATATGTATGTGCATGTTTGCATGTGTGTGTGTGTGTGTGTATATATATATATATATATATATATATATATATATATATGTATATATATGTATATATATATATGTGTATATATATGTATATATATATATATATATATATATATATATATATATATATATAAGACGGTGGCACCTTGAATGGCTGCGGCTACTCTGTCTCCCAAATGTGTACTTCATGTTTATATGTAGTTTTCTGTAAGTATATTGTTTTGTTGTTGGGCGTGTGGTGACTGCAACAGTTGTGTTTTTCTGCTCGGTTCTCCTAGATTTGTCTTGATTTTTGGGATTGTTTGTTCTTTTCGTTTTGTTGTCAGGTGTGTGGTGACTGCAGCACTGGTGTGTTTCTGCTCATTTCTGGGATATGCCTTGATTTTCTTTCAGCAACCATTGAACTGACCATGTTTATTTTTGGGCCCCCAGGGATGGTGGTTGTGTCGAGTGCAGAATCGGAGTATGGCTGGTGAATTTTTGGACTCTGTCAGTTCTGCTGGGTCGAGGGATTGGCCCAGACTTTGGAACGTTGCTGGTGCTGAAAGGATGAAGCTGACGATCTCGGTGAGGATGGTGTGGATGGAGAGGATTGTTGTGGCCACTATAAATCGTTCAGACCTCAGGTAGTAGTGTGCCAGTAGCAGGACTGGCATGGACTGGGACGTGGAACATTTGTTGGTGTTTGAGTTTGAGATGGAGGTGGAAGTGGCGACAGTGTGGATGGAAGGATAGCTGTGGACACTGCAATCTCCACTGGGATGGGCACAGCACGGTTATTTGTAGCTTCGACAGCATCAGATGGCTTGGACTCTGCTGCTGCTGCTGTTAGGCTACTGTTTTTAAGTGTAGGTTTCTACACATGAGCTTACAGAAATGTAATTTCTTTCAGCTGTGCACTTGCTGTATGGTCTGAATGACAATAAAGTTTTACTTTGACTGTTTTTCTTCCACACAATCTGTAATTCACTTTCTGTGCATTGGTTTAGATTTCAGTTTGCCAGAATTATCTAGCAACAAATTTATCTTTATAACTCCATGATGCCTGCACAACAACAGTGACAAAACTTGACATGAAGTAACAGTAATTTCTTTAGGGACACAAATCATGCTTAATACATTCCACTCACTGGTAGTTTTTTTTTACAAACTGTAGCAATTGTTGTTCCTGAACGTACATTGTGAATAACTTCCTTACTAATGTTGTTGAATCAATACTATTCCAGTCTGTTTCTGGTAAATGTAGGTCCCCAGCCACTATTATTCTTTCCTGTGTTGCATGCAAGAAATGTATGAATTCCTCTAGGTCATCTGCACTTGACTTTGGTGGTCTATACATTCTAACTGTTATGTGTTCCAGGGTTGTCTTTATTGTCACAGTTACACAGTCTATATTAGTACTGGTGTTATCATTGAACATGTAATAATCACAGGTCTCATAGCTATCTTTAATCCCTACCTCCACATGATTTTTTTGTGAGAATGTCTGTTACAGCAAAAACATTTATACCCTGACAGAAGTGGTTTCCAGTCATTGTTCTTTGATCAATAACAACATCAGTCTTGTGGGAATATAGCAAATTTTCCAATAAAAAAAACTTTTATTATTAATGCTGTTAGCATTAACCATCAGAGATGCATCAAATGTTGCCATCTGTGATCTGTTAAATTTTTGACCTGGCAAAAATCCTGTCTTGTATTTGTCAACTATTGCAAAACACCTGCAGCAAAAATTTTCTTCCTTGACAAATGCTCATCATCCTGTCTTAACACGTGTGTGCAACATTACGCTTGGATGCTCTGCAAATTTCCATTTTTTAAAAAGGGTCATTTTTTTATGTAGGTTTTTACCCCAAAAAATCATTTCAGTCGCGGTGACCTGACTTCCCTTTCTAAATGTGACTGAAAAAATGCATGCTAACACCAGTACAAACTATACCATGTAAGAGGGCTGGAAGTTCCCTACTAACAGAGTCCTTGTGGATGAGATCATTTGTACTGATATGAATAAATGATGTGTGCACTTCCTTACATTAAGGCATTCTAGGGCTCATCTCTTTTGCGCCAGGCATAACACTATTACGTTTTCATTATCCTCTCTGCAAATTTAAATATCAGCGCCTCGAATAACTGATTCTCCAATTACAACAATACCGCTTCTGACCAAATCGGAAGAATCTTCAACATCTAATTCAGTAATATCTGCTCTACCAACTGTTACAAAGGAACGATCTTCAGCACCTCAGTCTTACTAATCCCACTGTTTTCATTGCTTACTACATTTGCAAACATACAATTCTCATCCAGCTGGCTTTGTACATCCACAGCTTGAACCATGTTATCAACGTCGGTCTTTCTCATCTTTTTCTCTTACAGTAATGTTCTTCAATCTTTCTATGTTCAATTTCTATTTCTTCCTTTTCACCTGACCCTTGCCTCTTTTTTTACCTTCTCTTCTGGAAAAATGCTGCCTTATTCTGTAGAACGAGTTTTTCTGAGGTAAAAATGTTACCATTCCCTGTAATCTGTGTATTACATAAGAAAGCAATCTCCTTTTTAATATGTATTCTCTACATTTATCAGTTTTTCGTTCCTTATTTTTGTGAACTTCTTGCTTTTTTCTTTTCTTTTTTAACTTTTTCCTAACACTCTCAATCCTCAGACTGCAGAATACTTGTATCCAGAATTCATTCCAAATTTGTCAGAGGCATCGTCTTATAGATAGGGGTTGAGTGATCTTTACAGATAACAGACGCATCCTTTCCTAAATGTGTTCTATTTGCAATTTGTCTAACATTAGTTATCTCAGCAGTCCAGTCATTAATACATTTAACAACAGTTCTCCAAGCCGTGCCAATTGCACAAGTGCAATCATCATCGGTAAGTCTAGATTTACTACTAATAATGGTAAGCAAATCATCCAGCTTTTGACACGAGGACCACAGATCGCCAGTGTTACCATTAAATGTACATCGCATATATCTGTATGAGGGTGGAGATGTATGGACAGTTGTTAGGGTTATACACAAAGGTATGGACTTGTGGAAGCTGTGAATAATTTGGATAATGGGGTATTCCAGCCACTGCAATTCCCTTAGTGCAGCACAGTGACTGGTTCTATCTGAAAGGCTGGCAGTGAATAGTGCTGTTTTGTAGTAACATTGCTCAAGTTTAATTAGAAGGTCACTTGGATATTAAGGATGGGAGCAGAATAACTGGAATAGGCAAGAGAAGAGAACAGGCAATGTGCCTTCTTACAGTATCCGACAGGAAGAGTTTGGCTCTAGAACGAGAATGGAGTTTGTGGAGGAGAAGAATGTGGCTTTTTTTTCCATAGTGTAGGGACATGTGCTTCACTGACGGAGCGAAGTATTAGAATTGAATTGGGGTAGTCTGTTGCTTCTGCAGCCATCTTAAGGTGTTCTCCAGGTAGGATGTCAGGAGCCAAGGTGGTGGATTTTAATTTAAGTAATACTTTTTATGTAAGTACTGGGGACCGGTTAGAAGGAGAGTTATAAAGAGGAATGGTTGGTGGTGCTGTTTTTTGGTTGTTGGTATTCGGGGGAATTTTGAAATAGGGATGAGACTGACTGACTGAAATAAAAGTTGAAAGCATCAGCACAGTTGGTAGAGTTGTTGTTAGAAAAGGACTGCAAACAGGCTAAGCAGGCTTGGAATAAGGATTATGCTGCATGGCAGAAGCTGAATATGGGTTTAAACAGAATGAACTAATTCAGAGGTCATCACTGATGCTGAATAACATGATAACTTGCCTACATCACTGCAAAATGGAAAAGTGACAGTAAACTGATTAACAGTAACAGCATTAATCATGATTTTAGCATTAACCACGTCTGTAACACTAGTAGTGTGGGATGCCTTACCCCATTCAAGCCAACACTGCTTGGAAGGCAGAACACAAAGCATTTCTGGTTCTCTGTAACTTAAAGTATAAATTTTGTACTAGTCAGTGTCATTACTAAGCACGTTAAAAGTGAGAAGATGACTTTAGATGAATAAGAAATGCAAAAAGCTGTTTTTCTTGTTCAGTGAAAATATCTTGCCATATTTAATTTTCTTTCCAACTTATAGCTCTAGGCAATTGCAATCCAGACTACTGTCAGTCAGGACTGACACACTTAACTGACTGACTTCTGGCAGGCATTAAATAAGTTAATGCTAGTAAGAAGAAAGTCAACTGCAGAGGTACTCAAAATACAGACAGAGGCAGCAGGCTACTAAACTACATGTTGCACAGAGGTGGCATGAAATGAATCCATAGACAGATTAAAGAAAGCAGGTTTCCAACAGTTAAGCCATGGAAGGAAAATAAACAGGTATCCACTAAATAAGCTTATGGCTGAGCAGACCTTATGCAGTAAGCAGCTGTTGGGATTTTATCTCGTGATATCCCGGCTCACTCATTTCTGACTTCTGCTTCAGTCACTTGTTTAAGGACTACACACCTCTTGTCAGTGCATGCCTGGTACTATCAGACTCTGCATCACTTACTTTGATCCTCAATCCACTGAGTAAGCACCATTTTACAAAGGAAACAAAAGAAATTCTAGCTATAAGACTTAGTGAATTACACACTTGACAATAACAGGAAGATTTCACTGCAGCAAAAGCATGATGGAGGGGCTGCCAGAGACAAGAGAGATAGTGTGTGTGTGTGTGTGTGTGTGGGGGGGGGGGGGGGAAGAAGTACTAACAGCTGAAAACCTCCTCTCAGATCAACTGATATAATGACTAAGAATATGTTAAAACTCACTTCCAAGACCTTTTTCAGAGGTAACTGCTGGCAAACATTCCAGCAAAGAAAATGAGAAGTTATGTACCTACCATAACGTTCCATGTTAGTTGTCTTCTCTCGCCTTCTTTCTTGCTTGATGGGTTGAGCCGATCCTCGGCTCGATTACCTTGCTAAGCTCGAGAGTCACTTTTACCAGCTCGAGGCAGCCCCATATCCCATGATGCAAGGCGGTAAGTACCCAGATCTCGTTTGTTGTCTATAGGCAATAACACCTAGCATAAAAAACTTCCCAAAAAGGAAGAAAGAAGGCAGAGAAAAAGCCTGAAGGATAGGTTAGGAAGACCAGAACTGTATGGTCCTAAGAAGCATTCTTCCATGTAGGGAGAAAAAGGTCTGTCCAGGCCAGGGGGAAGGAGGGAGAAGACAACTAACATGGAGCGTTATGGTAGGTCAATGTTAAGTTGTCAATCTCGCTTCATTCTTGCTTGATGGGACCGCCCCTAGCACCTCTATCCTGGGTGGCTCAATGGAACAGACTCTTGAGAACTGTAGAGCCAAAACTGGCTCTATCCCTGGAGGCCAAATCCAATTTGTAATGAGAAACAAAGGTATGAGGAGTGGCCCAAGTGGCTGCTGCACAAATAGTGTCTAATGGAAGTCTAGCCTGAAAGGCTGTGGAAGTGGCTAAGCTTCTGGTTGAATGCGCTTTAGGTTTCGAGCACAGCTGTTTTCCCCTGAGCTGATAGATTTCACAGATGACAGAAGAAAGCCATCTAGATAAGGTCACTTTTGAGACAGGAAGGCCTTTTTTGTTATCAGCATAAGAAATAAAGAGCTGATCGGATTTCCTGAATTGTTTTGTTCTGTCCAAATAATATCTGAGTTGGCGGTGAACATCAAGATAATGTAATTTTTATTCCGATCTGTTTGAGTAATTTGGGAAAAATACAGGAAGGTCAATAGACTGATTCAAATTACTCTTTGAGGCGACCTTAGGCAAAAAGGTCAGATTAGTTCTCAAGGAAACCCTGTCTTTGTGGAAGACCAAATAAGGGGGACGAACAGAGAGCATGAAGTTCAGACACTCTCTAGCGAGTAATAGCAACCAGGAAGAGTGTTTTCCATGAAAGAAATTTCAGGGAACATGAAACAGCTGGCTCGAAGGGAGGAAGAATCAAGGATGTCAGCACTAAATTTAGGTCCCATTGAGGAGGAGGACTCCTGACTGGAGGTTTCTGGAGAAAAATTCCTATTAAGAAGGCTCTACAAAGCCTGTGGGACATAATGTTGTGATCTGCGAACCCGACATGAAAGTTCGAGATAGCAGCCAACTGAACTTTGACCGTGGAAGAAGAAGAGAAAGAGTGAAAGATTTCCGCTAAGAAATCCAAAACTGCTTGAACTGGAGCAGTAAAGGGATCAATATTTTTAGCTTTTGCCCAACAAGAAAAGCGTTTCCATTTGCTGGTATAAATCCCTCTAGTAGAGGATTTTAGGGAAGCCACTATGATATCCCTAACAGGATTAGAGATCATAGGAAGCCTGGCTAAGGAAGGAAGTGGAGCAACCATGCTGTGAGGTTGAGAGAAGTGATAGACCGGTGCAGCTGACCCGATTGGTGAATCAGAAGGTCTGGTACTGGGTCCAGATGCCACGGCTGCACCAAAAGGTGACGATGGAGGAACGGAAACCAAATTTGTCGAGGCCAATAGGGAGCAATGAGAATCATTTTGGCACTCAAAACGGTGGCTTTCTGGAGAACTTGTGGAATCAGTGGAAAGGGAGGAAAGGCATAAAGAAGTCCCTGGGCCAATCCTGGGTTAGAGCGTCTCTGGGGGGATGGCCTGGCAGTGGGAAGAGAGAAAAGAAGTCTGGGCATTTGCTGTTTTGGGGAGTAGCAAAAAGATCGCAACATGGGCGGCCCCATTCTAGAAAAATCTCTTCCACTATAGATTGTTTGAGAGACCACTCGTGAGGCATGAGAATAGCTCTGCTCAATCTGTCCGCTAGAATGTTGGTTTTCCCAGGGATATGCGTTGCTACCAGAAACCGATGAGAGGAGATCGCCCATTGCCAAAGTCTGAGAGCTTCGACACAAGGGGTAGGACTTGGTTCCGCCCTGTTTGTTGATATACCATACTACAGACATGTTGTCTGTGTGAACTGCAATTGTTCCCAAGGGAAGAAAGTCGTTGAGGGCTTGCAACGTTAAAAGCACTGCTCTCATCTCTAGGACATTTATGTGCAAGTGGTATTCGAGCGGTTGCCCCCATGAACCATCCTGCCCTGATAATGACCCCCACCCGATCAGGGAGGCGTCCGTAGTGACAGTGGCTACCGGGGCTGGGGATACAAAGGGTCTGCCTTGGTGAATTTGGGAGAAGTAATCCACCATGAAAGATGATTCTTGCAAATTTGTGTCACCAGGATTTGGTGACGCATTGGAAGTTGTTGGTAAGACCACTGAGTGAACAACATCCACTGAAGCAGGCGCATATAGAAGCGGGCCAGGAAGAAGGGTAATGGCGCAGCCATGAGGCCCAACACCTTCAGAACCATTCTGGCTTGTACCTTTTGCTGGCAGGATGATCCTCACGTGACTTTGTATATCTGATATTCTTTGGTCTGTGAGGGTTGCTGACATCCGAACAGTGTTTAAGTTTGCCTATGAAGGTAATAGACTGGCAGGGCAATAAGGAGGATTTTTCAGTTGATCGAAATTCCCAATTGAGTGCAGATTTAGTGTGTAATAAGTTGATGCCTGGTGGTGGCTGGAAACACCTGGAATCCTTGGTCTCAGGTGAGCCGTGACCACTGCCATACATTTGGTGAACACTCTGGGGCTGTAGTGAGACCAAAGGGCAGGGCTCTGAATTGAAAATGACTGGACCCCAGCCGAGCGGAGAAACCTTCTGTTTTATGTGATAGTACGTCCTGAAGATCTATTGAGCACATCCAGTTGTCCTTCTCTAGGAAGGGCAAAATTGACTGAAGAGTGACCATTCGAAATCTTGTCTTTCTCACAGACTTGTTGAGTCTGTTGAGATCCAATATTGGTCTCCAGTCTCCCGTCTTTTTGGGAACCAAAAGAAATCTTGAGTAGATTCCGGGCTCTGAATGGTCTGTTGTAACTGGCTGAATGGCTCTTTTTTGTAGAAGCTTTAATAGTTCTAACTCTGCAACTTCCCTTAGACCGGGTGGTACATCTGGAAGGGAATTTGTGTGAAAGAAGGGACTTTCCTCAAAAGGAATTTTGTAACCCTCGGATATAATCAACTGTACCCATCTGTCTTGAGTGAGGGAACGCCAGGTTTCTGGGTACAGCGATAGTCTTCCCCCGACTGCCTCCAAGGATGGACAGTCGGGCAACATCTCAGGGATGCTGAAAGGGCTTGTCAGAGAGAGGCTCTCTGCTTCCCTGGTTCTGTGGACCCCTCTGCCTCTAGAGCGTCTGTTGTTATTACCCCTCTGCCTCTAGGGGTAAACTGACCACGTGTATCCGGCGTGACTCCTTGGGATTTATGGAACCACATCTTTCCACCCTTCTGTCCTTTGGGGTAAGGTCTAGAAGGGGTGGAAAACGGACCCTGGCAGAAAGAGTCTTGCCGTCCTGTTCACACCTGGTCAATGTATCCTTCACTTGAGGGCCAAACAAAGCTGACCCATCAAAGGGAGAGTTTGTGAAGGACGCCTAAAAGGGATCTGCAAAATTACAGAGCCGCATCCAGGATTGACGTCTAAGAGCCACCCCTGTACCTGCGGCTCTACTCGCTCCATCTGCTGCATATGATATCAGTCGCATGGAGGAGTTAGCTATAGAATTAAGGATTCCTAGCTGAGAAGCAATTTTCTCTTGAGCCCCTGCAGCTGTAGGATCCTGTACTACTTCACCTAGTTCCTTAAGGATGTCCCTTTGGAGTCTGGTGAAGTGACATAAGTAGTTCAGCGCATAGCAAAGGTTGCTAAAGAGAACATCCGCTTACCATACCTATCCATGGTCCTAGAATCCTTATTAGGAGGATGGACAGGTACGGAAGGATCTGCAAGTTCCTTCTTAGTGGCAGCCGCCACCACCATGGCATCAACAGGGACACCTTTCATAAGGAATTGCTTTTCCAGAGGGCAGTAATAAATTTAGACGGCCTCCTAGGAACTGGCTCTACAGAGTCAGAGCAGCCCAAGCCTTTCGAGCAATAACCTCCATAAGGAGACACCCAGGAGGTGGAGGGCCGAGATCCAACGCCTCTAGGTATACAGACTCATCCTCAGAGGGATTGTGGAGGCCAGTTTCCTCTGTTTTAGGAGTTCTAGGATGTCTGAAAGGAGACATCCTCAGAGGGGGATCTTAGATCCCTCCGACTCATCTAAGTCGGTATCTGAAGTGATAGACTCAGGGGAGTCTAGGTGTTTCCTCTTACAAGTCCTCTTGGCGGTGGATCTCCTGACTGATCAGGAGAATCCTCGGAAGAGGGATTATTCCCAGTGGGGAAACCTGAGGCGGTGGATCTCTGGGTCCGGAGCAAGAGATGGAAGAGATATCGACAGGCACTGTAGAGGGAGGAGCTAAGGAATGGACTGCTGGCTGAGCCCAGTGGCCAGCACACTCTTCATCACATCCCCTCCCAGGAGGTCCGAAAGAACCCATTCAAGAAACCGGGACTCCAGGGCCCACTGAAAGGGAAGGCTCCGAGGCAGATGTTGGAGCAGAGCTCACCAAGGCCGAGGCTCCAAGGTATGCCACTCACCCCCCCCTGGAGGAGCAAGGAAGGTCTCAAGAGGAGATAAGAGTAGATGGGTGCAGAAGGGGGGTCCGCCCCCCTCAGCCATAACAATAATAATCCCCCTCCAGCTCAGCCAAACTCTGAGGTAGAGTCAAGGAGGAACTTGAAGAGGGTGTGGACTAATAGTCGCCTGTTGAGACGGACTATGCAGCATCTGGGCCAGTGCCTGTGATTTCAATAATCTACTTACCACCCTCTCTAAATCATGGTCTGACCTCTTCCTCGAAGGAACCATCAAGAAACCACAGATCCAGGGACTTTTGGCTCAGAATGAAAGTTCGATGCATCGGCTCCAGCGGGAGCCGATACAACAGTAACAGTAGCGGAGTGGGAGCGCGGAGCCGACACCGGCCTGAGCCACATGGTGGCCAGAGCCAGTCGGAGCCGACACCGATGTGACCAAACAGTTTTTCCGATAGCCATCGGTGCTGAAGATTTTTACAGACCGGATCGGCTCCAGCGAGCCGATCTAGACTCTGAAGAAGTCGGACAGTGGCCACCGGCTTATATACAAGCCTGGGCCTTAGAAGACTTAGAAGTCTTGCTCGAGCCAATTTGGCCGGAGAGCCCTCCGGTTAAGGACCCCTTAAAATCAACTTATTTCTCCTCTCCTCTCCTGCAGGACTCTCTGGCTAAAGGAATGACAAATCGCACAGGAGTCCTGCAGGTGGAGAGGTCTAAAACAACAAGAAGTGTGACCGTCTGTCAGAGACATCTTCTGACAGCACGAGTCACACTTCTTAAAGCCTGAGACCCTTTCTTTGGACATAGTTGCACAAGCAGTACACAACAACACAGTCCCAATCAGACAACTAAAGTTATCTAAAATATATAGTAAGTAACCTCTCACACACACACACCCTGACAGGGGGGATGGGAGGGAAGGAAGGCCTGACTAAAGAAGGGGAAGGAAATATAATTTTAGTCAGAAAAGGGCTTACAATTAAGTAAAAAGGAAGGTATTTTAAAGAAAAGTGAAAAATGTCAAAATTTAGGGGCAAAAAGTAGTTTAAAACTAACACTTACCAGGAGCTGGCAAAAGGAGGACCTCATCAGATCTGGGTACCGCCTTGCATCATGGGATATGGGGCTGCCACGAGCTGGTAAAAGTGACTCGGCTTAGCAGTAGTCGGAGCCGAGGATCGGCTCCGAACCCATCAAGCAAGAATGAAGGCGAGATTGACAACTTAACATTTAAACTTACCTGGTGCAAAGTAGAAGGTTTAAAGTCAAAGACTCAAAAGGCTAAGACCTGAAGCACCAAGATATCAAAGAAGGCTGACTCAGTCACAGTCCAAGAATTAATGATTTGTAAAGGTATGAAACAACAACCATGTGTTCACACCACTAATGTCTACAGTAGAGATATTTTTAAAGCAAGCACTGGAAGCAGCCATGCCCCAAGGAAGAGTGGACTTTGACAGAAGCAAATTCCACCTGATGGCAAAACACAATGTAGTTAACAATCCACTATAAAAAGGATGTTCTTAAAGGAAATGAACAATCACTCCTTCCTGAATTCATCCTCCAACTTTGTGCAAATCCAGAGAGAACAGGAATAAAAATGAAATGACTTAAGAGTTTTCTTTTCCAGAGAAATGTGGATTAGTCCTAACAAACATTCACATCTTTCTGAAACACCTAGTGGTCATAAACACAGACAAGCACACAGCTCTGCAGCATGTGAACAGAAGTGAAGGTGACCTAAGAAGTCAGCATCAGAAGCTTCCGGAGTGAGAGAGCAGAATTTATTCTCCGATATTAGGCAGCATTTTCACACAAAGAGCAAGAAGGCATGTAACAGACTCTAGAGATAAGCAAGAAATAAAAGTATTTTATAAGCATATAACTAAACGCAATTATGAGGTAACTACATTAATAACAAATGGAGAGTAAAAAGGGTTATTAGTTCTCATCACAAAGGAGTGTCCCAAAAGTTCTTGTCAAGTGCTCTTTCCATAACAAGGAAGATGAAAGAAAAGTTGTGTAAAATCTTAACATAACCACAAATGTCCTTCTCTTCCATGCTGCAGTATTCTTAGTGTGGGGATTCTCTGCCTCAGGCGACCCAAATGTTGGCTCCTATACAAAAGCTTATGCCTGGCTGCTGTAGGTGCATGGGATGTCACACACAGGGCCATAAATCGGGAAGCTTAAACGTGACAACTGCACGCACAGACCTCAGAACTTAATTGCCCAGTCAGACAGTCCACTAGTATGAGCCAAATTATGTCCACAGAAGTGTGAAGTGCCATTTCGTGGCTAGTCTGACCATAGTCTAGGTGATGCTCCAGGCTGCCCTCTAGAAAGGTCAATAGGAATGATGGAGGATAGGTGGGGGGTGGAATACTGCAACATGGAAGAGAAGGACATCTATGGTTATGGCAAGATTTTACACAACTATCCTATGCCCTTCTATTCCCTTGTTGCAGTATTTTTAGTCTGGAAGAGTGCCACAGCTTGGGAAAAAGGAAGGGTGGAGGTAGAGGTAGCCGATTCCAGAAAGCCCTGTAGGATTGCCCTAGCAAACCCTGCTCTAGCTCTGGAGATGTGGTCCAATTTGTAGTGTCTGGTAAAGGTATTTATAGAAGACCAGGTGGCTGCTTCCAGAATGGAGGCTGTGTCCAGGCCTTTGAAGAAGGCTTTGGAGGAAGCTACGCCCCTGGTAGAGTGAGCTCTTACCCCCTGAAGTAGGTCCTTACCATGGTAGGAGTAGCAGAAGTGGATAGCTTTTCTAATCCTGCAGGAAATGGTTTGTTTGGAAACTGCCTTGCCAGGGCTCTGGGGTGAAAGGATACAAAAATCTGGCTGGACATTCTGATGGGCTTAGTTTTGTCTAAATAAAACTTCAGTTGCCTGTACATGTCTAGGGAATGGAGCATTCTCTCATTGTCATTAGTGGTTGAGGGGAAAAAGGTGGGCAGGCAGGTGAATGGACTGGTTTAAAGATAGTTCCTTGACCACCTTGGGGATGAAAGAAGGGTTGGTGCACAGGGACACCCTGTCCTTATGGAAAATAGTGCAAGGTGGGCAGGCCATGAGAACCTGTAACTCTGACACCTTCTAGCAGAGGTAAAGGCCACCAGTAGAACAGTTTTCCATGTGTACATTTGGAGTGTCGCAGAGGTGGCTGGCTCAAATGGGGCCAGTGTGAGTTTTTCTACGATAAAGTTCAAGTCCCAAGGCGGTGGGACAGGTTTTCTTGGTGGTCTGATGTGCAAGACCCCTTTCAGGAACAATTTAACATATAGCTTGGATAGCAGATGGGGTCTGGGGTAAGCAGGCAGAGACTGCAAATAGGTGGACTTTCACTGAAGAGTATGAAAGGCTATCCTTGAAAAGCTCATACACATAACTTAGGACTAGAGGAACATCCGCTAGAAAGGGATCCCTATGTTTGCTGAGACACAATTTGGAAAATCTTTCCCATTTTGAAAGGTAGGACCTCCTTGTAGTAGTTTTCCTGGCCTCCCTCAAGACTGAAAGCATGTCCTCAGAATAGTGGTGTCTGAAGGGAATTAAAAGTTTACCACCCATAGTGTTAGGCATAACATCTGAAGATGAGGATGAATGAGTGTTCCCCTCTGCTGTGCGAGTAGGTCCACCTTGTGGGATAACTTGTGGCGATTGCCCTTGGTAACTGATAGCACTAGGGGAACCAATGCTGCCCTGGACAGTAGGGCATCACCAGAAAAATTTTTAGTTTGTCCTTCCTGATCTTCAGGAGGACTTCTGGAATGAGAGGGAAAGAGGGAAATGCATATAGAAACCGCCCCTTCCATGAAATGTTGAAGGCGTCCACCCACCAGGATAATGGGGAGTGGTCCTTGGTGCAGAATTTTTTCAATTGTCTGTTCTGGGGGGAGGCAAACAAATCTACTTGAGGCATGCCCCACCAGTGGACAATGTCCAGGAAAAACTTCCCTGTTCAACATCCACTCGTGATGTAGAGGGGATTATCTGCTGAGAACATCTGCCTGTTGGTCGTCTTGGGATGGGCTGCAAGTTGCCTGTAGAGATAAGTTGTTTCTGGAGGCTAGGTCCCAAATCTGTATTGCTATCCTGCATAGGAGATAGGACTTGGTCCCGCCTTGTTTGTTTATGTACCACATGACTGTGGTATTGCCTGTGAAAATTTGAAGGGGACCTGGTTCCAGGATTGGGAGAAAGGCTTTCAGGGCCAAAAGGACTGCTGTCATCTCCCTCACGTTGATGTATTTTTTCTGGAGGGTAGGGTGGCAGTTCTCCTGCACCATGAGACCCTTCATGGAAGCCCCCACCCAGGTCCGAAGCATTTGTGTGCATGTATTGGGCTGGTGTGGGGGGTGGAGTGGAAGGTCTAGGTTCATTTGCACTTGTTGTATCCACCATCTTAATTCTGCTTTAAGACAGGGTAAGAATGGGATCTGAAATTCTAGAGGGTGGTTGTGCTGGGACCATACATTCTTCACATATCCCTGCAGTTTTCTCATATGCACCCTGGCTAAAGGCAGCATAAGAATAGTGGCTGTCATAAGGCCCAGAACTGGTAGGAATTGCCTTACTGATAGTTGTACCTGGATCAGGTCCTGGAAGTGGGCAGTAAGGAAAAGAACTTTATCTTGAGGGAGGAATGCATGCATCAGGTCTGTTCGGATCCTATATCCCAGAAAGATTTTGTCTCACTGTGGGGTTAGGGATGACTTGGGGAGGTTAAGGGTGAACCCCAAGCCTTGTAGCAGGGACATGATGAACTACAGATTTTTTTTTTAGGATATCCTTTTTTTCTGCAAGGATGAGGATGTCATCTAGGTAGGGGTAAATTTAGATGCCTTTGGTTCTGCAGTAGGCGATTGCTGGGGACAGGCATTTTGTGAATACCCTGGGTGCAGTAGACAGACCAAAGGGCAAGGCTGTAAACTGAAAGTGAGAATAGGGCCCAGTAAAATGTAGGTACTTTCTGTGAGAGGGTTTTATGGAGATATGGAGGGTAGGCCTCCTTGAGGTCTAGTGTGTGGCCATGAATGCCTGGGCTGGCAATAGTGGAAGAAGGGTCTGGAGGAATAATATTTTGAAAGACAGAACTCAATAGGGTTGGAAAGGACAGATCCAGAATTGGCCTCCAAAGGCCGTCCTTTTTTGGTACTAGAAATAACCTTGAGTAAAAACCTTTCCTTCTTGTCCTGGAGGGACAGGTTCTATAGTTCCATAGTTCAGAAGATCCTGTAGTATCTGGGGAATAAGGTGTAGGTCAGTGGTTCCCAAACCTTTTCGATTCTCAGCTCCCTTGCTGAATCCAGGTTTTCCCAAGGTGCCCCCCAACCGCACAGCACACAAAGTGTATATTAGATTAAAACACTTCAAAATTTCAGCACCTTCAATTTAGAAATATACACATGAATTACTATATACTTATATATACATGTATGCTCAAGACATACATAATGCGCAAATGTATGTGTATGCACACAAAAGTCTAATGGCCCATCCCCACTAAATTATATCATAGAGATATTTATCTACTCTCTTGACACATCTTCACAAGCTGATTTACATTGTTTGCCTGGCAGCAAGGCCAGAAAAAAGCTACTGTATAAAAACAAAAAAAAAAAAATTCACAAACTGCACACACAACACAGACACACAGGCAAACCACCCATGAGGCCTAGCCATTCACAAGAACCTTTGCAAATTAACTAAAGCCCTACTCATTGGAAACAGAAACACATGCTATTTTATACAGACACACACACACACACACACACACTACATATACTGTGAAACTACCTTATTAGAATTTTGCAAATTAAAATTACAGAAAAAACTTCAGCCATTACTAGCAGAAATGGAGCAACTCTAATGTGACATAACTAATGGAATGAGACTGTAACATGCGGTACATTTTAAATGTACAGCAAAAATATATGTTACAGGACAGCAGAACAAAATTATAAACTTTTTACAGACCTGAAATCCTATATGTCAAGTTTAAGAAACATGGAAATGACATACTGAACAGCATTATGAAACCGATTTAATCTCAGAAATAAAAGTCACTTAAAAGTACAGTTTTGTACCTACCATAAATGTAGATGTTCGAGTGTTCACCCTGCTGCAGTCATCACACTTGGGTTATTCTGTCGTCAGGCGGTCCCGCAGTCGGACAGATTTCCAAAGTCTTGGTCCGACGTCGGTTGCTGTCGCCTCATCCCTGACGTCAGTGCGCCAGGGGTACATATATTGCAACCGACACCATTTTCTTCAGTTTTTCTTGCCCCAGATGTCAGGTGCCCCCAAAAAGGTGATCCAAATTAGTACCAAAAGGTGTGAACACTGTACAAACCCAAAATCCCTTCAACTATAAGCAAATACATCAGAAAGGCATAGCAAAGATTTAGCCAGTAGATCAGAGGGGTTGGAAGGAGGGTAACCTGGACTGCAGCAGGGTGAAAGTAACATATGTAATAATCTGTGACATCTATCAGGATAGAGTGTCCAGTGGTCTCCAGGGTATCATTGAACCAAGCAATCCACCTACCACATTCTTCCCCAACCCACAGAACAGGGAAAGAGACTACATACCGACCAACAGAAAAACTGACCAGCTTCTGGTACAGCATATGCAGGGAATGAAGGAAAAAAAGCAATCAAACAACAAATCTCTCAAAAAATTGAATTTAATTTAGTTTTTTTTACTCTTTTCATGGGACCTCACTCCACAAGGGCTACAGCCACTACTACTACAGCTTTCCTACGAATACCAATGAACTCCGTGCATACATTTGCCAAGCATTATAATCTACCTTTATACTCCAGATCGAGCAGGGTTTGCAACTGCTGTTTTGCAAGGGATCTTAGCTACACCATAATCATCGTGCCTCCTCCCCAGTTTGGCTTAGCTTCTTTATTCATGTTAGCACAGATGCATCACTCGAACATCTACATTTATGGTAGGTACAAAACTGTACTATGTTCATCATGTTACCCTGCTGCAGTCATCACACTTGGGTTGAGTCCCAAAGCTAAGGTAGGGTGGAGGCATCATAGAGGGTTAGTGGAGGCAATGAGGCCCTGCAGAACTGCAGTGGCGAAGCCTGCCCTGGACTTAGAATAAAGAGGTAAGTGACAGTGTTTGGTGAAGGTGTGTACAGAACTCCAAGCTGCAGCTTCTAAAATTTCCTTGGTAGGAACCCCCCTGAGAAAGGCTGTAGAGGCAGCTGTTGCCCTGGTAGAGTGGGATCTAATGGTAGGAGGAACTGGTTTCCCATGATGGGTATAGCAGAATAGTATACAATGGCCTATCCATTTAGAAATGGTTTGCTTGGATATGGCCCTCCCTTGAGAAGCTGTAGCATAGGAAAGAAAGAGCTGGTCAGTTTTTCTGAAAGCCTTAGTTTTATCCAAGTAGTAACAAAGCTGCCTGTGAATGTCCAAGGAATGCAGGAGTCTCTCACCTTTGTTCTGTGGATTGGGGAAGAAAGTGGGTAGGTGGATGGTTTGATTTAAAGCTACACTGGAAACCACCTTATGCATGAAGGGAGGATTAGTTCGTAGAGAAACTCTGTCTTGATGAAAAATGAGGAAAGGTTCCACTGCCATAAGTGCTTGTAATTCTGAAACTCTCCTAGCAGAAGTTATTGCCAGGAGCAGGGCAGTCTTCCAAGATAGGAACTGAAGGTCTGCAAAAAAAGCTGGTTCAAAGGGAGGTAGCGTTAGTTTTTCCAGAACAAAGTTGAGGTCCCATGTTGGTGTAGGGGCTCTTCTAGGTGGTCTAAAGTTTTTTGCCTCTCTGAGGAACTGCCTTAGAAGAGGATTGGAAAATAAAGGTGGATTAGTGTCGTAGTGAGCTGAAATAGCTGAAGCATGGATTTTAATAGAGGAAAAGGAAAGTCCTTTATGCAACATCTCAGCTAAATACTGCAGAATGTGAGGCATATGAGGCTGAGTTGTGTCTTGGCCTTTAGCTTGGTTCCAAGCACAAAACCTTTTACATTTGTCCGAGTAAGCCTTCCTGGTGCTTAGCCTCCTGGCCTGTAGAATAACATCCAGTACTGCTTGTGAAAGAGGGACTGGTGGGATGCTTAATTGATTTGCCATGCAGCCAGGTTTAAGGTTTTGATCTGGCTGTGTAGAATCTGCTTTGTCTTGCTGCGTGAGCAAATGAGGTATTTGAGGCAATATCCATGGTGGGCTGTGAGCCATATTCTTCAATAGCGGGTACCAGTCTGGGGCTATGAGAATCAGTCGAGATTTCTCCTTTTTGACCTTCAAAAGAGGTAATGGAGGAAAGGCATATGCTGTCAGGTTTTTCCAACTGAAGGAGAGAGCGTCCACTTTCCAAACTTGATGGTGGAATGTCCTTGTACAAAATTTTGTCAGCTGGTAGTTTAGAGGACTGGCAAACAGGTCTATATTTGGTAGACCCCATCTTTGAGTTATCATTGTAAATATTTGTGGGTCTAGCTTCTACTCGTGGGGATCTTTGATGTTTCTGCTTAGGTCGTCTGCCAATGTGTTTTTCTGTCCTGGCAGGAATTGAGCTTGTAACTAGACTTGGTAGGCCAGAGCTGTGTTCCATAAGATTATTGCTTGCCTGCAAAGAGGGTAGGAATGTATGCCCCCTTGTTTGTTTATGGACCACATTACTGTGGTGTTGTCCGTCTTTATTGCAAGTTGTCCTGGATGTAATAGATCCTTGAAGGCTGTCAGAGCTTTCTGTACAGCTGGCATCTCTTTTTGGTTTATGTGCAGTTTTCTTTGTTCTGCAGTCCATAGGCCTTGAATGCATTGTCCTGCCATGTGTGCCCCCCAGGCGTAGTCTGAAGCATCTGTTGTGATAGTTTGCCTGGCTGGGGGCAAGGTGAAAGGCTGACCCTTGTTGAGGTGACATGCCTGTGACCACCATAGAAATTCCTGTTGAAGGCAGGGAATGAGAGATATCATTGTGTCCAAGCTGTGGCTGTGTTGAGACCATACGCTTTTTAGGTACCACTGTAATTTCCTCATATGCAGTTTTGCAAATGGTATTATCAGAATGCAAGATACCATGAAGCCCAAAGCCTGCAGAATTTTTCTTGCAGTTAATTGGGTCTTTGCTGCCATTGTCTTGAAATATTGAGTCAGTTGTAATTGCTTGTCTGGTGTAAGATAAGCCTTCTGGGCCATTGTGTCCAAGCTGGCACCCAGGAATGTCATGTTTTGTGAGGGTACTAGTTTTGACTTCTTTTCGTTTACTGTGTACCCCAGACAATTTAGTAGATGTTTCACAAAAGCCAGATGTTGTAAGAGAATGTCTTTCTTTCTGCTTGGATGAGGCAGTCGTCCAGATATGGATATATTTGAATTCCTCTTTGTCTGCAGTATGCAATTAATGGTGCCAGGCATTTTGTGAATACTCTGGGCGCAGTAGATAAGCCAATGGGCAGTGCAGAGAATTGATAATGGGTTGAACCTGCAATGAAACAGAGGTATCTTCTGCAACTTTGTCTGATAGGGACATGCAGGTATGCCTCCTTGAGGTCCAACGTGACCAGCCATGCTTCCTTGCCCGACATGGGAAGTAGCTGCTGTAGTGTTAGCATCTTGAATTTGGGAACTTGTAAGTAAGTGTTTAGAATTGAAAGGTCCAGAATTGGTCTCCAAGAATTTTCTTTTCTGGGTACTAGGAAGAGTCTTGAGTAAAATCCTTGGCCTTGCTCTTGAGTTGGTACCCTTTGAATTGCTCTCATGGCCATGAGAGCTGTAATTTGTTTTTGAGCCTCTGCCCTTTGATTCTGTGGCAGGTTTGGCATTCCTCTTTTTATTGGCAAGGTGTGAAAGTGGAATCTGTATCCTCGTAAAATTATGTCTAGGACCCATTTGTCCTTTGTGACCATGTGCCAGTTGTCTGCAAATAGTGCTAGTTTTCCCCCCAAGGGGGCTGACAAAAGAGCTTTGTTTGGCCAGCTGAGGTGCAAGTCATTGAGTTTGCCTTCTGGTGTGTTGAGACCTGTCTTCTCCTCCCTTCTGGGTTGGAGTGCCCCATTGGCGAGGCTTATACTGAGCTTGTGATTGTCCTCTGCCCCTTGGGCACCTGTATTTACCCCTCTGAGGCCTGTCAGTGGCTGGAAAGGACCAATTTTTTGTTGGCCAGTTTCTGCTGAAGCGAGGGGGTTGTACTTGTAGGAAATCTTTGACTGTCTGCATTGATTTCACCTTATCTTCCATTTTCTTTAAAACTTCTTCTGCTTTAACACCAAAAAGAACATCCTGCTGTAAGGGAGCATCTAGTAGTTTTGCTTTAACATGATCAGGCAGACTTTGTTCCTTTAACCAGGCATGCCTATGTATAACTGATCCAGTGACAGCTGCTCTGCAGGAGGCCTCTAAAGAATCAAACCCACATTGTAAAGTATGCTTGGTCACCTGCTCGGTGGCGTGCAACAAATCCTGTACTTCTTTCATTTCAGATTGTTGAGGTAGGGTGGTTATCTTTTGTTTTAACTGAGAGACCAGAAATTGCTGATACTTAAGCATATGAAATTGACAGTTTAGTGCTCTCATAGCTAAAGTGGCTGAGGTGTAAACCTTTTTCCCCCATCTGTCTAGTGCTCTTGAATCCCTTTCAGAAGGTACTGGATTTTTAGCCATGGAAGCCTTAGCCCCCTTGGGACCCTGGGAGATGGTCTCTGGGTCAGCTACTGGGCTTTTGTAAAGGAATTTGTGGGAATCAGGTACTCTGTAGTATCTGTCAGGCTTGGCTGGGGCAGGAGGTAGAGAGTCAGGGTTGAAACTGGATTCTAAGTAGATATCATCCACAATGTCCAAAACAGGAGGGATGGCTAGAGGTCTGTGTTGGGGGAGTAAAAGAAACTCTCTGAGCCTTTTCTTGGAATCAGAGTAATCCTGACCTTCCCAGTGAAAATGTTCCCTCATAGTGTGTAAAGTTTCCCCAAAAGAGTAATCTTCTGGAGGGGAAGCTGAAGGAATAGAGTCCTCAGAATCAGAATCTTCATAAGGAGAGAAGGAATAGTCCTGGTCCTCAGAGGAATCCGAAGAAATAGACAGTTGCTCAGAGGAAGCAGAATCTTCCTCTTGTCTAGGCCTTTTGTCAGGAGGAGGCTGTGAACCCCTGATAAGAGAAATCAAATCTTCAGCCATTTTGAGCATCTGTTTCTTAGGCATAGGGCCTTGAACAGGAGACTGAAGTGAAGCCTTTTTCGATTTAGGAGTCTTCGACTTGGAAAACGTTTTGACTGTAAGAGTTGTCGGTCTGAAAACGCCTTCAGAAACCGATGGCGTTTCAGAAGTACCGACGTCCTTGGAAGGTAAATCGTCAGAAGGGCTTGAAGTAAAAGGCTGCGTCGGCCTAGTACATTCCGTCAAAATATCTGTAGCGGTTTCGGGTTCCAGAACTGCGGTAGTCAGAGGCTGCATCGGAGCCTCCCTGATAACCGGAGAAGCGGAGACCGGATCAACAGAGGCCTCGGAATCGGGCTTAGGCCTGGGCTGTCGGTCCTTGTCCCTGCGCTTTTTGTGCACGCCGGTAGTCGGTAGCTCTGACGGCATGTTATAGTTAAATTTTCTACCAAAAAAGTGTTGTGCGAAATCAAATCGTCTTTTAATAGTACATTTATTAAATCTAGCACAAAAACGACAAGAAGTGATGTCGTGATCAGGGCCTAGGCAAGGTATGCAATAAGAATGAAAATCCTTATGAGGTATTTGCTTCCCACAAGAAATACAATTGTTAACTTTTTTTGATATCGGTCTGAGGCAAGAAAAGTTTCCCCAACGGGGTACTTAGCTTTATAGAAGACTTCAGTCTGAAATTCGAATTCGAAAATCCCAGGAGTCGGCTGACTGGCACTTGCAAACTGCTTCTGCTTTGGGCAGCGCACGGCAAGAAAGACTGAAGAAAATGGCGTCGGTTGCAATATATGTACCCCTGGCGCACTGACGTCAGGGATGAGGCGACAGCAACCGACATCAGACCAAGACTTTGGAAATCCGGCCGACTGCGGGACCGCTTGACGACAGGATAACCCAAGTGTGATGACTGCAGCAGGGTAACACGATGAACATCTATCCGTTACAGCCTGTCACAATGCAACTTCAAAAATGAATTCCTGCTGAATCAGATATCAGACACTGAATCTATTGCAGTGTATTCTGTAAATTTGGGGATTCCCCAAGCCTTTTGTTGGTTAAAACCTGTACAGCACAAATATACAGTGGAAGTGTGGTGACTAATCATTAAAAAATGAATGGCAATTTAATACTGTTCTTCAGCACTTTTCCCTATCATAACACACACACACACACACACACACACACACACACACACACAAGACACACACACACAAGACACACACACACAAGACACACACACACAAGACACAGAGACATACAGACAGACAAACACACAGACACACAGAGACAGACACAGACACACAGAGACACACACACACACACAGACACACAGACACACCTCAAAGTTTCCTTACTTGCATGGAGTCTTCATTCTTTTTGGCCGTACCCACCGCAGGTCCGATTCTTATTCCACAAACGTAATCCGTTCGTTGCCATTCCCGCATTTGAGCAGCCATGCCCAGCCGGAAATGCATGAGCTCCTTGCTCAACTCCGACAGGCTGGTAGCCCTGACAGAGCTGACATCATCGCGCGCATGATGATGTCAGCTCAAACAGCGTGGAAATTAAAAAACAAAAGAAAAAAATTGTAAATGAAGGATATTAGCTCGCAGCGCCCCTGTGAGGAAGCTGCGGCTCCCCAGGGCACCGCAGTGCACACTTTAGGAACCCCTGGTGTAGTGGATTCTTGGGTGGGAATGGAATGCCTTGCAGGAGGTCTTTCTTTCCAAGAAAGGAAATATCCCTCTTCTACTACTGCTAGAACCCGGCGGTCTGTGGTGATAATTTTCCAAAGGGAAGGCAGTGGGAGAGGCTGGCTGACAGGGGGAGGTGGGCCAGGCAGTCACGCATTGTTGGAGCCACTTTGGTCATGAAAGGGCTGTCTTTGGGTATGTTGAGAGGGACCTGGTCTGAAAGTGGTCCGTCTCCTGGCTTCTTTCCTTTGTCTGGAGGAGGAAGGATTAGCAGATGGGGGGGGGGGTCCTCCTGACAAAGGTAGTCTTGGCTGGGTAATTCCTGTAGTATTTAGGAATGGGGAACACCAGAAGATGTTTTGTATCTTGAAGCTCCTTGCTCTTCTCCTGAAGGTTTTTAAAGTGTTCTGCAGATTGTTTCCCAAACAGGAGGCTGTGGTCAAGACGGGCATCAAGAAATTTGGACTTTACGTACTCCAGCAGGGGTTGAAAGCAAAACCAGGAATATCTGCGTAGCACTTATACTTTTGTTAGGGGAGTCAGGCAAGGAGGACAGGAGAGTAGAATCTTGAGATGTTAAGTCCAGGGCATATTTTATCATACGAGTTTGATAGCTGATAGCTCTGAAGGCTTGGGTGGAGGAGATATAAACCTTCTTGCCTATCCTGTCCATATTCTTTTGTCCTTGTCAGTAGGTAAAAGGGACGAGGAGGGTACTAATCTAGACTGCTTGTCGGGGATACAGCAATCACTGCTGGATCTGCCAAGGGAGGCTTTCACCAGGAATTTCTGATAATCAGGCACCTTGTACAAACAGTCAGGACTCTTACGGGCAGGCAGCTGTGAATCAAGACTTTTTTGATGCTGAAGAAAATGCATCAAGATAAGCAGGTGTAACTGGTGGGATGGCAGATGGAGAGGGACATTCTACTTGTAGTAATTCAAAATATCTCTTTTGAGTTTCAGTCATTTGGGAAGTATCCCATTTGAAATATTCTTTCATTTTGGTGATGGTCTCCCCAAAGGTAATGTCCTCTGGGGGGGAGTCCCCTTCTATGGATTCATCAGAGGAATAGTACTCCAGTGGAGAGGCAATCTGTGATGAGTAAGTGATTGAGTCATCTGATGATGATATGTAAACCTCCTCCTCTTCTTCTCCTACATGAGAAATGGGAAGATGGATTGAAGTGGCTGAGGCAGGCCTAGGGCTGAGAACAGGGATGGTGGAGGGTGAAGAGGTCGAAGGCCTAAGGGCCATGAAGGCCAGCATCAAGGATTGACTGAAGGATTGCCAGTCAGGTAATCCCTCAGCAGAGAGAGATAGAGGCTTGCTTTTCTGTTTCCTTTTCAAAGGAGTAGTCCTGGAAGAAGGCATAGTTTCAGGATCCTTTGTTGGAACTGGAGCTTCGGGTTCTGGTATCCCAGTCAGATGGTTCTCCCTCGATATTGGTAGAAACCGACATCTGAGCTACCCCCATGCTGGACATGCCAGCCATTACTTCAGAAGCAGCTTCCTCGAGGGGAGTTGATGTAGACGACTCAAACAGACGTCCCTCAACCCCTAAATTGAGGGGCAGCAGTAGTTGTAGGGCGTGACAACTTGGCCTTTTTGCATGGAGGCTCCGCCTGGGTGGCCAAATCTGGATCCATCCTAAGCACTAGTTTCTTTAGCCTCTGGTTTTCTACATAAAAATCAGGGGCGGCCAGATGGCTTCTGAGTGTCTTTGGGATGAATGAAAATTGGACAAGAGGTATGATCATGTTCCTGGCCTAGGCAAAAAACACAAAGGTCGTGTGAATCCTTATGTGGAATCTGATGCCTGCATCAGCATTTAGGTGAAATAGACTAAAAGGGGTGAGACAGCAAAGCAAGCTCAAGCAATAGCAAAAAAAAAAAAAAAATTCCCTAAAACGCAGTACTTAGTTTTAGACGTCTTGATATTAGAACAGCGATGTGAACAATCTGATGTTCAACTGCAGCCGAAAGGTTCTGGAGTCTGTGAATGCAGATGTCACATTTAAGGTCCCTGGTTTATAGCCCTGCATGTAACATCCCATGCACCTACAGCAATCAGGCTTAAGCTTTTGTAAAGGAGCCGACGTTCGGGTCACCTGAGGCGGAGAATTTCCACACTAAGAATATTTCAAAATGGGAATAGAAGGACATTCACTGTGCATCAGTTAAACAGATTCCATCAATTCTTGAACATTGTACATTTAAATGTACTAAAGAACTTAGGAAAACAATCCTTGGTCAGGTCAGCAAAGGCCTAGTATCAAGTTCCTTGATGCATCAGAAATTGTACTATACATTTGGTTGCATATTCAAGAAAAGTGCAGATGTGTACACTTACCATAAATCTAGATGTTCGAGTGTATTCACTGTTGCAGTCATCACCTGTGGGTTATCCCTGCTGTGGTAGCCTTCGGCCAGCCTGAATACCAGAGTCAATATTTTGTTTGCATCAGCTGTAGTCACCTGTAGTCTGACGTCAGGTCGTCAGTGCTATAAAGCAAGGCAGCCGACGTCATGACGTCAGTTTTTCTTGCCCTAACCCATCAGAAGCATAAGGAAATAAGGAAAAGTGGCTAAAAGCCACCATGGGAAGCTTATGTCCCCCTAGGGGAAGATGATATATGGGGGATGGAGGGAAACCAGGATTGCAACAGTGAATACACTCTAACATCTACATTTATGGTAAGTGTACACAACTGCACTATGTTCTTCATGTTTCACTTCTGTAGTCATTACCTGTGGGAGGATTCCCAAAGCTGAGGAGGGGGTGAAGGATAGGTTAGAGCCCTAGGCATGGGTCATCAAGCCCTGCAGAACTGCAGAGGCAAACCCTGCCCTAGACATAGAAAAAAAAGAGGTAGGTGGTAATGCTTTGTAAAAGTATGGACACAGGTCCAGGTGACAGCTTCCAAGATGTCCCTAGTGGGGACTCCTCTGAGAAAGGCTGTGTAAGTGGAGGCTGCCCTAGTGGAATGGGTACAGACAGACTTGGAGGGTGGTTCCCATGTAGTCTGTAGCAGAAATGGATACAGTGTGATATCTATTTGGAAGTGGTTTGTTGGGAAATGGGCTTCCCCTCTGCCCCTGGGGAAAGCTGACAAGTAGCTGGCATGTTTTTCTGAATGGTTTAGCATGGTCCAGATAGTATCTGGGTTGTCTGTGCATGTCTAGTGAGTGTAGAATTCTTTCTCCATTGTTTTTTGAGTTGGGAAAGAAGGTGGGTGGGTATATGGCCTGACTGAAGGTCACATCAGATATCATCTTGGGCATAAAGGAGGGGTCAGTTCTCAGGGAGACCCTGTCTGCATGGAAAATAATGAAGGGCTCAACAGCCATGAGAGCCTGAAGTTCTGATACCCTTCTGGCTGAGGTGATAGCTAGTAGGAAGGCAGTCTTCCAGGAGAGGTATTTCAATTCTGTTGAATCAACAGGTTCGAAAGGAGGTAAGGTTAGTTTTTCTAAAACATAATTCAGGTCCCAGGGTGGCGTGGGAAGCCTTCTGGGAGGTCTGACATTAGAAGCCCCTCTGAGGAATTGTTCAATCAAAGGATGAGAGAAGAGGGGTGGGTCTGAATCATAACGGGCTGAAACGGCTGAGGCATGGATTTTAATAGAGGAGAAAGAGAGGCCACTTTTGAGCAACTCGGCTAGGTAATCCAAGATAAGAGGGATGGAAGGAAGGGAGGTACTGGCCCCTCTGGACTGGCTCCAGGAGCAGAATCTTTTCCATTTCCCAGCACATGATTTTCTGGTGCTGGGCCTTCTGGCCTTTGTGACAATGTCTAGGACCTGTTTGCTTAACAGGGACTCCTTGTTAGCCTTTAAGGTATAAGCCAAGCTGAAAGATTGAGAGTCTGTAAGTCTGGGTGCAGTGTCTTCCCCCTCACCTGGGTCAAGAGGTCTGAGAGCAGGGGAAGCTGCTCAGGGGCTGTAAGGTCAGGCTGCGCAGTAAGGGGTACGAATGTTGTCTGGGCCAATCTGGAGCAATGAGGATGGCCTTTTGTCTCTCCTCCCTTATTCTGAATAAGGGCAGTGGAGGGAATGTGTACACAAATAGGGAATTCCAGGGGAAAGTCAAGGCATCCACCTTCCACGCTAGGAGGCAATACTCCCTGGTACAGAATTTTGCAGCTAGTGACTGAGGTGTGAGGAAGAGAAATCCACTTCCGGAGTATATCACTCCCAAGTGATATGTAGACAAATTTCCATTCATGGGGGTCCAGTAAGTTTCTGCTTAGGTGGTCTGCCAGGGTGTTGTTAACCCCTGGTAGGTATTGGGCAATTAGGTGTAGACCCATGGAGGTGGCTGTAAGCCAGAGAGCTCATGGGTAACCTGCACAGGGGGTAGGATTGCATCCCCCTGTTTGTTGATATACCACATTACTGTGGTGTTGTCTGTTTTCATAAGGGGGAACCCCTGGCTGAGATGTGGTTTGAAGGATGTCAAAGCCTTTTGTACTGCCATCACTTATTTCTGACTGATGTGCAAATGAAGGTGCTGGGCATCCTAAAGATCTTGGGTGCACCTGCCTGCTAGGTGAGCACCCCAAGCAATGTCTGAGGCGTTGGTGGTGATGGCCTGGCCGGTAGGGCGGAGGATGAAGAGAAGACCCTTGTTCTTGGCACAGGCCTCTGCCCACCAGAGAAACTCAGCCCTTATACATGGAATCAGAGAGAAAGAGGTCTCTAGGGACTGAGTGCTGGCACCAAAGGTTCTTTAGATACCACTGAAGTTCTCTCATGTGAAGCCTGGCCAGAGGAATGAGAAGGATGCAAGATGCCATGTATCCCAGGGCTTGCAGGAACTTCCTCGCAGTGAGGTGACTTCTAGAAGCCAGCTGGATAAAGTAGAGAGGCAGGAAGCTCTGATTTTCTGGGGATAAGAAGGCCATTTGGGATGCTGTGTCTAGCACAGCTCCCAAGAAAATGATCTTCCTGGTGGGGTTTTGCTTTGATTTCTTCTCGTTAATGCTGAACCCTAGGGAAGTTAGGAATGATTTGACAAAGAGAAGGTCCTGGACCAGCTTTTCTTTGCACTCTGCCTGAATGAGGCAGTCATCCTGGTAAGGGTAAATCTGTATACTTCTCTGTCTGCAGAATGCTAAGGCCAGGGCCAAGCACTGGCGAATATTCTGGGTGCAGTAGATAAGCCAAAGGGCAGCGCAGATAACTGAAAGTGTTGTGATCCTGCTCTGAAGCGCAGGAATTTCCTGTAGAATTCCCTGATGGGAATGTGGAGGTAGGCATCTTTTAGGTCTAGGGTCAATAGCCAGGCATTTTTTGTTAGCATAGGTAGCAGCTGCTGCAAAGTTAGCATTTTAAATCTGGGGACCACCAGGGAGGTATTCAGAATGGATAGATCCAGGATGGGGCACCAAGTGAGTGCCCTCTTTTCTGGGAACAACAAATAGTCCGGAATAAAAGCCTTGCCTGCTTGATCTGAGGGGACAGGTTCTACTGCCCTCTGGGATAGGAGAGTTTGGACCTGTTTCAATGCCTTTGCCCACTGATTTGGAGGGAAGTCTGGGTGCCCTCTTGGAATTGGGAGTTCACTGAAAGAAAATTTGTATCCCTGAAAAATTATCTTTAAGACCCACTGGTCCTTTGTTACAGAAAGCCAATTTTCTTTGAAGAGGGAGAGCATTCCTCCTAGTTTTTGAAGAGTGAAGGGAGGGCAGGGGGGAGGGGCAGTCATTGTGAGTGTTTGCCATAGAAGGGTGGCTTAGAACTCCCTGTCTTTGGAACAGAAGTGGTCCACTGCTTGCTTCTCTGCTGGCCCTGGGATAGAAGCCTGGATTGTCAGTCACTGCGGGGCTTACTTTGGTCCTGTCTGCTAGGTGCAGGGAAGGACCAAGTGCTTAGAGGGAAAGTTCCTGCTGAACCTGGGAGACTGAACCTGAAAGAAATCTTTTAACTGTTTGCATGGATTTTGCTTCATCTTCCATCTTTTTAAGCACCTCTTCTGCTTTTTCTCCAAACAAGCGCTCCTTATCTAGTGGTGCATCAATAAATTTAAATTGACATGATCAGGGAGAGGTTGTTCCCTTCAGGCATGCATGTCTCCTAATAACAGATCCCATCACTGCTGCCCTGCTAGAGGCTTCTAGGGCGTCATATCCACAGTGTAATGAGTGTTTGGCCACTTGACAAGCAGAGTGCAGTAAATCTGCTAACTCTTTTGAACTGGCACAGTCAGGAAAGGTAGAAATAAACAAGTTATGTACTCACCATAACGTTCCATGTTGGTAGTCCATCTCACCCTTCATTTTTACATATGGGTTCGGAGCCGATCCTCGGCTCCGACTCGGACGCTTTACAAGCTCAAAGACTTCTGGTTGGCTCATGGCTAAGCAGGTATCCCACAGTGCACCAGTACAAACCCCAGATCTTGTTTGCTGCTCACTAGAAGAAAAAACCTATAACAGACAAACCAATATTAAAGTGACTCCAACCAAAGATAACCAAATTATTATTATAGTTATTATAGTTATCTCCAGATCTTCCAGGATGGGGGCAGGAGGGCGGGTTGGTAAAAATGAAGGGTGAGATGGACTACCAACATGGAACGTTATGGTGAGTACATAACTTCTTTATGTTGTGTAGTCCAATCAAACCTTCATTTTTACATATGGGACAGCGTCCCTAGCGCCTTATTCTTGGGTGGCTCACTGGAAAATACTCCTAAGCACCGTGGAGCCAAAGGATGCTCTATCCCTGGAAGCTAAATCCAATTTGTAACGTGTAATAAAAGTGTGAGGGTTAGTGCATGTAGCTGCTGCACAAATATTATCAAGTGGGACCCTGGCTTGAAAGGCTGCAGAGGTAGACCGCGACCTGGTAGAATGAGCCTTGATCCTGCAGGGTAAAGGTCTGCCCTCTGAACTGTAGATAAAGGCTATGCAACTGGAAATCCAGTTAGATAGTTTCACTTTAGAAACTGGTAAGCCCAATCTGGAGTCAGAAAAGGAAATGAATAGTTGATCTGATTTCCTAAATTCCTTGGTCCGCTGTAAATAAAAACGTAGTTGTCTATGAATGTCCAGCTGATAAAACGGTATTCAACTGCATTACACTGATTAGGTAAGAAAACTGGGAGTTCTATGGATTGATTTAAGGTAGCAGGGGAACAAACTCTGGGGACAAAGGAGGGATTAGTACGCAGTGACATCCAGTCCTTGTGAACGATCAAATAAGGTGGCTTAACAGACAAGGCTTGTAGCTCCGATACCAGTCTAGCTGACGTAATAGCTACCAAAAACAAAGTCTTCCAAGACAAAAATTTCAATGAAGATGAGTGTGAAGGTTCAAACGGGGGAGAAGTGAGTTTGGACAACACAAAATTTAAATCCCAAGAAGGCACAGGTTCTTGCAGTGGTGGTCTCAAAAGAGTGATTCCTTTCAAAAAGGTCTTGCATAGCTTATGAGACATTAAATTGTTATCTGGAAACCCTAAGTGAATATGAGAAATCGCCGCCAACTGGACTCTGATAGTGGCGGTGGCAGCTCCTTGTTGAAAAAGCTCAGAGAGAAATTCCAAAATCACAGGGATAGAAGCAGTGTAGGGATCTACATTCATTTTCTGTGCCCAAACAGAAAATCTTTTCCATTTTCTGCCATACAGCCTCCTAGTTGAAGGTTTATGGGAGGACATAAGAATAAGTGACAGTGAGGATGATACATCATGAAGCCTGACTAGGGATGGAACTGGAGCAGCCACGCTGTCAACCTGAGGGTGTGGATTGAGGGATGTAGAGAACCTGACATGTGAGTCAACAGATCTGAAGCTGGGTCCAGGATCCAAGGATCGTCCAGAAGAGGCTCGAGAAAAGGGAACCAGACCTGACGAGGCCAGTAAGGAGCAATGAGGATCAATTTGCTTCCCAGCCGACTGGCTTTCTGAATCACTTTGGAAATGAGAGAAAATGGAGGAAAAGGATACAGAAGTCCCAGGGGCAAATAATGAATCACAGCGTCTCTGGGCGTCTCCCCTGGAGGGGGAATGAGGGAAAAATAGCTGCTGCATTTGGTACTGACTAGGCTGGCAAAGAGGTCACAGCAAGGCTGTCCCCATTTGCAGAAAATCTGTTCCGCTGTTTCCTGTTTCAGAGACAACTTGTGAGGCAGTAGGATCGCCCAGCTGAGCTTGTCGGCTATCATGTTGGTCGTCCCTGGAATGTGCTTTGCAACCAGAAAGCTCTGGGAAGAAATCGCCCATTCCCAAACTCGCATGGCCTCTCGACAGAGTGGGTAAGATCTGGTACCGCCCTGTTTGTTGACATACCAAACTACCGACATGCTGTCTGATTGTATCGCAATAGTCCCCAGAGGAAGAAGGTCTTGAAGTGCTTGCAATGCCAGGAGCACCACCCTCATCTCCAGAACATTGATATGCAGGTGAGCCTCGTATTCTAGCCATGTGCCTTGGACAGTCCTGCCGAGATAATGCCCCCCCCCCCCCCACACACACACACACACACGATCTGGGAGGCATCCGTGATCACAGTGGCAACGGGTTCGGCAGGAACAAAGGGAGATCCCGTGATCAACTGGTTGGGAGCTATCCACCAAAGAAGGTCCTTCTTGCATGATTCAGTCAGCAGCACAGGATGACTCAGCGTGAGATATTGGAAGGACCATTGGGAAGACAGAAGCCACTGGAGAATTCTCATGTGCAACCTGGCTAATGGTACTAATAGAATAGTGGAAGCCATAGTCCCGAGGAGCTGAAGAACCCACTTCGCTTTGACCTTCCGCAACGGAAGAAGACGTTGAATTTGAAAGATTAAGTTTTGTGCCCTTTCGGCGGGGAGACAAGCTGTCATGTTCACTGTGTCTACCTCTGCGCCTATAAAAATCACAAACTGAGAGGACAATAATGCAGATTTTTCCCAATTTATGGAGATCCCTAACTGAGCACAAAGTTGAATAGTGGCATCTTTGTTTTGGAGGAATAGATGCCTGGTGGGGGCAGTCAGGAGCCAGTCTTCCAAATACGGAAACACCTGGAATCCTTGACATTGCAGGTGAGCTGTCACTACTGCCATGCATTTGGTGAACACCCTGGGGGCTGTGGTGAGACCAAAGGGCAGAGCATGAAACTGATAATTACTGGCTCCCACCCGGAAGCGTAGATGGCTCCTGGACGCCTTGTCCATTTTTATATGGTAGTAGGCGTCTTGGAGATCTAGAGAGCACATCCAATAGTCTTTACCTAACAAAGGGAGTATCGACTGCAGAGTTACCATCTGAAACTTGTCCTTCTTCACAGATTCGTTTAACGTGCTGAGGTCCAATATTGGCCTCCAATCTACGGTTCATTTTGGTACTAAAAAGAACCTGGAGTAAGTTCTGGATCCTATCTGGTCTGCTGGGACGGACTGGATGACTCTTTTTAAAAGCAACTTGTTGATCTCCACAGTTGCCTGATCCCTGTGACTGGGTGGTACATCTGGAATCTTCTTGAGAACAAACGGTGGAAGGGAAAAAGGTATGATATAGCCTGTGGTAACAACTCTTTGTACCCACTTGTCTTGAGTGATATTTAGCCAGGCTTCTGGATACAAAGAAATGTGACCCCCGACCGGCCCCAGAGAAATGCAGTCAGGCCTCACATCAGGAGCACTGATAAGGTCTTCCCCGAAAGGAATCACAGCCTTGCTGGTATTGCGGATCGCCCCTACCTCTAAGCCAACGTCTCCCATTTCCTCCTCCTCCTCTGCCTTTGAAGGAGGTTTCACCCTGTGTGTCCGGAAAGACCCTCTGGGACTTTTTGAACCACATTTTACTGCCTCTTTGACCTTTGGGGTATGGTCGAGAGGGAACAGTAAAACGTACTCTCACGGCAGAAAGAGTCTTTCCTTCTTGCTCACACCGAGTGAGTGTATCCTTCACCTTGGAACCAAACAATGAGGAACCATCAAAGGGGGGCGTTGGTGAAAGTAGACTTGAACGGTTCCGCAAAATTACACAAGCGCATCCAGGAGTGATGCCTCAGGGCAACTCCTGAACCCGCTGCTCTACTCGCTCCATCAGCTGCATAGGAGATAAGTGGCATGGAGGAGTTAACTACAGAATTTAAGGTGGACAACTAAGCAGAGATCTTGTCAGGGACTCCCCTCAGTATACGCACCTTGTATAGAATCTCCTAACTCCTTGAGGAGACCCCTCTGTAATCTCGTGATGTGAGTGAGAGAGTTCAACGATCGAAGGGTAAATGCAGCTGAACTAAAGATACGTTTCTCAAATCTGTCCATCTGTCGAGAATCCTTATTTGGCAGATGAACAGATGAAGAAGTCTCCACCAGCTCCTTCTTTGTGGCCGCTGCCAATGCCATGGCATCTACGGGAACACCCTTAGACAAAAACTCTTTACCAAGAGGGGCAGACAGAAACTTATAGGGTCTCCTGGGGACTGGCTCTACAGCATCAGGAGTATCCCACACCTTTCGACTAACTAGATCCATTAGTTTGACAAAAGGTGAAGACACCGAAGAGGCAGAAAGTTGAGACCCTAAAGCCTTCAGGTACACAGACTCCTCGTCAGAAGGGTTGACAGTGGGCCAGTCGCACCTCTATTTAAGAATCTCCAAGATGTCTATGAAGGAGACATCAGAGGACGACTTGGGGGACCCTTCAGACTCCTCGAGGTCAAGGTCTCATCCAGGGAGTCAACATGCTTCCTCTTACATAACCTCTTCCGGGAAGGCTCCTCAAAAGGGCATTCTGGGGAGGATTCGGAAGAGTGGGGGCCACCAGCCGATGGCTCCTGAGGCTGAGGGTCTCTACGGTCTCCGGAGAGAATAGGGGCTGAGACCGAAGTGGGTGCTCTCTGGGGAAGAGTGCTGGTACCACTGGTAGGGGTTGGAGAATGAGACAGCTCGCTCCTCATCATCTCAAATGCTGACCTCTCCAGCTCCGAAGACCTCCCCTGCTCTGAAGAGACAAAGGTTGACGACGGAGCCAGAGCTGTTAGCTCCGAGATAGATGCAGGGTCCGAGCTCATCCTGGCCGATGCACTGAGAGGAAGGATCAGAACCGAAGGAGATCGATTCAAACCCTCCCTGTCAGCGCTGACAGGAGAGCTTCGGCCCCTGGACACGATGGATGGCACCGAGCGTGTCGGAGCTGAACCCGGCTCCAAAGCAGCGACAAAGGGAGCTGGAACAGATAGTACCTCTGGTGGCACCAAGCACTCCGGCTCCGAAGGGCCAACATGGCTCGGAGGAGGAATAGCAGACAAGGGCAAAGCTGGATCGAGTGGCTCCGGAGCCGACTGGGTCGGAGCAAACAACTTTGTTAAGGCAGACTACTTCAGGAGTTTCAAATCTACTCTCTCATCATCTTCTTCCGAAAGGCTCCTGGAAGATCTGGAAGACATAGTAGGGGATCTTGATTTAGGGGGCACTGGAGACTTTAGTAATATGGAAACCGGTAGGGAATCCACAGACCGGCTCCAAGAAGCAGATTCAATTGCTGATTCAATTGGTTCTGAGATCGGCTCCGAAACACTTGGAACCGACTGACAACACAATAGTGCTCTCCTTCGGCTCTGAAGGCAGTGGAGTCAAGGAGGCAGATTTTGACTGTTTAGAAGGCGGCTCCGAGATACCAGCTGGTGCCGGAGAAGGCCTTTTTGAAGACTTAGATTTGCCAGACTTGGAGGAAGCCGAATAACTGGATAGAACTTCCTCAAATTATGGTTTTAGTAGATCCTGGAGTATAAGCTTGTTCTTTCTCTCCTGTAACACCCTAGGACAGAAAGCATGGCAGAACAAGTACAATTCCTGCAGGTGGATGGCCCCTAAACAGTAGACACAGCTACTGTGGCCATCCGTTAAAAACATCTTTTGGGAGCATTTCATGCACTTCTTAAAACCTGAAGGTTTATTTATTTATTTATTTATTTATTTACATTTGTTGACCAGGAGTGTCCGACTGGACGTAGGTCCATTTTCAGTGGAGGCCTGGGGAGAAAAGCTTCACAGTTAAAATTCACAGTTAAAATAAACAGGTTTGTGCTCCTTACTCTCTTTAGGCATTACACACACACACAGACACACACACACACACACACACACACACACACACACACACACACACACACACAGAGGAAAGGAAGAAGAAGAAGAAGAATGAGTGAAGAGGACTAGGTCCTTTAACTAAAACGGGTCTAGCCCTACAGAAGGAAATACCACGAGGACTAGGTCCTCTAAGTTAAACGGGCCTAGCCCAATGGGACAGAAACTGGGTCTTCTAATTTAAACAGATCAGAAAATGCACACACAAGGGCGGCCACAGTGGTGCAGTGGTTAGCATTGCCGCCTCACAGCAAGAGGTTCTCCGGTTCGATCCTTGGCTGGGTTGCCTCCTGTGCATTGTCTGCATGTCCTCCCTGTGGTCGAGTGGGTTTCCTCCGGGTGCTCCGGTTTCCTCCCACATCCCAAAGACATGCTGTAGGTGGACTGGACACTCTAAATTGGTCCTAGGTGTGTGTGCGTGTGTGTGCCTTCTGTGGAAGGTTGGGCACCGGGCTGGCAACTCGACACCGTAAAACTCCACTGCCAATCATGAGCAGACAGGTGATCTGCTGTGGCGACCCCTAACCGGGAAAAGCCGAAAGAAGAAGAAGAAGAAGAAAATGCACACACAGAAAACTGTATATAACTCTACGTGGAACAATTAGAAGAAAAAAATAATGTACTAAGGAGTAAATCCAACCCTTAGCAAATAACCAGCTGTTCCCCGCCAAAAATACAATCTCAGATTAAGGAAACTAAGCTGCCAATAACGGTCTAGAAAGACAACAGAATAACAGGAGCCCCTGTTAACTATCAGCGGAAAACCACCACAAACTCAAACTACCTGATAAGGAAAAAAACGCAACAGCGCCTACAAGAACTCTAAACTGGCACACAGGATACCAAACTAACAACAAGTTTAAGCTAAGAATGCACCGAAAAGGGCAAACAACACTACTGCCTAAGATAATATCACCTTACAACACTGTAAGAACTGTAATACAAAATTTAAATAGAATTTTAACACTTAGCCAGAGCCAAGAAAAGCACAACCGAACTCGTCGATGTGGCAAATGAGATCTGGGGTTTGTACTGGTGCACTATGAGATACCTGCTTAGCCACGAGCCAACCAGAAATCTTCGAGCTTGTAAATCAGCCAAGTCAGAGCAGAGGATCAGCTCCAAACCCATATGTAAAAATGAAGGAGAGATTGGACTACACAACATCTTTTGTTTTAATAGTTCCAAAGTGTGTTGTTGATATTTTAACATATGGAACTGACAACTGAGTGCTCTGATAGCTAAGGTTGCAGAGGTGTATACTTTCTTACCCCATCTGTCCAGAGCTCCTTGTCAGAAGGAATAGGATTCTTGGCAGAACTAGTCTTAGCTCCTTTAGGTCCCTGTGTAATGACCTCTGGGTCTGCAGCAGGATTTCTGTACAGGTATTTGTGAGAATCTGGTACTCTGTAATACCAGTTAGGTTTACTGGGAGCAGCAGGAGGGTGTCAGGGGCTAAGCTGGATTCATGGAAAACATCATCCACCACTTCTAAAATAGGAGGGATGGCCAGGGGTCTGTGCTGGGGCAGGTCCAGAAACTCTCTAAGTCTTTTCTTAGACTGTGGGAAATCCCGAGAATCCCACTGGAAATGTTCCTTGAGGGAGTAAAGGGCTTCCCCAAAGGAAAGGTACTCTGAAGGGGAAGCAGAAAGGATGGATTCCTCTGCATCTGAATCCTCATAAGCAGTCAGGGGATGCTGTTCCTCTTCAAAATCTGAATAGTCAGATTCCTCAGAATCCTGTTCTGTCATAATTTTTGGAGAAGGGTGCCTTTTCCTTTTAGAAGTTGTGGCCCGACTACCCGGATAAGTGAGATGAGATCCTCTGCCATTTTAAGCATTTGTGGTTGGGGTGGTGGAGCAGTAGCAAGATGGTGGCTAGAAGCAGATTTCCTAGGAGTGGCCTGGCTTCTAGGCCTGAGAGAATCTGTCAGTCTGAGAGAAATGGTAGTTGGATGAGAAGATGTCATTTTTTGTCTAGATTCGGTAGTGTGAAAGGCCTCCTCGGAAGCTAGTACCTGCATTGCAGCTCCGGACCCAACCGAGGCAGAGACAGTCAAAGGCTCTGAAGGTGACATACGAAAGGGTCTCGGTACAGGCCTGTGTAGATATCGAATCAGGCATCAGGGGCTGCAAAAGTGCCTCACTGAATTCTGGAGAACTGGCGACCTGCTTAGCAGTAGCGTCGTCAGAAGGCTTAGCATTTGTGTGGTCTGTCTCCATCTTTATCTCTACGTTTCTGCGGAATGTCCACGGATTGCTGGCTGACAGACACCATATCGGAATGCGAAGATGGAACACAAAAATAACTGTCTACAAAAACAGCTCTGCAGCGAATGGTTCTTGCATTAACGAGGGCACAGAACCAGCAATGGGGGACGCCGTGGTCTGGGTCTAAACAAGTGACACAGTAAGAATGGAAGTCTCGGTGTGGGATCTGCTTTCCACAGGCGAGACAATTGCTAACTTTTTTGGACATCGGTTAGTGCAAGAAAAAAGGATCCCCAATGGGGTACTTAGCTTTAGCCGTTTTCAGCTGAAATTCAACTTCTGGTAGCGACCGACCGTCGCTCTTGTGAACTGCTTCTGCTACGGGCTCCACGGCAAGAAAGACTGATGTAATGGCACTGGCTGCCTTGCGTTATAGCATTGAAGACCTGATGTCAGACTGTTACAGGTGACTGCAACCGACACAAAAAAACACTGACTCTGGTATCCGGGCCGGCCGAAGGCTACCACAGCAGGGATAACCCACAGGTGATGATTGCAACAGTGAAACACGAAGAACACTGCCTGGTATCTAGAATTATTCTGTCTCAACTTAAGTATTAAAAGCAGTTGGAAAAAACATTAAAAAACGGAGATATTTTCACCAATGTCGAGCAATAGGTTTGTACATTTCTCACTGGATTTGAAATAGATGAGGCTCCCATCTCATACAACTATTTGGCTGCAAGTAGAAGTTGGAAGTGAAAGTAACAAGCTGTGTGACAATCAGGTCAACAGAAAGCAAAGTTACTTCAGAACTTTTTTAAGTTTCCTGAGAGCAGTAACAGGTTTACTTTGGAGAAATCCTAGATGTCTGTGGGATTTGTAGAATGGGTGTCGCAGGTTTTAAAGGAGAAGAATATGGGTCTATATTAAAAATAGCGAAACCTCACTTACACAAATAGTTAAATGCCGACACACAAATAGCGAACCGCGAAAACACCAAATGTCCTGAAGCGCGAAATTCGAAATATCTAATTGTCATTGTTGGCCCTTATCCAGTATAGCTCCCTAACGTAAATGTGCAATAGATATGGACCTTAGGGTTAGGGTGCGGGTTAAGGTAAGTGCATACAAAGTAATACATGCAACCTTTACTTTAGGGTTAGAAGTGGGATTAAGTTAAGTGCATGTACAGTAATATAGTTGTGTAGCTGAATGTATACATAAATTATTTTCCCGTAGTTGGGTGTTTGTTTATAGTTAGATACATTTGTGTGTAGTGAATGTCTGATTAGGATATGGGATATATGGGTGAAGTGTAGATAAGGGAAAGTGTGGATAATTTATTTTGTTTGGGTAGGTAGTACGTAGCTGGTGGTGAGGTTGGCCAACTATGGCAATTCGATATTTCGAATTTCGCGCTTCAGGATGTTCGGTATTTTCACGGTTCGCTATTTACATGTCGGCATTTAGGTATTCGCATAAGTGAGGTTTCGGTATTTTAATACAGACCCGAAGAATATGGAATTCTGGTCAGACTTAACTAAGGAGCTGGACATGCAGGGTAGAATGCAGACAAGCCCTATGTTGGTGAGGACAACTTTGAAGCCTCTAGTAGAAAAGTTGAGAATTTGTTTAAGGCAATTGTCATGACCACATCTAGGAAACACTGAGCCTATTTATTATTAGTGGTACATGTTTTTCCACTGATGGCTGTGCAGGTAAAGCTGCTAAACATAATAGACTGGAGAGGGAGAGAGATCTCACCCAATAATTCTGGGTAATTCTCACTGTCACTGGAGGATATAGAGGGGTATCTGCCTTAGAATTAAAAGTACTGAGTTAGTAAGGCTAAGTTATACCTCTACAAGCTCTAAGCTGGAACTGTGGGAGACTGGGTTTGAGATGATGGGATTCTCATTGAAACAGACGCTCTTCTACAGTTTCCGGAGATCAAAGGAGTAACAGACACTAAAACCAGGAAACAAGAAAAAAACAGAGAGAAGATATGAATGTGTTCAATGGTCACGATGGCCACAAGTCTGGGAATCCTTTTGTTCAGACTTCATGTACTGTGTGTGCACTGCCAGCTTAATACAGTCTGAATTAAAACTTCCTATGTTACAATGTCCAGGAGGTGGACTCTACATAAAATAATACTACAGGGTCAATGATACGTAACAGACAGCTGTTACACTGTCTCTATGAGATCCCTACATAAAACAATACTACAGGGTAAATGATGAGTAACAGACAGCTGTTACACTGTCTCTATGAGATCCCTACATAAAACAATACTACAGGGTCAATGATAAGTAACAGACAGCTGTTACACTGTCTCTATGAGATCCCTACATAAAACAATACTACAGGGTCAATGATAAGTAACAGACAGCTGTTACACTGTCTCTATGAGATCCCTACATAAAACAATACTACAGGGTCAATGATAAGTAACAGACAGCTGTTACACTGTCTCTATGAGATCCCTACATAAAACAATACTACAGGGTCATTGATAAGTAACAGACAGCTGTTGCACTGTCTCTATGAGATCCCTACATAAAACAATACTACAGGGTCAATGATAAGTAACAGACAGCTGTTACACTGTCTCTATGAGATCCCTACATAAAACAATACTACAGGGTCATTGATAAGTAACAGACAGCCGTTACACTGTCTCTATGAGATCCCTACATAAAACAATACTACAGGGTCAATAATAAGTAACAGACAGCTGTTACACTGTCTCTGTGAGATCCCTGCATAAAACAATACTACAGGGTCTATGATAAGTAACAGACAGCTGTTACATTGTCTCTGAGATCCCTACATAAAACAATACTACACGGTCAATGATAAGTAACAGACAGCTGTTACACTGTCTCTATGAGATCTATACATAAAACAATACTACAGGGTCAATGATAAGTAACAGACAGTTGTTACACTGTCTCTATGAGATCCCTACATAAAACAATACTACAGGGTCAATGATAAGTAACAGACAGCTGTTACACTGTCTCTATGAGATCCCTACATAAAACAATACTACAGGGTCATTGATAAGTAACAGACAGCTGTTACACTGTCTCTATGAGATCCCTACATAAAACAATACTACAGGGTCAATGATAAGTAACAGACAGCTGTTACACTGTCTCTATGAGATCCCTACATAAAACAATACTACAGGGTCATTGATAAGTAACAGACAGCTGTTGCACTGTCTCTATGAGATCCCTACGTAAAACAATACTACAGGGTCAATAATAAGTAACAGACAGCTGTTACACCGTCTCTGTGAGATCCCTGCATAAAACAATACTACAGGGTCTATGATAAGCAACAGACAGCTGTTACACTGTCTCTATGAGATCCCTACATAAAACAATACTACAGGGTCATTGATAAGTAACAGACAGCTGTTACACTGTCTCTATGAGATCCCTACATAAAACAATACTACAGGGTCAATAATAAGTAACAGACAGCTGTTACACTGTCTCTGTGAGATCCCTGCATAAAACAATACTACAGGGTCTATGATAAGTAACAGACAGCTGTTACATTGTCTCTGAGATCCCTACATAAAACAATACTACAGGGTCAATGATAAGTAACAGACAGCTGTTACACTGTCTCTATGAGATCCCTACATAAAACAATACTACAGGGTCAATGATAAGTAACAGACAGCTGTTACACTGTCTCTATGAGATCCCTACATAAAACAATACTACAGGGTCAATGATAAGTAAGACAGCTGTTACACTGTCTCTAAGTGCCACGTGCAAGTAGGATGTCCACAAGGACAAGAGTAAGCTGAGATCCCATGGTGCCAGAGATAGGTGACAGACCAGGTAGGCTAGTGGACTCAGACAATAGTGGTCCTAGCTGGTTGCTGACATGATAGGCTAATGGGCTGTTACAAGCAGGGTACCCAATGGCACAGACAAGAAAAGCTACTTTTACTTCGTAACAGGCCAAATGTTAAACCTCTTAGTTACAGGAAGTATTATGTTTCTGCAGCTTCACAGTAGTAACTTAATTTAAATGGAGAGCCAAGTTTTTATCTGGCTACAGTACAAATATATTTACTATAAGCCCAACAATCTATTATCCAGTATAACTTCCAATAAAGTGCAGGGAACACAAGCAGAGTAACAATGATTATCAGTAACTTTGGTGCAGTACTAAAGACAATCATTGCATTCTTGTAACAACAACTCAAATGGAAGTAATTAACCACAATATTGAACGTGATACTATGCAAAAATTAAGTGCTGTGTAGAAATGCTGGCAATCAACCACACGTATTACAATTTTGAGACACCAATTTAGTCAAAAGAAATTGCCAACAGTAAAGAAATGAATGTAGGGTAAATAATGTCAGTTGTTAATCTGGGGAAGATAGCAATGCCAACAGCAGCAACTGATAGCGCTAAAGCACTATAAGACGACAGAGGTATGAAAAATGGTAACATAAAACCAAAGTGACTCAATCAAATAGAAAACAGGAAAATGCAACAAGAGCAACAAACTGCTGAAGCTATGAACGGACAGCAGGCATTATGAACTGAATGCAGTGAATAAGGTTTATAGCACTTACCTTCACTACAGAAGTCAAGCGTGTCTTGGGGTGAAGGTCAGCAAAACCAGTCAAGTATATCCTGGAGTTGAGATCAATGAAAACAAGAATGTTTACTTATGGTCGGATTAATAGTGTGGCCAAGCTTATCTGTGGGACAATGCTGTCAAGTGTGAAGTTAGTGTAGCTAAGTACGCACTGGTTGGTGGGGGCAATGCAAATGGCTCCCCTTCTGGTCAACTTTCTTGTTGGATCTTTTTAGAAACTTTTATAATAATGGGGGTGAATTTGACAGGGCAGAGCTATAAAGTACAGGTGGATAAGAATTTACCATAACAGTAGATATTTTACTGATCACTACTGCAGTATTCTTAACACATGGGTTTTAGCTCTCTGATATCTGGTCAGGGTACCAAAGCTTCACCTTCCTAGGATGGACGTTCGGAAGATGACACCAGCTCATAAGTACTGGGGTATAAAGTCAAATGTACGTACATGATCCTCAGACCATCTCCAAGCCAGCAGCGGCCAGAAGAAAACTGAGGAAGGAGATAGGTCAGCTATCAGGGGCTTAGTTTGAAAAGGGTAAACGAGTTCCAACTCAGAAGGACTGTAAAATCCAGGGATATTGAGACTGTTTTGTGCATGTAAGGCATAGTGCTTGTGCCAATAAGTAGAAAAGAGAAAGGGGATAAGGTGGGAGAGAAGGAATACTGCAACAGTGATCAACAGGACATCTACCGTTACGGTACATTCTTACACAACTGTATTATTTCCTGACTGAGTCACTGTTGCAGTACTCTTAACAGATGGGTGATTCCCAGAGCTGTAGACAGGGAAGGGAGGCAGGCTTAAGAGGAAAAGGCAAAAAGAGTCCAAGAGGCCAGACGGAATACTGCTCTAGACCTAGAAAAGGCATCTAGCTTGTAGTGTTTTGGGAAGGTGTGAACAGATGACCAGGTAGTTGCTGTAAACTGGACCTGGTATTCACCCCCTTGCAGAAAGCACCTGAAGAAGCCACTGCTCGAGTGCAGTATGCTTTCTGCCACTTTAGTAAGGTTTTTCCATGATGACAGTAGCAGAAGGAAATGGCATTTGACAGCCAGGAAGCAACAGATTGTTTGGAAACTGGTTGTCCTTACCTTACTTGGAATCTATAAATAGAGACAAGTAGCAGAGCTGTTTTTCTGATTTCCTTCGTTTTGTCCAGGTAAAACCTCAACTCTCTCTGAATGCCTAAATCACGTAACATTATTTCCCCTATTTTGGGGGTTGGAGAAAAGGGTATGCAAATGACTTGGTTGAGTATAACCTCACTAACGCCTTTTGGAATAAAGGATGGGATGGCCCTGAGGCTCACCTTATCTTAGCGAAGATGAGGAAGAGTGAAATAGCTATGAGAGCATGCAGGTCTGAGACCCTGCGGGCCGAAGTCAAGCCCAGGAGGAGCACTGTTTTCCAAGTGCAGAATTTTAGAGTAATTCAAGCAGCCAGTTCGAAAGGGGGTAAATGAGCTTTTCCAAAACAAAATTAAGGTGCCATGCTGGGGTGATGGGGTTTCCTTGGGGGTTTTAAAGTGTAAAACTCCCCTCAAGAAAAGTTTGACCTCTGTCCTGGGACATGACAGGTGGCTCCAATGGTAGGTAAGCATTATGTGAGCCTTAATGGAAAAGTAGCTAACCCCGAATGTAGTAAGTCACATGAGTACTGGGGCACTGTGGGAGTGTCCGACAGAAGGGGTTGGAGTTTCTGCTTAAGGCACCAGATGGAAAAAGTCTTCCATTTGGCTGTGTAAGACTTCCTGCTGTTAGGCTTCCTAGCTTCTTGTAGGACTTGAGTGACCTCTTCAGAAAAGTTGCGTCTTGTAAGGATTAGCGTCCCATTATCCAGAGGGTTAGACAGAGAAATCAGAATGGGATGAAGGAAAGTACAGCTGTGTACACTTAACATAAATGTAGATATTTGAGTGTATTCACTGTTGCAGTCATTACATTTGGGTAATCCGCTGGCAGGTTGCCCTCAGTCGGCCTGAAAATCAAAGTCTTGGGTCCTGTGTCGGTTGCTGTCTCCTCTTCCATGATGTCAGGTCATCAGGGGTATAAAACATGCAACCGACGCCATTTTCTTTAGTTTTTCTTGCAGCAGATGTCAGGTGCCCCCCAAACGGGGAGCAAAAATATATATACACACACACACACACACACACACACACACACACACACACACATATATATATATATATATATATATATATAAAAATGCAATTGTAACAACATAAACTTTACCTTCATCTAAAAGCAAATACACCATAAAGGCTGTAGAATATAGTGAAGGAAAGAGAAGTTCTAGAAAAAAGGGGGAAGGTGAGTGGGTAACCCGGACTGCAACAGTGAACACACTCTAACATCTACATTTATGGTAAGTGTACACAACTGTACTATGTTCTTCGTGTTTCACTGTTGCAGTCATTACATTTGGGTAGAATCCCAAAGCTATGGATGGGAGGCTGGAGCTAAACAGCATTAGGAGTGGCTATAAGGCCCTGCAGAACTGCAGTGGCAAAGCCTGCCCTGGACTTGGAGAAGAGAGGCAAATGACAATGCTTTGTAAAGGTATGAACAGAGCTCCAAGTAGCAGCTTCTAGAATGTCTTTGGTTGGCACCCCTCAGAGAAAAGCTGCTGAGGTAGATGCAACCCAGGTGGAATGTAACCTGATTCCCTTGGGCACCGCTTTACCATGATGCAAATAGCAGATACGAATCCAGTGGCTTATCCACCTGGCTTATCCACTTGGCTCACCCAAAATTATGCCAGCATATGAAGAAAAAATGATCAGTTTCAACAACTGGTTAAACTACTGGTGTCATTCAAAGGGGATCCAGTACTTGTCAGCCTGGGACGACATGCTTGACAAGCCACGTTGCTTCGCTAGAGACGGCTTGCACCTGTCACCCCTGGGCTTTCGAATACTGGCCAAGACTCTTGCCGCCCCAATACTGCCTTTTTTAGGCAAGGCTCAAAAGACAAACCCACCTCCATAAACAACAATAATAAACAAAAACTGAGGATAATGCTGCTCATCGCCAGAAGTCTAAACCTCAAAATGCACGCACTCAAGGCTCTCCTTAGTATGGAAGAAATCGACGTATGTGCAGTGACAGAAACCTGGTTCAAGGCTCCAGAGAGCACCCCAGCACTACCAGGCTATAACTCCTACCATACCTTTAGGTCCCAAAACCAGGACCAGAACACAAAGGAGGGGGTGTGTCCATATTCATCAAGAACACCCACACCTCCAGGTTAGTAGCACAGCAGGCGGAATCTGAGACCATCCAAGTGCAATTGACAGCGGGTAAATTGACTGTTCAATTTATAGCTTGCTACAGATCTCCCACCTTGTCTCAGGACCCTCACGCAGCACTCCTGAGAACATGAGAAAGTATGAAGATTCTACCCAACACCATGCTACTGGGTGACTTCAACTATCCAAACATTGACTGGGAAAACTACTCAAGCTCAAACGCCCTAGCCCAGTGCTTCCTTGAGTTTATAAACTCAAACGCCCTTGAACAGCTGGTCACCACTCCCACAAGAGGTGACAACATACTGGACCTGGTCATCACCAACATGGGGAACCTATGTTCCACACCTGAGGTAAACTCGTCATTGGTAAGATCAGATCACAAACTAATCACACTGGACATCCACATCCGGACCCCCCCCCCCCAGTCAATGAAATCAAGGTAAAAAACGTCTCTAAAGCCAACTTCACACTCCTCAAGACCGACGTGGGAAGTTTCATTTCAAAGCTCCCAATCAAATGGAAAATGATGACCCATCGGCAGAATCCTTTACAAGTGCATTATATGAACACCTTCAAGAATGCATGGACCGAGACATCCCAAGTAAAACCAAGACCAACTCCTCAAAAAAGAGGAAGCCAGTCTGGTGGACCCCGGCCATAAATAAACTTTACAACAGAAGGAGGAAACTCCTGCAAGATAGAACAAAATCCCAAAATAAGAAGGCATCTCTGATTAACATCAGTAAAACCTGCGCTCCCTCATGAAATCATCCAAGGCCAACTTTGAAAGAAAAATAGCTAATGACTAAGGATAACCACAAGGCCTTCTTTAACTATGTCAAGAGTCCAGGGGCAAACTCTCAGATATGCTCCGAGCTAGTGCATAATGGCCATAAATACACTGAACCAACCGACATTGCCAACATCCTGGCTGACAAGTTCAGTGCAAACTTCACTCTCCCCTCCGCCAAAGGGGCTAGCACCCATTCCAGAAGAATGTGGCTCTCCAGATATCTCAGACACACAAGTAAAGACAGCCCTTACAAAGGCCAAAAACACAGCATCAATGGGACCAGATGCTATCCCAGGTTGTGTCTTACATGAGCTTCAAAATGAACGAACCCCCCATCTCAAATCACTATTCAAACTCAGCCTCTCTACAGGCTATGTACCCAAAGAATGGCATACAGCAACAGTTGAACCTCTCCACAAAGGTGGTGCCACAATTGACCCTGGGAACTATCGCCCTATACGCTTGACTAGCTTGGTCTGCAAAGCCATGGAACGCATTATCATGGAGCTCATTAACAGGGATATTGGGAACCTCCAGACACTGGACCCCACCCAGTTCGGCTTTGCTAAAGGCAGATCTTGCCTCCTGAACTTGGTCAACTTCTTCGAAACAGTCACCAAGGCCATAGATGAAGGGAAGGTGGTCCACACAGCATAGCTGGACCTCGCTAATGCGTTTGACACCATCCCACACTCAGGAATCATAGATAAACTCACCAGCTTATATATTAACCCCTATGTCACGAGATGGGCTGCCAATTGGCTCTCAGACAGAACCCACACGGAAAGAGTGGCAGGCGCCATGTCTGACGCTAAACCAGTCACAAGTGGAGTCCCACAGGGCTCAGTCCTGGGACCCCTCCTGTTCGGTATATATTTCTCCGAAGTACAGGCAAAGGTGTAGGGACTGTGGCTAACCAAGTTCGCAGATGACTGTAAATTGGGTGCAATAATGGACTCTCCAGCTGACACCGACATCCTGCAAAAGGGTCTCACAGAGACAAACACCTGGTGTCAAAGTCACGGCCTCAAGCTAAATGCCAAAAAATGAATAGTAATCCCATTTGGGAAAAACAAAGTACCTACAAACTACTACATACATGGGAATCCACTAAGTACAGAAGTAATTAGGGACATGGGTACCCAAGTAGATAGCATGCTCTCCTTTGATACCCACATAGCCAAAACAGTCAGGAAATCCTTCTATGTGGCACACCTGATCACAAAGGGTTTCTCATCCAGATCCAAGGAGGTGATTGTGCCCCTTTACTCCTCACTCATTAGGCCCATAATAGAGTACAATGCCCCATTTGGGATGTACCTCACTAGACACCTGCAACAACTAGAAAGACCACAGAAGTACCTCACTAAGAGGATTAAGGGCCTTAAACAATTACCCTATGAAGCAACTAAAAAGCTCCAGCTCTTCTTAGTCGCCACTGCCTGCTCAGAGGTGACCTATGCCTGACCTATAGGGCCATGTCAAACCCTGAACTAATGGACATGCTTCACCTCAAAAAAACAAGATCCCTCAGTATCACTCGTTCTAGCGACTTGAACCTATGTACAACAATAAACAGGACATGCTGGAGGGATAGATTCCTGTCACAGCGACTCCCCTCACTCTGGAATAGAATCCCAGTCCATGTTCGACAGAGCTCCTCTCTGACCCTCTTCAAGAGAAATCTTGATGAGTGGATGGGTAATCGTAAGTTCTACCCTGGGATCACTTCAGGAGCCCTGTTGACAGAGGCCCAGGTTACTAATCTAATGGGGAGGCGAAAGAAATCACTCTGTAGCTAGGCTTATAAATGCCCATGGGCAGATAGCCTAGTACTTACCTATGAACCTATGAAATAGTCTGCTTTGAAATAGCCTTCCCCTCTGATCATGCAGCAAATGCCACCAGTAGCTGCTCAGACTTTCTTAGAGATTTGGTCCTGTTTAAGTAGAATCTTAGTTGTCTGTGTACGTCCAAGGAATGCAAAATCCGCTCCCCCTTGTTCTGTGGATTTGGGTAAAAAGTTGGCAGGTGAATTGTTTGGTTAAGAGCCACACTGGATACCACCTTAAGCATAAAGGAAGGATTGGTCCTGAGGGACACCCTGTCCGGGTAAAATGTAATAAAAGGCTCCACAGTCATGGGGGCCTATAGTTCTGAAACCCTTCTTGCTGAAGTGATTGCCAGAAGGAAAGCTGTTTTCCAAGACAAAAACTTTATATCAGCAGTAGCTGCTGGTTCAAATGGAGGCAGGGTGAGCTTTTCCAACACAAAATTGAGGTCCCATGCAGGAGTTGGTGATCTTCTGGGAGGCCTTAAATTTTTAGCCACTCTAAGATACTGTTTTAGTAGAAGATGAGAAAAGATGGGAGGCTCTGTGTTGTAATGAACCTAAATGGCAGAGGCATGAATTTTTATTGATGAAAAAGATAGACCCTTGTCAAGCATCTCAGTCAAGTATTGTAAAATCTGAGGAATATTTGGCTTTGCTGTGTCAGTCCCTTGTACTTGGTTCCAAGCACACAATCTCTTCCATTTATCAGTATAAGATTTTCTAGTACTAGGCCTTCTGGCTTCCAAAATGACATCCATCACAGATTTACTGAGAGGTGTTGTTTGAATAATTACATGATCAGCCATGCTGCCAGGTTCAGAGTTTGGAGCTGATTTTGCAGAACTTGACTGCTCTGCTGAGACAGTAGATGAGGTATTTGAGGCAAGTGCCAAGGAGGGAGTTGAGACATATTCCTTAGAATTGGGTACCAGTGCTGGTGAGGCCAGTCTGGGGCAATTAGGATAATTTTTGTTTTTTCCTGTCTGACCTTTAGTAAGACCTTGGGAAGAAGAGGCTGAGGAGGATAGGCGTAGACTGACAGTTTTTTCCAACTGAAGGATAGGGCATCCACTTTCCATGCTTGTCTGTGATAAGTCCTTGTGCAGAATTTGTCCAGGTGATAATTCTGGGGAGAGGCAAACAGATCTATGCCCAGACTCCCCTATTTCTCCGTTATCATGCTGAAGACTTGTGGATCCAGTTTCCACTCGTGAGGGTTCATAAGATTTCTGCTTAGGTTGTCTGCCAGAGTATTTTGTTTTCCTGGCAGGAATTGAGCTTGAATATGTACTTGGTAAGTTAAGGCTGTGTCCCTCAATGCCATGGCTAGTCTGCAAAGGGGGTTGGAATGTGTACCCCCCTGCTTGTTTATGTACCACATAACCGTGGTGTTGTCCGTCTTTACCAGTAGTTGTCCTGGATGAAGTAAGTCCTTGAAGGCTGTCAGGGCATTCTGAACAGCTAACATCTCTTTCTGGTTGATATGCAGATGCATTTGTTTTGGGTTCCATATGCCCTGAATGCATCTCCCCGCCAGGTGGGCCCCCCAAGCATAGTCTGATGCGTCTGTAGTTAGGGTTTGGGTGGCAGGGGGGTAGAGTGAAAGACCGTCCCATGTTCTGGTGACATGTCTCTGTCCACCAAAGAAACTCCTGTTGTAGGCAGGGAATGAGAGGAATCATTGTTTCCAGACTGTGACAATGTTGACTCCATAAACTTTTTAGATACCACTGTAGTTTCCTCATATACAGTCTTGCATATGGAATTAGTAGAATGCAGGATGCCATGAACCTCAAAGCTTGCAGAATTTGTCTTGCAGATAACTGGGTTTTTGTTGTTTGAAGTAAACAGTCAGTTGCCTCTGTTTGTCTGGCATAAGGTAAGCCATCTGGGCAGTTGTATTCAAGCTTGCACCCAGGAATGTACTCTTTTGAGAGGGTACCAGTTGTGATTTCTTTTAGTTTACTGTGTACCCTAGGCATGTTAGAAGCCAATTTTTACAAACGCCAGATGTTGAAGAAGAATGTCCTTGTTTTCTGCTTGAATGAGACAGTCGTCCAAGTAAGGATAGATTTGTATGCTTCTTTGTCTGCAAAATGCAATTACTGGTACCAGGCACTTTGTAAAGACACTGGGCACAGTAGATAAGCCAAAGGGCAGTGCAGAGAATTGGTAATGCATAAAATCAGCCTTGAAGCGGAGGTATCTTGTGCACGATTCCCTTATTGGGATATGCAAGTATGCCTCTTAAGTCTAGAGTCATTAGCCAAGTGTTCTTGCCCAGCATGGGCAGAAGCTGTTGCAAAGTTAGCATTTTGAATTTTGGGATGTCCAAGAATGTGTTCAAAATCGATAAATCCAGTATTGGGCGCCAGACATCGTCTTTTCTGGGTACCAAGAACAGTCGAGTAAAACCCTTGCCCTTTTTCTTGTTCTGGTACTGGCTGAATAGCCCCCATATCCATGAGAGACGTAACTTATTTCTGTGCCTTGCCCACTGATTTTGTGGCAGGTCTGGCCAACCATTTGGAATTGACAAAGTATGGAAATGAAATCTGTATCCCTGGGATACTATATTTAATACCCACTTGTCCTGGGTTACTAACTGCCAATTTTGAGCATGAAGTGCTAATTTTCCCCCTAAGGGGGCTGCCAAAAGATAAGTGCTTGGTGATGGCAGAGGGAAGTCACGGAGACTGTTTACTGTAGGGTTGTGCTTTGTTTCCTCCAGATTTGGAGGTAGAGGCACCCCATTGCTTTGACCTGTAAGAACCCTGTGATTGGTATCTAGAGCCTTTTGAGTGCCTGGATTTGCCCCGTGAGGCTCTGTCGGACACAGGAAAGGACCAATTTTTTGTAGGCCAGTGTCTACTGAATCTTGGTGGCTGCACTTGTAAGAAGTCTTTTACAGTTTGCATAAACTTAGCTTTGTCTTCCATTTTCTTTAAAACCTCTTCTGCCTTATTACCAAACAGTACCATGCTGTAAGGGTGCATCCAACAATTTAGCTTTAACATGATCAGGCAGAGTTTGATCCTTGAGCCAGGCATGCCTTCTAATCACAGATCCAGTAACTGTGGCCCTGCAGGAGGCCTCCAAGGAATCAAAACCACACTGCAAAGTATGCTTTCCAACCTGTTCTGCTGCATGCAATAATTCCTGTAATTCTTTATTTTCCACACATTCAGAAATCAACATAATTTTCTGCTTCAATAATCCCATAACATGCTGTTGATATTTAAGCATATGAAACTGACAGTTTAAGGCCCTAATTGCCAAGGTTGCAGACTTATAAACCTTCTTTCCCCATCTATCCAGCAACCTGGAATCTCTACCAGAGGGGGTAGGGATTCTTAGCTATTGAGGCCTTTACACCTTTGGGACCCTGTGAGATGGTTTCAGGGTCAGCAGCAGCATTTTTGAATAAAAATTTGTGGGAGTCAGGAACCCTGTAATATCTGTCTGGCTTACTAGGAGCCGGAGGTAGGGAATCTGGAGCCATGCTTGATTCCGAAAACACATCAACAATGTCTAATACAGGAGGTATGGCCAAAGGGGCTGGAGTGAATGGAAAACCTTGATTGAGCATAACCTGAGTGCTCCCCCAAAGAAGTCCTTTCTTGATGCAAGGAAGAAGTGAAATGAGGGTACTGAGACAGTGAGAGCCCTGGGACCACAGTGACTTCAGATACCACTGTATTTTCCTCATATGTACTCTGATGAGGGGCATCATAGGGATGGCGGCAGCCACGAGTCTCAGAGCCCTGAGAGCTTGTCTGGCTGAGCAATGATCCACGCTGGTGGCCAAAAGCACACTCCAATCAAGCATTAAGTACTCAGTGGCTAGGAAGGTGACTTTCTCCTTAGGAATAGAGGCATGCATGGCAGATATGACCAGATTGTATCCCAGAAAGGTCAGCTGCTGAGCGAGAATGAGATGGGATTTTTTTTTTTTTTTTTATAATTGGTGGTGTACCCCTAGACAATTAAGTCATACAGTGTAATGGAGGTGCTTTAGAAGAGTGCTCCTGCATAAAGCCTGGAGTAGCAGGGCATCCAGGTAAGGGAAGAGTCTTATGCCCAGAGTGCGGCAGAAAGCCACTACTGTGGCCAGACACTTTGTGAAAACCCTTGCAGCTGTAGAAAGACCAAACAGCAAAGCAATAAACTAAAAGTGTGATGACAGAGTAAAGAACCTGAGAAATTTTCTGCAAGGAGGATATATGGGAATATGAAGATAAACATCTTTTAGGTCTAAGGATACCAGAACAGCTTAAGAAAGAAGGAAGGGTAGAGGAGTTTGTAAGGACAGCATTTTGAAGGAGGGAACTCTCAGAATGGCGTTTAGCCTGGAGAGGTCCAGGATAGCTCTCCATTGACCCTCTTTCCTTTACGGCAAGAAGATCCTGGAGTAAAATCCCTTTCCAGAATAGGGTAGGGGGAACCTCTTCTATGGTTCCCTCATCCAGTATCATAAGGTCTAGTAGGTGTATCTGGTTGGGAGGGGGAACAAAGAGGGTGCCATGAGCTCTACTGTCCCCTTTGTGAGCATACTCTGGGTCTGCTTCAACAGTTCTGGACATCACATCTCCTGCTAAAGTGGTTCACTTTCTGGGAAAGAATCTGTGTGCTCCAAGATGTTGCTGCCCATGTACAGGTCAAAACCCAATCAGCCTACAGTGATGGCTCTACAACCCACTGTATACATCAAGAACTAATACTCAGTGGCACATGGAAGTCAGAACTGACAATGCTGCACATGGAGAGTCACACTTCCTCTGAGACATGATTGGCTAAGCAAAACAAGTAGCATGGAGTTTTCCAGATGAACGAGGTTACTGAAGAACTAAGAAGTGAATGCAGAGCAGCATGGATTTTCCAGATAAGGTCAATGGAGAATAAGGAGAGACAGAAAGCGAGTGTGACAGTGCGAGTGTGTCTATATATTAATTATATAAACACATACATGTATGTATGTACATAAAATGCCCTAGTTAGGGGTGACAGGTAAGTTAATTTAACCAGGCTCAAACCCTGTATCTTAGTTGCTGGAAACAAAAGACTGAATCCTCTACACCAACTACCAGACTATAAGTTTCAGTAAATTTCCAAGGAATTGTGAAATGAGTTTCAGTGCATTTTCAAAGAATTAAGTCTTGAGTTTCAGTATATTTTCAAGGAAGTGATATATGAGTTTCAGTACTTTTTCAAGAAATTGTGAGCTTCAGTACGTTTTCAAAGAGCTGTGAGTTTCAAGGGAAGAGAAGTTTGCAGCTGCTCATGCTAAGCCGGTTTTCAATGTTCAACTGTTTTGTTTAGCAAAAGGTCATTATTGTTTGTACTACCAAATTTGAAAGCAGGGTTAGTAGCACAATAGGTAGCATTACTTCCTTTTGATGCAGAAGTCTGTGGGTTCTACTCCCACACTATATAGATGGATTTCTAGTACTGTGTTGTACTTTAAGGGTGGGGTGCCACCAGAGTGGGTCCTCCGTTGGATGACATGCCTTGTCATAATGAAACTGTTGTCGGTTTGCCATCCATTCCCTACTGCAATATTAGCAGCTTACCTTTTTATTTTAATGTAACATGTAATTTATCCTTCAACGGCAGTAGGCACTGACTTTGTAGATGAAACACTGAAGTACATATTTGTTTGCTAGTAGCAACCTCTTCATTATTTACAGATCTATTTAATGTAGAATTATTCAGATGTCTTACTTCTGCAGAGATTATGCACATTGACTGACATTGGTGGATTGCAATGACAGACGTTTGAGGGGCCTTTTATGGTTGAAATGTTCTGAAATGGGTAGTTTTGTCATTATTGATTCATACATGTTAATTCACTGCTTACTGGAAAAATGTTCAAAACTACAAATTTAAAACACCTTCTAACAAGTGGTGCTGTACTATACAAAATAATATAATTATAGTCAGGAAGACGAATCAAAGAACACATACATGTGTGCATGGCCCTAAATGTGTGCAAGGGACTTATGGTTTGCAAACAGCACAAAGGTAAACTTAATTCACCAACGGCCAAAAGCATTTTCTTTGAATGTGGGTTTCAATGCTGTTTCAATGAATGTGAGGTTCAAGGCCAGAAAAGTTTGCTGTTAATGCCAAGCCTGTCTTAACTGCGAGACTGTACTGTTTTATTTAGCAAATGTGTAACAGTGTTTGTGCTATAACATTTAAAATAAAAGTTTTAAATTTAGACCAAACATCTGTAATCACTGTAGATGTAAAGAAGAAAACAGTATGCACACTGACAGGTTTGAGCACTGTTTATGGTAACTGGGGAGAAATAGCCAAGTAATAGGACACTGGAATGGCTGCACCGGGTTCATTACCCTGCCTCAGACCCTATTTGACCATGATCCAGCTCTGCTTCCATGTATATCATCATAACAGCCTTTTCTGACATATTTAGTAGTTTATTTGGCAGTTTTAAAAATGTGAAAATTGTTCTATAAAGCAGCACGCAAGGAGTCAACAGTACTATAAGCGAGCACTTTCATTCTTTTATTTTGCACCGTGAACTTCTTCATATTTCTGATCTAATGTAAAGAAGTTCTTCTTGTAAAATAAAAGAACGAAAGCATCCATTTACAGTACTGTTGACTCCTTATGTGCTGCTTTATAGAACAATTTTCACTGGCCGATACAGCAGAGCAGATTGGAACCTGAGGAGTCAAGACAAATAGCGGAGGGATTACAATCCAGTCATGGCAAAGGAAAAAGTACAATTGTGTACACTTACCATAAATGTAGATGTTCGAGTGTATTCACTGTTGCAGTCATTACATTTGGGTAATCTGCTGGCAGGTTGCCCTCAGTCCGCCTGATTAACAAAGTCTTGGGTCCTGCGTCGGTTGCTGTCCCTTCTCCCATGACAACAGGTCGTCAGGGGTATAAAACATGCAGCCAACACCATTACATCAGTTTTTCTTGCCGCGCAGTGCCCGAAGCAGAAGCAGTTCGCAAGTGCCGGTCGGCCGACTCCTGAAATTTCCGTTTTCGAGTTTCAGAACCGAAGTCTTCAACTAAAAGCTAAGTACCCCGTTGGGGAAATTTTTTCTTGCTCCATACCGATGTCAGTAAAAGTTAAAAACTGCATTACTTGTGGGAAGCAAATAGGACTGCAACAGTGAATACACTCGAACATCTACATTTATGGTAAGTGTACACAACTCTACTATGTTCTTCGTGCTTCACTGTTGCAGTCATTACATTTGAGTAGTTCCCAAAGCTATGGTTGGGAGGATAGATTTATACAGCATTAGGACCAGCTATAAGGCCCTGTAGGACAGCAGTGGCAAAGCCAGCCCTAGATTTAGAGAAGAAAGGTACATGGTAATGTTTGGTGAACGTATGAACTGAGCTCCAGGTAGCAGCTTCTAGAATGTCTCTGGTAGGAACAACTCTGAGAAAGGCTGTAGAGGTAGATGCAGCCCTGGTGGAATAAGATTCAATTCCCTGGGGGATAGTTTTACCATGGTGCATATAGCAGAAACGAATACAATGGCTTATCCATTTGGAAATAGTCTGCTTTGAAATAGCCCTTCCCTCTGCCCCTGCAGCAAATGCCACCAGCAGTTGTTCAGATTTTCTTAGGGATTTTGTCCTGTTTAAGTAAAATCTAAGTTGTCTGTGTACATCCAATGAATGCAGAAGCTGCTCCTCCTTATTCTTTGGATTGGGAAAGAAGGTTGGCAAATGAATGGTCTGATTAAGAGCCACACTGGACACCACCTTAGGCATGAAGGATGGACTGGTCCTGACAGACAACCTGTCTGCATGAAAAATAATGAAAGGTTCCACTGTCATAAGAGCCTGTAATTCAGAAATCCTCCTAGCTGAAGTGACTGCTAAAAGAAATGCTGTTTTCCAGGAGAGAAATTTTAAGTCTGCAGTAGCAGATGGCTCAAAAGGAGGGAGAGTGAGTTTTTCCAAAACAAAATTGAGATCTCACTCAGGGGTTGGAACTCTCCTGGGAGGTCTTAAGTTTTTGGCCCCTCTGAGATACTGCTTTAGAAGTGGATGAGAGAAGAGGGGAGGTTCTGTGTTGTAATGAGCTGAAATGGCAGAAGCATGGATTTTTATGGAAGAAAAGGACAGGCCTTTGTGAAGCATCTCAGTTAAGTATTGTAAAATCTGAGGAATATTGGGCACTGCTGTGCCTATTCCTTGTGACTGGTTCCAGGCACAGAATCTTTTCCATTTGTCAGCATAAGATTTTCTAGTACTAGGCCTTCTCGCCTCCAAAATGACATCCATCACAGGTTTGCTAAGGGTGAATTTAGGTGATTAGCCACGCTGCAAGATTCAAAGTTTGAAGTGGAGTGTGCAGAATTTGGTTGTTCTTCTGAGACAGTAAGTAAGGTGTCTGAGGCATGTGGCACGCTGGAAGGTGTGACATTGCGCAGGAGTGGGTACCAGTGTTGGCGAGGCCAGTCTGGACTAATCAGAATCATTTTTGGTTTGTCCTGTCTGACTTTTAGTAGAACTTTGGAGAGCAGAGGCAGAGGGGTAAAAGCATAGACTGAAAGGTTTTTCCAGCTGAATGATACAGCATCCACTTTCCAAGCTTTTTTGTGATGGGTTCTTGTGCAAAACTTGCCCAACTGATAGTTCTGGGGTGAGGCAAAAAGATCTATGTCTGGACTGCCCCATTTGTGTGTCAACATGTTGAAAATCTGTGATTCCAGTTTCCATTCATGTGGGTCCATGAGATTTCTGCTTAGTTCATCTGCCAGAGTATTCAGCTTTCCTGGCAGGAATTGAGCTTGTAGTTGTATTTGGTAGCTCAAGGCCGTGTTCCACAATGCCATGGCTAGTCTGCAAAGGGGGTAGGAATGTCTTCCCCCCTGCTTGTTTATGTACCACATAACTGTGGTGTTGTCTGTCTTTATCATTAATTGTCCTGGATGAAGGTAGTCCTTGAATGCTGTCAGTGCATTCTGTACAGCTAGCACCTCTTTCTGATTGATATGAAGGTTGATTTGGGCTCCATTTGCCCTGAATGCACTTCCCTGCCAGATGAGCCCCCCAAGCATAATCTGATGCGTCTGTAGTTAGAGTTTGGGCAGCAGGAGGTGGTGTGAATGGCAGTCCCTTGTTTTGGTAGCAGGCCTCTGCCCACCATAGGAACTCTAGTTGCAGACAAGGTAAGATGGGAATCATTGTTTCCAGGCTATGACAATGTTGACTCCATAAACTTTTTAAGTACCACTGAAGTTTCCTCATATGCAGTCTTGCATATGGAATTAGAAGAATGCAGGAGGCCATGAACCCCAAGGCCTGCAGAATTTGCCTTGCAGATAAGCAGGGTTTTTGTGGCCACTTGTTTGACGCAAGTCACCAATTGAATTTGCTTTTCTGGCGTAAGGTAAGCCATCTGGGCAGTTGTATTCAAGCTTGCACCCAGGAATGTAATTTTTTGAGAGGGTACCAGTTGTGATTTATTTTCGTTTATGGTGTACCCTAGACAAGTTAGAACCTTTTTTACAAACACCAGATGCTTTAGAAGAATATCCTTGTTTTCTGCCTGAATTAGACAGTCGTCCAGGTATGGATATATCTGAATACTACTTTGCCTGTAAAATGCAATTAGTGGAGCCAGGCACTTTGTGAAGACCCTGGGTGCAGAAGATAAGTCAAAGGGCAGTGCAGAGAACTGGTAATGCAAGTAGCCTGCTTTGAAGCGGAAGTATCTTCTGCAAGATTCCCTGATTGGGATATGCAGGTAAGCTTCTTTTAAGTCTAAAGTTACCAACCAGGCATCTTTGTCTAGCATAGGAAGTAACTGTTGAAGAGTCAGCATCTTGAATTTTGGAATGTCCAGAAATGTGTTTAGAGTAGATAAGTCCAGAATTGGACGCCATGATTGGTCTTTTCTGGGTACCAGGAAAAGTCTTGAATAGAAACCTTGTCCCTTTTCCTCTTCTGGTACTGGCTGAATAGCCCCCATGTTCATGAGGGACAGAACTTGTTTCTGGGCCTCTGCCCACTGATTTGGGGGCAGGTCTGGCCATCCATTTGGGATCGGCAACGTGTGGAAATGAAGTCTGTATCCCTGGAATACTATATTTAAAACCCATTTGTCCTGGGTTATAAGTTACCAGTTTCGTGCATGAAGTGCCAGTTTTCCCCCCAAAGGGGCAGTTGAAAGGTAAGTGTTTGATGAATGTAGAGGGAAGTCATTGAGACTTTTTACCATAGGGAGGTGCCTTGTTGGTTCCAGATTTGAAGGTGGAGGCACCCCATTGTTTTGTTCGAAAAGTCCATTGTGACTGAAACCTGGAGCCTTGGAATGTCTGGGTTTGACTTGAGTGGCTCTCGAAGGAAGGGGAAAGGACCAGTTCTTAGTAGGCCAGTGCCTACTAAATCTTGGAGGTTGCACTTGTAAGAAATCTTTCACAGTTTGCATAGATTTAGCTTTATCTTCTATCTTTTTTAAAACTTCTTCAGCCTTATTACCAAAGAGACGGTCCTGTTGTAAAGGAGCATCCAACAATTTTGCTTTAACATGATCAGGCAGAGTTTGCTCTTTGAGCCAGGCATGCCTTTTTAGCGCAGACCCAGTTACAGCAGCCCTGCAAGAGGCCTCCAAAGAATCAAAACCACATTGCAAAGTATGTTTTCCAACTTGTTCAGCTGAATGCAATAAATCTTGTAAATCTTTATTTTCCACAGTCAGAAATTAACATCATTTTTTGTTTAAGCAGTCCCATAATACACTGTTGATATTTAAGCATATAAAATTGACAGTTTAAAGCCCTTATTGCCAAGGTTGTAGAAGTGTAAACCTTTTTACCCCATCTATCCAGTGCCCTGGAATCTCTATCAGAAGGGGTAGGATTTTTAGCAGTAGAGGCCTTAATGCCCTTGGGACCCTGAGAAATGGTTTCAGGATCTGCAATAGGATTTTTGAAAAGGAATTTGTGGGAATCAGGAACCCTGTAGTATCTGTCTGGCTTACAAGGAGCCGGAGGCAAAGAATCAGGAGCCATACTAGATTCTGAAAACACATCATCAACAATGTCCAGAACAGGAGGTATAGCCAAAGGCCTATGCTGAGGAAGAAGAAAAAGAAAATCCCTAAGTCTCTTTTTAGATTCAGAGAAATCCTGACTTTCCCAGTGGAAGTGCTCTATTAAGGTATGTAAAGTTTTCCCAAAAGAAAAATCCTCAGGGGGAGAAGCAGAAGAAATGGAATTGTCTGCATCAGAGTCCTCATAAGTAGGTATAGACAAATCCTGTTCATTAGAAGAGTCAGAAGAAATAGAATCCTGTTCAGAAGATTCATAATCAATGCCTTGCCTAGGCCTCTTAGTAGGAGGGGGTTGGCTACCCCTGATCAGAGTAAATAAATCTTCAGCCATTTTGATAATTTGTTTTTTAGTCATAGGGGCCTGCACATGTGGCCCAGGCGTTGTTTTTTTAGACATAGATTTAGATTTTGGCCTTCGTTTTGAAGATGGTGTCGGTCTAATATACAAATCTGTAGGCCTGAAAACACCCTCAGAAGCCGGTGCCTGCACAGCGGCTCTGGACCCATCTAAGGTAGAGACAACTGCGGGTTCCACAACTGAAGTATATCGCGGCATACCGAACTCCAAATGGGTCTCAGTAGAGGCCTGCGAATCAGAAGTAGTGGGTATCAGGGTCTGCAAAAGCACCTCACTGAGAACCGGCGAACTGGCGACTGGCTTAGGAGAAGCATCTTTGTCAGTTTTGGACCTTGACGGTCTGTCTCTGTCTTTTTCTTTGTGCTTTTTAGGTATTCTGGTAGTCGGATTGCTAACCGACAAAATCTCTGGATAATTAAATCGTGAGCCAAAATATTTTGAAGCAAAACTATACCAATGTTTAATAGTGCATTGATTAAATTTAGTACAAAACCGACAGCAAGGCACATTGTGGTCAGGGCCTAGGCAAGGAATACAGTACAGATGAAAATCCTTATGAAGTATTTGCTTCCCACAAGTAATGCAATTATTAACTTTTACTGACATTGGTATGGAGCAAGAAAAAGTTTCCCCAACGGGGTACTTAGCTTTTAGTTGAAGACTTCGGTTCTGAAACTCGAAAAGGAAAATTTCAGGAGTCGGCTGACTGGCACTTGCGAACTGCTTCTGCTTCGGGCACCGCGCTTCAGGAAAGACTGATGTAATGGCATTGGCTGCATGTTTTATACCCCTGACGACCTGACGTCATGGAAGAAGGGACAGCAACTGACGCAGGACCCAAGACTTTGTTATTCAGGCCAACTGAGGGCAACCTGCCAGCAGATTACCCAAATGTAATGACTGCAACAGTGAAACACGAACATCAACCATTTGCCTAACAGGTCAAACACCTTTGATTCTTTATCAGCTGGTTAAGATGGAAAGGAGTGTTCTCCCCATCTCTATAGCTCCATTCCTGTGGTTAATGAATTCCTCAGTGGATTGGTCAGTCTTGCTCACTTTCCCTACTGAAACACCTGAAATTAATACTTTGAGAAGGAGGAGCCCTTGCTGCTCCCACTCACAGAACCTCCACTGAAAGATGACAATTTTGCAAAAATACTTCAACATGGAGAACAGCTTTTTATCTGAAGCCATACTGCTAGATTTACAAAGAGCACTTCAAACTGTCAACCATAACATTCTTCTTAATAAACTGATTTACTATGGGTTTTCACATGAGCTGATAGCATGGTTTAGGAATTAGTTGGCCAACAGGTCCTTTATGCTTACAAGTCTAAATTCTAGTTCAATTTCAGGATCTCTAATAACTGGTGTTCCTCAAAGCTCCTTGCTTGGCCTTTTTTTTCTTACAAGACTAAAGATTGCTATTGACAATAGTTAGTGTACAAAGCTCTAAGGTGGTACTAGCAAAGCTGGTAATGGCTTATATTTGCAGTGTTATGACCACATGTCTTCTTCACACACTGGGTACGCTTAGGGAAATAGTTCCAACATCAGTGCTGAGCATCGTCTTCAAGCACTGCAAAGAGAAATTCTGAACATGTGACCAGCAGGAAGGGATTGGGAAAAGCAGCACTGAGCATGTCCTTAAAGTTAATAATCAGATGGCCATTCCTCCTATTTGCAATTTACATGGGTTTATTTATAAATCCAAAACCTAATCACACTCAGTATGAAATAACTGATAGCGAAGAAATTACGTTACTGGACCAAGTAACACTTTTACTAACCTGTAGGTTTACTGAAGCAATGAGGACACCTCATCTTCATAGCTATGTCTGCCTGCTGTCACCGTGACTAAGTCATGTGGTTGGGGAAGGACTACAACAGATGCTGAAGGCAATGTGTTGGCTGAATCAGGATTTTCATGTAGTACTTCTGCAAATGACAAGACTTTCTTAGTGGAAAGAAGAGCTCTGAAGTCACTTATAAATGCACTCCTCTATGCAAATATTAATCACAAAAAAAAAAAAAAAATCTCTTCAATAACTTTCCTAAACACACACTAGCAATTTATAATTTTATGAATTAAATATTTAAAAAATAAAATAATCATGGCACATCCTACTGACCAGTGCAACATATACATGAGTCAAATATTCTATAACCTCAACCCACTACTGCCTTGCAAAAACTTCACTGAAATGTTGTTTCAGGAATACGCAACTCAACAAATCCTTCTACACATCTTTCTTGCATTTATTCTCTTACAGTCGCTGTCAACCACAGTGGTGCAGCTGTTAGTGTTGTCGCCTCACAGCAAGAGGCTCCCTGGTTCGATTCTTGGCTGGAGTGCTTTCTGTGCGCATGTCCTCTCTGCGATTGACTAAACTTTAAAAAGACATGCAAGTAGGTGCATGAGTGTGTGTGTGCCTTCTCTGAAGGTTGGGTGCCGGGCTGGCAATTTAACACTGTAAAATCTACTGTCAGTCATAAGCAGACCGGTGATCCTCTGTGGCGACCCCTAACCGAGAAAATCTGAAAGACTTTTTATTCTCTATTACAGTTTTAACATATGTCCTTGACCACTGATGTATCACTGAAAAGTATTTTCTTCTCTTACATCTTTATTCAGTCTTTTAAGATTCCGCTTGGAGAATTTCAAGTTATAGATTCATACATGGCTGCTGACTGCACAGATCATTTGTGCCCTGGCCTCAAGATCCCACAAAGTCAGTACCCTTCAACATAAAGTAACAAATGTATTCATATAAAAATGTAAAATATACGCAGAATGCTAACATGATGATTCTACATAAACAAAACTTCCCACAACTACCACTCTGTCATTCTGGTAGTGTAGTTCTGAGAAATGAAAATGTTTTACATAATTACTTAACACAACAGTAGGCTTTCAATGGAGCATTATTTGCTGTTGGTACAGCTAACACGACTTGTACTAAAATGTATCAAACCAAAAGCAACCTACATCAACTTATCAAATGACAGAATGAACAGATAGCAGCTATGAAAAGTACTACTCAGAACAGTAGACCTCTAAGACAGAAAGCATCAGAGAGAAATACTGAGATTACAGTAGAAGGTAAAGAATCTTGGGTGAATTCTGCCCAGTTTCCATTAATTTTTTGGTTGAATTTTCAAGCAGTAACATTCTGTTAGCAGAGAAGACCTCATGCCAAAGTAGCAGATGCATGTAAGGAGGTATGCAGTGACACAGCCTCATACTCACTTCAGTTATTTTAATCAAACTATCTTTATTTATGCCTCAGAATACTACATCCACAAAATAAAGAAGTTATGTACTCACCATAATGTTCCATCTGAGTTGTTGCTCTTCATTTGTCTTCAACCTGTGGGTACTCGGATCTGGCATGGATCCGACTTGGCCACCCTTCCAGCATCTGATCCGAGCTCCAAGCTCCTCCCTACCCATAATGCCCCTGTCTCCCTCTTCCCTTCAGATCAAGTTTGCTGCCCACACAAGCATCCCAATGTTATGCAATTCTCATCTCATGACAAGGATCTCCCTAATCAAGAACAGGAGGAGAAGAGAAGCATGCTCATATGGTGACCATTCCTCATCTAACCAGACCACTACGCAGCCTATACAAGGCAGGGGGAAGGAGGGAGGGATGGCTGAAGACAAATGAAGAGCAACAACTCAGATGGAGCATTATGGTGATTACATAACTTCTCTATCCGAGGTTGTCTTCAATTGCTCTTCAACCTGTGGGACAGAGTCCACAGCTACTAAATACCTGGAAGGCCCTCATGGAAAGATATTCTGGAGCACGGCAGAGCCAAAGGATGCCCTGTTCCTGGATAAAATGTCCAACTTGTAATGTGAGATGAAAGTGTATGAAGAAGCCCAAGTAGCCACAGAACAAACATCATCAAGAGAAACTCTGGATGAGAAGACAGCTGAAGTAGCCATAGATCTAGTGGAATGTGCCTTAACCTAACCTTGCGGAGTTAGACCTCTAGCTGACTATGCCATGGAAATGCACTGGGAAATCTAATGGACAATGGTAACCTCTGACACTGGTTTCCCTAAAAAGGGCTTAGATAAGGAAATAAAGAGTTGGTCACACGTATGAAAGGACTTTGTCCTATGCAGGTAAAATGTAGTTGTCTGTGCACATCTAACAAATGGAGTTTGTACTCTCCCTTATTTTGAAAATTTGGAAAGAAAACTGGAAGATTAATCATTTGGATTCATGTTGATTTCAGAAGCTATTTAGGGAGAAAGCATGGATTAGTTATGCAATGACACCCTGTCTTTATGAAATATCAAATAGGGGGGCTTGACCGAAAATGTTTGAAGCTCAGAGACCCTTTTGGCAGATGTAATAGCAATCAAGAAAGCCATCTTCCAGGACAAGAACTGTAAGTCCACTGTGGCTGCAGGTTCAAAGGGGGATGAGACCAAAGCTTGCAGCACTAGAGTGAGATCCCAAGGAGGCATTGGGTCTTTAACCGGTGGCCGAAGCAAGAAGGTGCCTTTCAAAAAGGCTTTACAACACTTAGAAGAAGCTAGAGAAGCCATGTTGTCACCTACATGAAAGTTAGATACACCTGCCAGTTGGACCTTGATCGTAGAAGAACTGGCACCTTGTTGAAAAATACTTGCTAAAAAATCTAAAACCACCTGAACCGGAGCAGTGAATGGGTCCAGGTCATGTTCAAAGACCCAAATAGAAAAATGTTTCCATTTACTGGAATAAACCATCCTAGTAGAAGATTTATGAGCCACCACCAAAATTCTTTTGACCCGTGAGGATAACCTGGGAGTCCTGACTCTCATGGGAACTGGAGCAGCCAAGCAGTGAGCTTCAGACTCACCAGGACTGGATGAGGGATCCCTGAGGGATGAGAGATGAGATCCAGAAATGGATCTAACATCCAGGGTGGAGACACAATCTGAGACCACAGAGAGGGGAACCATACTTGGTGAGGCCAGAATGGGGCAATGAGGATAACAGAGTTCCCCAGTCTGTGAGCTTTCTGAAGAAATTTTGGTATGAGGGGCAGAGGAGGATATGCAGAAGACCGGAGGGCCAAGCATGAACCAAAGCATCTCTGGGGGATTCCCCAGTGGGGGGTTTAGAGCAAAAACCTCACTGGACTTTGCATTGGAAGGAGAGGCAAAGAGATTGCAGTAAGGCTGGCCTGACTTGAGAAAGATCTGTTTCGCTACCGAAGGATTCAGACACCACCCATAAGCCATCAGGATAGACCTGCTGAACCTGTCAGCTAAGATGTTGGACCTCCCCAGAATATGCGTAGCCACCAGAAAACGGCCAGTGGAGATCACTCACTCCCACACTCTCATGGCCTCTCGACACAGGGGATAAGACCTTGTTCCCCTCTGCTTGTTGATGTACCAGACCACAGATATGTTGTCTGTCTGGATAGCAATTGTCCCTAGGGGAAGATGGGCATGTAGAGCTTGCAATGCTAGGAGCACCACCCTCATCTCCAGGACATAGATATGCAATTCTGTCTCATAGGGGGACCACATACCTTGGACTGTCCTTCCCAAAGCTGTGCAGCCCCCCACCCTAGCAGGGAGGCGTCCATGGTCACCGTGGCCAAAGGTGGAGGCAGAAGAAAGGGACGACCCAGGGGAACAGATCCACCACAAAAGAGCGTCCCTACACACCCAAGATACTCAAATAGCGTGAGATAATGGAAGATCTGGTACGGACCACTGAACCACAAAGGTCCACTGAAGTACCTGCACTCATAGTCGAGCCATGGGTGAAAGAGTGATTGTGGCCGCCATGGACCCCAATGCCCGTAATACCAATTCTACCGTCAGCAACTGAGCTTGAAGGATACAGTGGACATGTAGTTTTAGGGACTGGATCCTCTCTGAGGTTAGGAAGACTGTGGTTTGAATCGTGTCCAAATAGGCTCAGATGAAATCTAGCACTTGAACCGATGTCAATAAGGATTTGTTGAGATTGATGACTATGCCCAACTGATGGGCTAAGTGTAGTAGGGAATCCCTCACTTGGCAGAGTTGATGCCTAGAAGGGGCAGCAAGGAGCCAGTCATCCAGTTAGGGGAAAACCTGGAATCCCTGTAGTCTCAGGTGAGTCACTACCACTGCCATCACTTTGGGTAAACACCCTGGGGGCTGTGGAGAGACCAAAAGGGAGCACTCTGAACTGGTAATGACTGGCCCCCAGCAGGAAGTGGAGAAACCTTCGGGAGCGCCTGTCCATTTTGATGTGGTAGTAATGCATCCTGAAGGTCGACCAAGCACATCCAATAGTTCTCCTGTAGAAACGTCAAGGATAGATTTAGAATGGAAAGATCCAGAATGGATCTCAAGTCCCCAGTCTTCTTTGGCACCAAAAAGAATCTGTAATAAATGCCTAATCCAATCTGGTCTGGGGGGACAGATTGCATGACTCGCTTTTCTAGCAGCTTTGCAATTTCCAGCGCTGCTTCCCCCCTTTGTGTGGGTGGAACATCTGGGAGGTGTTTGGGCGGAAAGAATGGTTGAAGGGGACAAAATAGCCTCTGGATATGATCTGCAACTCCCAACAATCATTTGTGATAAGACTCCCAGGCCATTGGGGAGAGAAAGAGTGTGAGAGAGAGACAGAGACAGAGAGACAGACACCCCACAACTGCCTCCAGAGCTGAGCAGCTGGCCAATCCTTCAGGGCTGCTGAGCGGGTCTGTCCGAGAAAGGCTGTCAAGACTATGATTCCTTGAACTCCCTCTGCCTCTAAGGGAAGGGGAGTCCTAAGCATCCTGGGATTAGCTCTGAGACTTTCGGAACCACATCTTCTTTGACCCCCACCGACTCCTCGAAAAGGATCACTGGGGGGAGGTGGAGAAGTGGATCCCAACAGCAGACAGCGCCTTCCCATCCTTCTCGCTCTGGACAAGAGCATCATGTACTAACTTTCTAAAGAGAGTGGAATCATTGTATGTGGCATTGGTAAAGGACACCTTAAAGGGTTCCGAGAATATACACAGTTGGAACCAGGAGTGACGTCTGATGGCAACACCTGTCCCAGCAGCTCTAGTGGTGCCCTTAGTGGCATGAGAGGGAAACCACATAGAGGTGTTAGCAATCGACATGAAGGTGGCCATAGAAGAAGAGAAAATCTTCTGGTCCTTTGCTGTCATGGACCCTGAGGTAGACCCAGCGATCTCCTTGACAAGGTCTCGCTGGAGTGTAATTACGTGTGCTATATAATTCAGCACATGTACCTGAAAACATGGCTGAAGTGTACACCCGCTTCCCAAAGTGATCCAATGTCCTGGACTCTCGGTCTGGTGGATGGACCGTGGAGCTCTCCTGTGCGAGCTCCTTCTTAGTGGCCACTGCCCTTACTATGGTATCTCCGGGGGATCCCTTGGTCCACTGGGTCCTGTCTGTGGGAGCACTCAAAATCTTGTCAGAGCATTTGGGGATCAGCTCCACCATGTCCTGTTCCTTCCATGCCTGAGATGTAATTTGATCCACCAGTGGATCCGAGGGAGGGGACAACCAGGATGTACAGGGTCCTGCCCAAACGCCTCCAGGAACACGTATTTGTCCGAGTTGGGTTTCCTGGGCAGAACACCCCCTCTTTGACGAAGGATCTCCATGATGTCTCCAAAGGAGAAATCCTGGGGAGGGTGACTGGGGGGACTCTCCCCTTCCTTGAAAATCGATGTCCTCAGTGAGGGACTCCAGTGGGGAGTCAATGTGTCTCCTTCTGCACGTATGTTTTCGATGTACCTCCTTAGGGGGAGTTTCTGGAGAAGACTCAAAAATGTCTGGCTGCTCCCGCATGGGGGCTTCCTGGGGCAGAGAGGCGGCAGGCTGTACCTGAGGGTTGGATGGCAGAACCTCTAGGCACCGAGACTTTGACTGGAAGGCTCTGCTCTGAAAGGTTCGGAGCCGAAACCCTCCCCTCGGATCCTTCCCAGAGAGCCGGACAGATCAGAGCTAGTTGGATCCGACACACTCAAGGTAATGGCAAGCATGGAGGTACAAGGTACCATCGGTCCCAAGCCCTTGACACCGAAAGTATTCAGATCCGAAGGCTTCAAAACAGGGGGTCAGATCGGAGAAGAAGTAAACAGTAGGAACATGGACTGCATGCCCCCTGCTCCTGAGGGAGAGGGGGCAGGCAAGACTCCTATCTGTATCTGAGTGCAGATAAATTTCATAAACATATTCAGTGCCTGTATTCTTTGATCTAGCGGTCGAACCTAATCCTTTTCCACTGTGAAAATTCTACTCTTAACCTTTTCATCAATTTAGCAAGTTTTACTTACAGACTCTTTCATAGACTTCCAAAGCTAAACTCTTAAATGCTTAAGATGCAAAGAATTATTCTTTAAGAAGGTTCAGAACCAACTAATACTGGTAATGCAGTTTCTTTATTTTGCATTCTGAAAAAAGTACCAGATCTTTCAAGAAGACATACAAGTACACTCATATCCTATTCAGGCTCCATGAAATAAACCAATGCATCATCTTCAAATGATGACACTTTAACCTTATACATGTCCCGATGATACTCACAAACAACTGATTCAGTTAACATTACTGCCAGGAATTCAAAATAAAAAAACAAACAAAATTAGCAACAGACACCCCTTGACATATCCTTACATATGAACGTAAAGGTGACAATAAACCAGCACGTTTTCACCACAGCTAATGAGCTGAATAAACTGTCCAAACACTAACAATACATGTAATAAATACCACCAACCAACTCTTTCAAATGCTTCTTCCACAATCCAAAGTATATCCAATAACTGGTGCCTTGTAGTGCCCTAATAAAATAATATTTTAAAGACTGTGTTGGTTATTAAAATTAAATGTTAGTCTGTGGCACAAAACCAAACTGATCATTCATAATCGAAGCAGGCAAATATCTAGCTGTAAAAATCCAGACAGTTCTTTTAATCATGATCAAGTACGCATATGGGTCTATAAAAAAGGGCAGTGAGACCATTACTATCCTTGGGTAATACAGTGACCACTGCTTGCCTCCGTGCTGGAGGTATCTCCCTAGCATTAATAACTTATTTCACAGGTACCATTGCAGTCTCCTCACATGGCGTTTGAGGGAGTACAATAAGGATGCCTCAGACACAGAATGCAGAATACTACCTGGCAGTCCACTGTGGTTTTGCTGTCACGATGTTAAAAACAGAGTAAGGGATTCCACTTTTTCCACAGGAAAGATGTCTTTGCACACTAGTGTGTTGAGAGCTCAGTCCACGACTAGGGCTCAAGTTTGACATCTGAAGGTTCAGGGTAAAGTCTAGTCTGGTCAGGCACTGCAAAGTACAATAAAACCCCTCAACCCAAATCTCCTGCAACTGACTGAATGTACTGATGAATTCCTGATAATTGGAATGTTTTTTATTTAATAATTTCTGTTTTGTACTGATCTTTATCAACTGCATTGGGTTTTAGTGATGTAATGCTTCACTGTAGTTGTGTACTTGGTTGTGATCTGGAATTCAGTCATGCCATGTCTCACGTTTCTACTTCTTATGGTTGAAAAAATGTATGCTTACCCAAAATCTGCTCTTCTAAGGGACTCTAATGTTTTTAAGTCACAAACCAGTTGTGCTATAATGCTGCAAATTCTCCTAGTTAGACTTAAAACACTAATAGAAGTTTTACCCTCTAGCTTTCTAGCTCTGCATAACTGTTTCAGGGTTGATCTGCAGATTTAGCAGGTGCAGTAATGACTCGACAAACTGCATGTCATTTTAGTTTTGACCGATTCTCTTCACTTTTTTGTTCCACGATGAACTGGTATCCACCTAAAAATTAACTACTACTGTCTACAAATATTATCTCCTTCGCTGACTAACTACCCGTCCTTCTATGAATTGTACACATACTGTATGTCCTAAAGAGCTCAAGTCTGATTTTGCCACCCTTAAACTAGGGTCCTTTAGCTCTACTTTTACCCATTTAACTATGCGCTGTATTTGAAGTTATGCCCTATAAAAGCCAGTTGGTACACGTCGTTTGTGTCATAATTTTAGTAGTCTACTGCTCTTTCTTTGGTACACATAATTTTTCCCCTATGAACTGTCACATTCCTTTCTGTGCATTACCAATGTCATTTTATTTCCATATAATTATAAGTTTTGTTAGTAGCAGGCTTCAATGGGTTTCTTTTGCCTTTCTTTAGTACTTCAACTTGAAGTGAGTGTTTCTGCCCCTTGCCATTACGTTTGCAATTAAAATGCATTAACTAAAAAAAGTGCTTTTCCCTTACGACAGTTCTTTTCCCAAATGAGTTACAGCCATTCTGTTGAATTAAATTAATAACAGAATTTTTTTTCTTCCCTCTCTTAATGAATTTATTTCTAACTAATAACTACTAATAGTAAAAAAAAAATAAATGGACTCTCCCTTAGTTTCAGGCTATTTTTTCTGAGAATTTTATTTTCTTTAACAGGCAGCAGTAACTATTCATCCCATGTCACAGGAGGTCCGCCATCACAGAACCCACAAAGCTGCTCTACCTAAGAAAGGGACTTCCTGACCCCTTAAGCTAAACTGTTTTCAAGTAACTGCTAGGACAGTACAAGGAAGGACCTGCAGCCATCTTCCTTTACTTTCTCCAGCTGTATTTCTGTTATACATTTGCTTGACATACACTACAATGCTTCTTGGTCCCAATTTAAAGGGTACATAATTGGATTAAGTGACCAATGCTCATTGTACTTGAAAAGACACCTCTCAGTGTGTTCTCTGCCCCTTCTTACCCCTTAGCTTATGTTGCTGTTTCTATTTTAATGCTTTCACTGTTTATTGTGTACCTCCCACAAACAGAGTTTGTCCTGTGAGTTGTGGAAGCCTGCTGATTGCTTTCTTTGTCAGTGTAATTCTGTGGTGCTAGCCTTGCTATGTGCAGCTTCACTCCACTCTCCACCCTAACCTCTTTCTCACCCCAGCCCCATATCCATAAATTTAAACTCCCCTTTCAACCCAACAACCAATCATAAATAGTGCTCCTTTCTAAAAGGTTCCATTGAATCAGCTTTGCTCCTATCTTAACTCACTTGCTGTCTGCCTGATTAACACTTTCCAACATCCGGTTAAGAACAGCTTAGCTTTCTGAAAGGTCCATCCTATCAATCTTTTCACCCGTCTTTAGTCCCTTCCTGTTAACCTAATAATCACTATTTCCCACCATGTACCTGGGATGATTTGCCTACAGTACTGCTGTTTACAAGCCTTCAATCTGTACAGAACCACACATTCTGTACTCCAACACCAAGGTGGCAGCATCTGTGAAACTTCTCTGATCTACTTAACTTTACACCAACACTACCATTTTAAGTGCACCACAACTCAAACACCTTGCTTCAATTTTAACTCTAATACCCTGCTTCAAGAAGCCTCGACCCTACCTCTCACACTTTTATGTTAACACCACAGTCTATTATCTATAACTTCCATCTACTATGCCATGTCATTCTTTCTAATGTACCTTTCTTTAGCTTCCATTTTTAATTTACTCTACCATATTTCTTCCTTCTGCATTTCCATCCAAGTGTAATCCTGTTAAACAAGGCTACACTATTAATTTGCTTTACTCCTGTCCTCTTACTTCACTCTCATCCGCCTAGGCCTAGATTGCACTTTGGCTTCACCATCCACTGTACTCTACCTTCTACTTACAGCCAAAGTGACACATCTTTACTCTAGCATCTTATCACATCTCCCACAGCCTACAGGCTTTTTGGCTTTGCCAACTACCCCCCAACATTTACTTTACTTAAATTCACAGACAGGATACTCTATCCCATGCTATTTCCTTCTGTCATTCATTCTGAACACCACTCACTCAGGCTAAGCCTTAGTGGGGTATCTTTTATCTCTTACAGGTGCCTTCTGCTGGTTACCCTGTACATTTAGCATTACCTTTACATTTCACAGCCATGCTATACCCTTACCATCACCTTTTCCTACTTCTATGCTTTCATACCTTCTATCCCCTCTTCAGTGCACCCTCTCGCCTATATTCCCTGCTGCTGAACTGCAGTCTCTTTCTGTAATCTTCAGCTCTCCTACATTCATTCAGTCAGGCCTAGATGACAGACAGGCTGCAATGATCTCATGTTTATTCCTTTGGATCTCACTACCTCTTCTTCTGATTTATGCTTTCTTCTCACCTCAACCACATCTAACAGAAGAACTTACCTCTCAATACTTCCTATACAACACCCTCAGATTTCCAGATGTCCACCTTGAGTCTCTTCAGCCAACAGGCATTTCTACCCCCTTACTCATCTCTCTGGCTCCAGCCTATGTGGCACTTAGGCTTTTCTTTTAATACCTCAATGCTACCCTCAAGCCTAAGTGGGTAATTAGGCTGGTCTTCCTTTCATGATTCTTCTGCATATTTCCCCAGTTTGTCCTACTCTTTGTCTAAGGTGAGAGACAGGCTGGATCTGTCTCTGGACTTTTCTCTCTCCTTCTAGCATAAGTGCCAGTCATGATTCTTTCTTTACCCCTTACTCCTCAACTCCCTCCAGCCTAAGTGGCAGTTAGGCATTTTTCCTTTAAACCTACAAAGTTAGCAGCAGTTACACTTTTTAAGCTCTATAGCATACTACCAAGCACAAATCCTACAAACTGCTAGGCAGTTGCTTCCCTACCCCAATCTTATATTTTCAACCTCTGTCTCTGAAATTACCTCACACTTTCACTCCCATCAGGTTAAATGGCAGACAGGCTTACCTATCCCTCTACTGCTTTCTCTCTCTCTCTTCCCACACCACTGGGTGGTTGACTACCTTGCTCTTCCCTTTACCCCTCAGTCCATTCAGCCTAAGTAGCAGTCAGGCTACTCTACATCTACTTTAAATACACCCCCTTCTGCTGTCCACTTAACCCTCACTCTAACTATCAAGCAAGCTATTTTGTCTCCCAACAATTCTCCCCCACAAGTTTAGCTAGCTACTACTCTGCCATACTACTGCCAGAATTATACAAAGTCCAGTCTGTTCCAGTCTTAGTTCTACAAATTTATTGGGGTTCCATCTTCTCCCTACTCAGATTCTCACACTTTTCTTTCAACTTCTATTTCTTCTGTGCCTGCCTCTACTCTATCATGGGCTTATTAAAACTATACCTCTACAACTCCTTCACATTCTTCATCCGCATTGTACACAACCCTCCATCTAACAGAATCAGAACAAAAAAATTCCAAACAAGCAACTCATACAACATACTTATACAAATTTTCCATCTCCAGTCACACTCAACTTGCTTACACATTCAAACAAAAAATGGTACTTAATTCAAGTATGTCTGCCTCAACGGACAGAATTTAGACGTCTCTTCAAAAAAATACCTCTTCACCATAATCTTTAACCTCAATACAAATACACTAAGATCGGGGAATATTCAATCCAGACTTAGTTCAACACAGTAATACTACAATCTCAATTACCTCCCTTGGTACTGGGAATACTGGGTGAGCCAACACTACTCGCAGAAATATTCTTGGCAAACTACAAATTGTGTGCATCAATATTTGTAGTATAAATAATAAATGGTCTACACGTGAAGTTTAGCTTCCCATTGAAAACTCCAGTACAGCATCTACTTCTCAGATCTGGCTAAAGGATTTTACCTGTCCATCTAGTTATGTCCAAGACTAGTATAACATCTTTTACAATTTCAGACATGGCCCAAGAACAGACAGTGAAGTTATGCTACTAATCAAACAAAATGTCTCCCTGCACATTACTGACTCCACAAAAGCAAATCAAGTTGATGGCCCCTACTTGGGATTGAGGCAACATAAGCCCTGTGAACCATACCCATCTTAACACTGCCACTGTCTGTATTCCACAACTATCGTCAGCATTAAAGGCACCATATCTTGGAAATGCTCCCACACGGTCCTGTTAAAAATACTATTATACTGGGAGACTTCAATTTGGATGTTAACAACCATGAAGCTAAGTAGCTCAATAATACGCTGCAATCGCAGAATCTGGAGCAACAGATAAAAACAGGCTACCAGACCTAACCTTCAATCAGGAATCCATTCAACCTGATATTATTACCATTGTTTTGTGGGTACAAAAACTCTACCAAACCTCCTAAGTGACCATTGTCCACTGTGGTCCAACTGGTTCAATAAAGCTCATTCACAAATAGAAACAGGTAGGTAAATTCCCTCAACTCTTGACTTTCACCTGAACACTAACAACTGGTCTACCCCTACCACATTAATGACCGTGTAGCTGTCATATTTTTTCTGACATAAATTAACAATCTAGGACCATCTTATCATGTGCTTGTTGAAGACTAAGGGGCCAGAGTTGTCCATGGCTTTCTTAATAACATCAAGACTGGCATGAAACAAAGAGACAAAGCTTAGTCACTCTGGAAAGAAAGTCCTGCTAAAGTAATCATAAATGAAAATTACTTTTCTATAAGAAAGTAAACCAAAATATCGACTACCTCTGCTAAATCCCTCAATTTCAGAGAAGGGCAAATATCAGCTACAAATAATCCAAATAATTTTTGGAAAGAAATAAAATGTCTAACTAGACAGTCTTCCAACTTGCCCCTTAATACCACTAACGCACATAACAAATCAGACAAAAATCCAGCAGAGGATTACAGAAACTTTATTATGTCCTCTACAGAAACCATCGCTAACACATTACTGCAGCTCCAATCCCCAAGCTGCACAGTGTAATAGCCAAACTAAGAACTACACTAAATAAATAGGTAGCCACTTTAAGCGTCTATGAAATTTCTGAGAATCAAATAAAGAGCTTATTAAAAGGACTTGAAACCATCTTCTTCTAAATTCACTTCTCTTTACCCCTACCTTCTTTAGGAAAGCAGCAAACAAAACCTCAAACTCATATGTATAACCTGTCTCTTAGTACTCAACCTGTAGGTCGAGTTCCACCAACTGCAAAACATGCCAGCATTATCCCTCTACCAATAGTACCCCTACCATAAACACAAGGATGTTTAAAGGTACGCCTACCATAAACACAAGGATGTTTAAAGGTACCCCTACCATAAATACAAGGATGTTTAAAGGTACCCCTGCCATAAACACAAGGATGTTTAAAGGTACCCCTAGCATAAACACAAGGATGTTTAAAGGTACCCCTAGCATAAACACAAGGATGTTTAAAGGTACCCGTAGCATAAACACAAGGATGTTTAAAGGTACCCCTAGCATAAACACAAGGATGTTTAAAGGTACCCCTAGCATAAACACAAGGATGTTTAAAGGTACCCCTAGCATAAACACAAGGATGTTTAAAGGTACCCCTAGTATAAACACAAGGATGTTTAAAGGTACCCCTAGTATAAACACAAGGATGTTTAAAGGTACCCCTACCATAAACACAAGGATATTTAAAGGTACCCCTACCATAAAAACAAGGATGTTTAAAGGTACCCCATCATAAAAGCAAGGATTTTTTGATGCATTTCTACACTTTGACCACTTGCAAAAATTTCTGAAACAAAATCTTTATAAGCAACTGTTTAAACACATTAGCAGCCAGGGGCTTCTATCTGACAGGCAGCAAGGGTTCAGAAATGGCTTTAAAATTTCTACATCTGTCTCTTCTGCTGCTGACACAATGTACAGTAACATAAATGATGGATTCTTACTGCTGGTATATCTGTAGTCATGACTAGTGCCTTTGAAACTGTTAAGCCCAAATTGCTTCTAGCTAAACTACAGAAATTCACTTTTGGTGATGTTATTAGCTGTCCCTGAAGGCTCAGTTTTAGGCACATTACTTTTTTTTTTATTAATGACCTTACCAAAGATTTAACTAAACCTGACTTCATTATATATACAAGGATGGAATACACTGGCACTATACAAAAAATGTCCCAGCCTAACAATCCCAACTTCAGCAATCCTTCTCTGATCACTGTCAATGGTCTGAAAAAAATAAGCTTCTCTCCTCTCCAGATAAAGCACTGAACCTTCCTATCACCATTGTCACTAACATTAACATTACTCCATGTGTAACTCAGTACAGATACTTAGGTTTGATCCTTGAACTTTATATGTCCTTCACTACCCAAATCGACAACATCATTAACAAAGTCCTCTCTTAACAAACTCTGCTACAGAATCCCACATTGTTTTACTCCAATAGCATGAAAAGCCTTAGCAAAGTATTTCTTTCTCTATACCTAGAATACAGACCTGGCTTTACATTCTTTCCAGTCTGCAAAAAACACACAAAGCCAGCAAATCACAGAGAACAAAATTGCTAAATGTGTACTGCTTGCCAACTCCCGAGCACAACGCTGCAACCTTCTAAAAGACCTTCCTTGGCTTTATATAACAAAGAAAAACATATCGGATTAGCACCTTGTTATTTAAAATTCAAAAATGAGACTAGTGCCCTCCTCTTAAAACTACCAATCAGGGAACAGTCATACTCCCTAAGGAACATACAAAATGACTTAATTTCACTTAACCGACCACCTTTTAAAACAGTCATTGGTGAATGATCTTTCTCCACAACTGGGCAGTTCTCTAGAACAAACTCTCGGAGAAGAAAAGGCTGCAAGAAACTCTGTCAGGGTTTAAAAAGTTTCTTTCTGAACTTCTTTTTACGAAGGAGCCTATAAATACTTTTTGGGTAAAGGATAAATTAAAAGCTTCCTATCACCAAATCTCCCTATCAGCAATTCACTCTATTTCTTTCTTAATAACTGCCGTTACCCATCACTGCTTCGGGTGTTATCTCACTAAACAAATCAGAAAGACCCCAAAGGTTTCTAACCTAAGAGATCACAGACCAAAACTTCCAGGGCTACCAAGACAGGATGGAAGCTCTATCCCTTTACTCGGTGTCTTACACACTTCTGAGGGCAGACCTCTGTCTTGCTTACTGTACCATTAGATACCCAATTGTCCTGGAACTCCTGTTTCTTGGCAAGTCCAATATATCTACCAATACTAAAACCAGGGGCCTAAATATTCAACAACAGATAAATAAAACATGGCAGGAGCATAAATTTTATAATCCAGTGCCTCGCAAACCTCTGGAATAAATTTCCCACCAGTACGGCCCTCCTGGAGAAAGGAGATGCTGCCTGACAGAAGGTACTAGAAAGGAGACAATGGTCATGATACTTAGCTGCCTTTGAATATCTATGAATCTACTGCAAAACACTTTCATTATTTTAGACTACTTCAGCACCCTATGTCAACGTTCTTCACAATTTCTTCAATTCGGTTGCTAAATTTGCATTGTTAATGTATCGTGTATTATACAAACTGATAATTTCTGTAATTTTGTACTGCAACATATCTGTACTGTATAGCACTCCAATATTTGTATTGTACTACTTCACTCAGATATTATTTGTATCTGCCTCTGTGTTTGGGCCATGGCTGAAAAGGGTCTCCAGACCAGCCCATCTACCCAATTACTAAATGATACATAAATACACAAATAATGTCACACATTTTGCTCAGACAGAAAAGGAACTATGTGTGGATATCCTTTAGGAGAATGTGACAACTGCATAAACATCTAAACATCATGTGCTTGTATAGGGAGAAGTGTTTGATTCAGACATAATACCAATGCTAACTGAATAAAACAGCTGAGAATTTGACGTGTGCCTATACAAGCCAGCTGTATTCCCTGAGCTGGAGTAAAGACAGAAAGTCATATGCAGCTGCCACCAATTTATGGCTTGACCTAAATATCATAATGATGTTGACAGAATGGTGGCAGGTTAAAAAACTGGAAAATTAATGTCAAATGTTGACATTTGAATCAAGAAGAGTCCTTATGTCATGATCATCTTCGGAATACAACTTAAAGCCCAGTTACACATGTCTGTAAGTTAAACATGTACGTTTACAAAGGTAAGGTGGGCTAATGCTGATGGAGTACAATGGAAAAGGAAACTTAGTTTAAGTTTAAAGAATGATTACATTTCAGGTCTCTAGCTCTCTGCCTCAGAAATTTAAATCCATCTCTGTAGTTACGTTTTCACACTCATCTCCTCAAAAATATCAGACATATGTTATCAGAATTCCACCTTACTGGGTATACAACAAAATGAAGTCTTGCTCCTTTTTTACCTGCATTAAGGTTACTTTTCAGTGGTTACCTTACCTGTCTCTGTGCTTTGGTCAGGTGAAGATAAGCTCATCTTGCCATGGTGCTTCCTCATGTGGACATTCCTACTGCCACTCTGAGAAAAGTTTCTGCCACAGATGGTGCATTGGTGAGGCTTTTCCCCTGCAGGAAAGAAGATAAGTTATGTTTACTTTGAAGACAAATGCATGTCAGAAAATTTTGTAACGGTCTCCAAAACATATCCTTGACTCAGTACTTACATTCAGACATTTACATCCCACCTTTACAAGCCTTCATTCCTGTACATTTAATTTGCTACAACTCCCTTTTCCTTCGAAAGGGTCACTACTTCAAGCCTGCATAACAGGTCAGTGGTTCAACTCTCACCTCAAGAAACAAGCACAAAACTCAAAATAAGCCAAGGCCATAGGCCCCAGGCAATAGACTAACAGTTGTGAAAATAGGATTTCAACACACTAAGTTGTATAACTTGCCATTATTTACCGACAGTAATCCTCAGTTTTCTGTCATAGAAATCATAGCCCTTATGAAACACAGATCAAATGTCTCCGTTATAACCAAGAGTAGTTGAGACAGATGCAACACAAATGGAAACCCAGTCTGCAATATTTGGCCTCTGAAGAAGAAAGGCCTCAGAAATTTACTGAAATGCAGTGAACGTAAAAGGTCCACAGACTGTACAACTGAAAGGCGTCTGCAAAAGCTGAAAGTTGTGGATAGCTGATAGTTTTATTTGCATTTTTTTATCCACTTGTCTTAAAATTGAGATAAACTAATCAGTACATCCTCCTTTAAAGTCTGTAACTGGGAAGGATATTCATGCAACACCAGTACCCTTCTACGGGTGTCCAACTGCAAAAAATGGCTACAGAAAGTGTACATAATGCAGAAGAAGCAAGAGGCAGTTTTATAACCACAAAATGTGAGTAACTGAACTGAAAGCTGCATGTAGCTGGATACACAGCTCTGTGCTTCATTTTTGTTTTTTTTTTTTTTTTTTTTTTATGAAAGACTTGTGTTCTAAATTCACACAAAAGTGCAAAACATTTTTGAATGGGTCAGTGCCACTGTTGTTGGCTAAACCTTCTATACCTCCTAGCCCTGCATCCATTCTACCGTCTCACTAATCTACACTAAATTAAAAACTACAACATTTTATAATCACCCACATCTCCTCATAAATAAAAATCTTGCCAAAATTTAGGTTGGAGAAGTAATGCATCAAAAACCATAAAGACATATTCAGTGTGTGATAACAATAAGGTGGTGTGAAACTAACGGCTGAACACAAAATGGGGACATAATGATGCTGTGGCATAAGAAGAAATACTTCATGGAAGAATGTAATAATGCTGCCTGAAGACACCTGATGAAATACAAATTTCTGCATACTTGTAAAGAACGCAATATCCTTTCAAATGCATCAGAACAATAACTGTGAAAAGCTAAAAAAAGGGAAATAACTGGATTGTAAGGCAGTGATGCAACACAACCATCATAAGAAAAAATATTTACTTCTCTTTGCTGACAGTAGACCCATTTCTTAAAGGAACAGCAGACAAGAAATAAAAAGGAAATCCGTTTCTGTTGCATAAAAACATCCGGTATGGAGAACAAAATACAACTGGTAACATCATACAACATGACAGGCATAATAAACAAAATTATAACACAAGGACATATCTACAGTACAAAGAAGGGCCAATGAAAAAGGCCGTGGCGGAGCTGTCATTACTAATACTGTAAAAAAATGATGGCTGCAGAACAACTGGGAGAGAAAAAAACAGTACCAAATAAAACCTGACTCCAGCAAACATACATTCAGATGAGTATACATATAATAAAAAATGAATCCATAAATAAAAGATTCAGTAAGGCAGAAAATGGACAAGAAATGATGACTACTGGAGAAGTAAAATGAAACAAGGACTGACCAAATAAAGAATAGTTGTGTAAAATCTTACCATAACCATAGATGTCCTTTTCTTCCATGTTGCAGTATTCATGACATGATGGTTTCCCCACCTAGGCGACCTGAACATCTGGCCAGTTTACCAAAGACAAACTACTGCAAGGTACATGTGATGCTACACATAGGACAGCAGCCGATGTAGACCATAAAGGTGACATCTGCACATACCATCCACAGAACTGAATGCCTCAGTCAGAACACCAGCCAAGGGATAACAGGTAAAATCAAAATATCTTAAGAAAAGCACAAACCAAGGGGGATGAAGGGTAGGATATAATACAGCAACTTAGAAGAAAAGGACATCTATGGTTATGGTAAGATTTTACACAACTATTTTATGTCCTTCTATTCTCATGCTGCAGTACTCATAACATGAGGGAGAGTACCAAAGCTCATGGAAGGGAAAGGGAGGTTGGAGCAGAGGAAGTCTCCATGAAGCCATGCAGGACTGCTCTGACGAAGGCTGCTCTGGATCTGGAGATAGTATCCAGCCTGTAATGTTTGGTGAACGTGTGGCCAGAGGACCAAGTAGCTGTTTCCAGAATACAGGCAGTGTCCAGACCCTTGAAGAAGCCCCAGATAAAGCTACAGCCCTACTGGAATGAGCTTTTACTGAGGAACAGTGTGTCTTTCTGTGGAACACACAGCTGAAGGAAATGGCCTTAGAGATCCAAGTGGAAATAGTTTGTTTAGAAATAGCTTTCCCCAGTGCCCTGGGATGAAACGAGACAAACAGTTCCTCTGATTTCCTACTGGACTTGGTCTCATCTAGGTAAAATCTGAGTTCTCTATGCACATCCAAGGTATGTAGCACCCTTTCAATAGAATTTTGAGGGGAAGGAAAGAAGATACAGTGGATATAAAAAGTTTACACACCTCTGTTAAAATGCCAGGTTTTTGTGATATTAAAAAATGAGACCACAATAAATCATTTCAAAACTTTTTTCTCCTTTAATGTGACCTATAACCTGTACAATTCAATTGTAAAACAAACAAATCTGTTAGGTGAAAAAATACAAAAATATAAAACGTACAATAAGCTGGTTGCATAAGTGTGCACACCTTAAACTAATATCTTGTTGAAGCACCTTTTGATTTAATTACAACATTCAGCCTTCTTGGGTAGGAGTCTATCAGCATGGTACATCTTGACTTGGCAATATCTGCCCACTCTTCCTTGCAAAAGCGCTCCAAATCTGTCAGATTGCAAGGGGATCTCTAGTGCACAGCCCTCTTCAGGTCACTCCACAGATTTTCTATTGGATTTAGGTCTGGGTTCTGGCTGGGCCATTCCAAAACTTTAACTTTCTTCTGGTGAAGCCATTCTTTTGTTGATCTGGATGTATGCTTGGAGTCACTGTTGTACTGAAAGGTGAAATTCCTCTTCATCTTTCTAGCAGATGCCTGAAGGTTTTGGGCCAAAAGTGACTGGTATTTGGAACTGTTCATAATTCCCTCCACCTTGACTAAAGCCTCAGTTCCAGCTGAAGAAAAGCAACCCCAAAGCATGATACTCCCAACCACCATGCTTCACCGTGGGGATGGTGTTCTTTTGGTGATGTGAAGTGTTGTTTTTGCGCCAAACATACCTTTTGGAATTGTGGCCAAAAAGTTCAACCTTGGTCTCATCAGACCATAACACATTTTCCCACATGCTTTTGGGAGACTTGATGTATTGTTTTTCAAATTTTAACCAGGACCGGATGTGTTTCTGTGAAAGAAAAGGCTTCTGTCTTGCAACCCTACCCCATAGTCCAGGCATATGGAGAATATGGGAGATTGTTGCCACAAGTAGTACACAACCAGTACTTGCCAGAAATTCCTGCATCTCCTTCAGTGTTGCTGTAGGTCTCTTGGCAGCCTTCCTGACCAGTTTTTGTCTCGTCTTTTCATCAATTTTAGAGGGATGCCCAGTTCTTTGCATCATCACTGTTGTCCCATATTTTCTCCACTTTTTGATGACTGTCTTTACTGCGTTCCATGGAATATCCAATGCTGCAGAAATTTTCTTGTGCCCTTCTCCTGACTGATACTTTTCAACAATGAGATCCCTTTGATGCTTTGTAAGCTCTCTGCGAACCATGGCTTTTGCTGTAACAGGCAGTTGTGTAAATGTCAGGAAAATCCTATTAGGACAGCTGACATATTTGGGGTTAATGAGAGTCTCTTTAATTGATGGCAGGTGTGTACCCAAGAAGACTGAATGGTGTAATTAAATCAAAATGTACTTCAACAAAGTATTAGTTTAAATGTGTGCACACTTATGTAACCAGGTTACTGTAAATTTTTTATTTTTTATATTTATTCCCCTAACAGATTTGTTTTCCAACTGAATTGTATAGGTTATAGGTCATATTAAAAGTGGTAAAAGTTTTGAAATTATTTATTGTGGTCTCATTTTTTTATATCACAAAAACCTGGCATTTTAATAGGGGTGTGTAAACTTTTTATATCCACTGTACATAGATGAATAGACTGGTTAGGGAACATGTCATTAACCACTTTAGGCATGAAGGAGGGGTTAGTACAAAGTGAAACCCTATCCTTGTAGAATGTGAGAAAAGGCTGGGAAGCCATTAAAGCTTGAAGTTCAGAAACTCTTTTAGAAGAGGTGATGGCTACCAGCAAAATAGTCTTCCTTGTGCAAAGCTTCAAAGAAGCAGAGAGTGCTGGCTCAAAAGGAGCCTGAGTAAGCTTTTCTAGTACAAAGTTCAAATCCCAGGAAGGAGGAACAAGTTTCCTGGGAGGTTTGATGGGAAGGATGCCTTTAAAAAAGAGTTTAACTTCTAGCCTGGAAGCTAAAGGAAGAGAGAGGCAGACATGCAGAGATGGTGGATAAGTGGGCTTTAACAGAAAAGTAAGCCAATCCTGCCTTAAGCAGCTCACACAAAGAACTAGGGGAATGTCTAATGAAAATGGATCTAGCCATTCCTTCAGACACCAGATGGAGAACCTCTTCCATTTGGATAAGTAGGATCTCCTAGTATTGGGTTTCTTGGCCTCCTGCAGGACTAGAAGCACGTCCTCAGAAAAAAGGTGCCAAAAAGGGATGAGAAGCCCATCACCCACAAAGTAAGGCTCAGAGTCGTTAAATGTGGGTGGACAAGAGATCCCCTGTCTTGTGTGAGAAGATCCACCCTGTGAGGTAACTTGTGATGACTGCCCTTGGGTAACTGCAGAAGAAGAGGGAACTAGTGCTGTCTTGGCCAAAAAGGGGGGGGGGGTCACCAAAAAGATTTTTGGTTTGTCCTGCTGTATTTTCAGCAGAACATTCTGAATGAGAGGGAAGGGGGGAATGCATAAAGAAACATCCCCTTCCATGAAAATGACAGAGCACCCACCTTCCATACCAGAGCATCTGGAACTCTGGCACAATATTTTGGAAGCTGCCTGTTAAAGGGGGAGGCAAAGAGATTTACTTGAGTACTTCCACTTCCCCACTGGTGGAGAATGTCCAGAAACACATCCCTGTGAAGCATCTATTCGTGGGCTTGTGTCTTGGACCTGCTAAGAGTGTGTCTGACAGAACATTTTGAGCTAACGGAATGTAAACAGCTAGTAGTGTGACCTTTGCTTGACAAGCAATCTCCCAGGCCTGAAGGGACAGCCTGCAGAGCAAGTATGACTTTGTGCCCCCCTGCTTGTTCACATACCAAAGGACTGTGGTGTTGTCTGTGAACAGTTTCAAGGGACCTGGGCAGAGAGAGAACTAGAAAGCTTGGAGAGCAAGAATCAAAGCCCTCTCCTCTTTGCTGTTGATATGTTTCCTTATGGAAGGAGACCAAAGGCCTTGAACTTTTAAAGGTTCCCAATGTTGCTCTCCACCCCATGCCCGAAGTATCTATAAATAGTTCCTGCACAGGATGTGGGGCCTGTAGAGGAAGACCTGGATTCACAGATATTTGTTGAATCCACCAGTGTAACTTTCTTCTAACAAGGGAGAAGAGGAAGAACAAACTCCAGAGGATGAGCATGATGGCACCAGAGTGTTTTCAGATGCACTGGAATTTTCGCATGTGAAGTCTGGCTAAGGGTAACATGGGGATAACAGATGCCATGAACCCTAGCATTTGAAAAAAAACTTTCTGGCTGACACTGAAAATAAAGGAAGCAACTGTTGGAAGTAGGTCAGCACAGACTGCATTTTTTGCAGAGGGAGAAAAGCCATCATAAGGTCTTTTCTTATCCTGCAGCCCAGGAAAACCTGATCTTGAGAAGGGTTGAGGGAAGACTTGTAGCTGACAGTAACCCCATGCTTTGGAGTAGGGATATGGTGGTTTGGAGGTTCTGCTGTAAAATGTCTGGATGGTTTACTTGAATAAGCAGGTCGTCCAGATAAGGGTAAATCAGAATTCCTTGAAGTCTGCAAAAGGCAATAACAGGAGCCAAGCATTTTGTGAAGACCCTTGGAGCCGCAGAGAATCCAAAGGACAAAGCACAAAACTGTGGGTGAATGGGGATATGAAGATATGCATCCTTGATGTCTAGAAAAAAAACAAAGGCCTGAGGAAGCAAAAGAAGGAACAGAGTCTGGAGAGTGAGCAAGTGGAAGGTGGGAACCTGAAGAAAAAGACTGAGTTGGGACAGATCTAGAATTGGTTTCCATGGAGTATCTTTCCTGGAGACTAAAAACATCCTGGAATAGAACCCTTTTCCTCTTTGCAGAGGGGGAACTTCCTGAATAGTCCCCCATGAGATCAAGTCTTGAAGCACCTGAGGGAAAAGAAGCAGCTGGTCTTGAGGGGGTTAAGGGATGCCCATGAAAAGAGGGATGGATTTCTAAACCATGTAGTAGCAAAGTTTGCTCCACTGAAAGGGCCCACTTGTTTGTGGTAATGCTTGTCCATGAAGAAAGAAAGTGAGAGGCGCTGGGAAAGAGGAATGTAGGAGAGACTGGGCAGGTAGTAACAGACTACCTGGTTTGTCAGGAAAGGGGGCTTTTGAACAGAGTCTGGTTGAGATCGGGAGGAGCTCTACCTGCATGTCCCTTTCTTATGAGGGAGAGGAGGGGTGCGGGTTTTACTCCTCACAAAAGGAGGTTTGGAAGGATAATTCTTATGGCACTTTGGGACTGGGGATACAAATATGTCCTTCAGTTCCTATAACTCTTTCCCTTTTTCTTGAAGGGATTTAAAAACAGCAGCAGCATTAGCACCAAAAAGAGCAGAACTGCCAAGAGGTGCATCCCTAAGTTTTGCCTTGATATAATCAGGCAAAGGCTGCAATCTTAGCCAGGAATATCTCCTAAGGATAGATCCAGATGCAGCAGATCTAGCAGACACCTCAGTTGCATCATAACTGCACTTTATGGAGTGTCTAGGTACTTGGCAGGATGCTGTCAAGAGACAGGAAAGCTGTGCTTTGGCTGCAGAATCAGGAAGATCTGTCGACAGAGGTGAATCCTGAGAAAGCAGGGCCAGAAAATACTTCAGACATACGAGTCTCATAGTTAATGGCCCTGAAGTCCAAAGTAGAGGATGTTTAGACTTTTTTTACCTATTCTCTCCATCATCTTGCTGTCTTTAACGGAGGGAAGAAGGGTAGTGGAGGGCAAAAATCTGGAGGGTCTAGCTGCAGACAATGAAATCACAGCAGGATCTGCAGAGGACATTTGAAACAAAATTTACTGTCCTCAGGGACCTTGTAAAACCTATCCGGCCTTTTTGGAACTGGACGTTGTGAATCTAGGTTTATGGACGCAGAAAGAAAACCATCCTGAAATGCAGGTAGCACAGGTAGAATAGCTGAAGGAGAAGAGGAGTCCATCTGTAACAGGTTGTGCTACCTCTTCTGCACATCTGAAACTTGTGTGCTTTCCCACTTGAAAAAGCCTCTCATGCTTGAGATTGTTTCTCCAAAAGTTATGTCTTCCTCAGGGGAGTCCCCACCGTTGGAATCAACTTCAGGGGAAGCATAACTCGGGGGGAGTCAATCTGTGCTGAGTTCGCCAGAGACTCAAATACAAAAGACAGCCAGCACCACATGGAGAATCAAAGACTTTATTAAGTCTTAGTATAATTGAAAAATCCAAAGACTTCCTAAGTATATAAAGACTTAGGAAGTCTTTGGATTTTTAAATTATACTAAGACTTAATAAAGTCTGATTCTCCGTGTGGTGCTGGCTGTCTTTTGCATTTGCGTGACTTGTTTTTTGGCCTTTGCACTAGCCGTCCTTGCGAAGGCATTCATATGTATTAGCCAGAGACTCACCTGAGGATGAAACTACTTCTTCCAAATAGGTCTTCTGTTCCACACAGCAGAACTCCTACATAAATGAGAACGAGGAGAAACTGGAGTGGGAGTTTGAACAGAGGATAGTCTTAGTGCTAGAAAAGCATTATGAATGCCCTGGGAAAAAGCTTGCCAGTCTGGGGAAGGATCCTGAGAGGTGGAAACCTGTTTTTCTTTCTTTTTAAGGGGAGGATCAATCCTAGGCTGGGACTGATGGGCCAACACAGGCCTAGGTTCCAGCACAGATTTCAGAATTGTCTTCAACAGCTAAGACAGGAGAAGTACTGCGAGGAACATCCAAGGAAGTGAGCCTCAGTTCCCCTTTACCATCCTGAACAGACGCCTGTGAGGCCTCTGCAGACATGCTAATGGAACTCTCCTTAACAGCTTCCAAACCAGTACCTGCAGCAGGAGAGAACCAAGCACTGAAGGAACCTCTGGGCTGTCACTGGCTTCGAGAAGGACCTCCAGGTTCATAGGCGCAGCTGAAGATTCAGGCCCAACCTTTTTTACCTTTTTCTTTGGATGCTCACTGGACGTACCCCTCCATTGCAAGTGCTAGTCGCTTGAGTCTCTGATACTGGAGGTAGATGTTCAGGGCAGAAAGACAACTGCGGAGCATTTTGGGGACAAACTTCTGACAAATCACACAAGCCTTACAGTCGTAAGTGGACCGCAGACAGAAAAGATACTGATCGTGGTCATCTTTGTGTGGAATTGGTCTTCCACAATGGCACTTGCCTTTCTTGGATAAATAAATAAATCAACCAGAGTTGAGCAGATGTAGATGCAAACAAGGAAATGGCATGAAGCAGCATGGAAACAGCAGGAAGTAGTCAAGTCAGGATAGAAAAGACAGCAAAAGAAGCCAGATAAAAGTAAGGAATACAAGTTGAGTAAACAAAATGTCACAGTGATTAAAAAAAAAAAAAACAAAGACCATTTAAATCAGGATTAGTGCCATGGATGGAGACAGAAGTGTACAGATCATTTACTTCCATAGATGCAAACACCTAGCAGGATAACAGTGAGACTAGTAAATGGAGACTCAGCAACATAGGGAGAGGGCAGTGGCTGTAAAGGAAGAAAAGTACAGTTGTGTGCACTTCCCATAAATGTAGATGTTCAAGTGTATTCACTGTTGCAATCATCACACTTGGGTGATCCTGCCAGGGGTAGCCCTCAGTCGGCCCGAATACCAGAGGCTTAGTATTTCTGAATTGGTTGCTGTCGCTTCAGGACTGACATCAGGTCGTCAGTGGTATAAAAACAGGCAGCCAATGCCATTACATCATTTTTTCTTGCCTCAAATATCAGGAGCCCTCAAATAGGGAGCTAAGTTATGGTGGAATAATACCACCAGTAAAAACTAAATACCAATAGCCCTGTAATGAGTGAGGAAGAGAGAGATAAGGGGGCTGGAGGGTAGGAAACCAGGACTGCAACAGTGAATACACTCTAACATCTACATTTATGGTACGGTGTACACAACGGTACTATGTTCTTCATGTTTCACTGTTGCAGTCATCACACTTAGGTTGATTCCCAAAGCTGAGGAATGGATGGAGGCAGTCAAGAAGAGATGGGGCTGGCTAGTACGCCCTGCAGGACTGCGGTTGCAAAGCTCGCCCTGGCTATGGAAAAGATAGGGAGGTGGTAATGCTTGGTGAAGGTACGAACAGAACTCCATGTTGCAACTTCCAGAATGTCCCTGGTAGAGACTCCTCTGAGAAAGGCTGTAGAGGTTGAAGTTGCCCTAGTGGAATGTGTTCTGACCCCCTGTGGGGGTGGTTTTCCATGGTGTTTGTAACAGAAATGGATACAGTGTGCTATCCATTTGAAGATGGTTTGTTTCGATATGGCCTTACCCTCTGCCCCTGGTGCAAAGCTGACTAGTAACTGGTCAGATTTCCTAAAGGGCTTACTCCTATCCAAGTAGAATCTGAGCTGTCTGTGCACATTTAAAGACTGCAGGATCCTTTCCCCCTTATTTTGAGGTTTAGGAAAAAAGGTGGGCAAATGAATAGATTGGTTGAGAGCCACACTGGACACCACTTTAGGCATGAAAGTTGATTTAGTCCTGAGGGAGACCCTGTCAGCATGGAAAATGATGAAGGGTTCCACAGCCATAAGTGCTTGTAGCTCAGACACACTTCTAGCTGAAGTGATGGCCAAAAGCAAGGCTGTTTTCCAAGAGAGGGATTTTAACTCTGCTGAAGCTGAAGGCTCAAAAGGGGGGGAACGTGAGCTTTTCCAACACAAGGTTAAGGTCCCAGGCAGGGGTAGGGGCTCTTCTTGGTGGCCTTAAGTTGTTAGCCCTCTCAGGAACTGCTTGATGAGAGGGTGTGAGAAGAGAGGTGGCTCAGTGTTGTAATGTGCAGAGATGGCAGAGGCATGGATTTTAATGGAAGAGAAGGAAAGGTCCCTGTGGAGTAGGTCTGCTAGGTAATCCAGGATGAGAGGCAAGGATGACTGTGCTGGTTCAGCTCCTTTAGTCTGGATCCAGGAACAATACTTTTCCACTTGTCAGCATAGGATTTTCTAGTACTGGGTCATCTGTCTTCAAGTATAACATCCAGGACCTGCTTGCTTAGGCTGGCCACTGGAGGAGAAGTCATGGAATAAGCCAGGCTGCCAGGTTCAGGGGGTGCAATTGTGGATGCAAGAATTCTCCCTCCTGCTGTGTCAGGAAAGTTGGAATCTAAGGGAGGTGCCATGGAGGCAACGGAGACAGACTGCGCAGTAGTGGGTATCAGTGCTGGCGTGGCCAGTCTGGGGCAATCAGGATTGCCTTTGGTCTCTCCTCCTTATTTTGAGTAGTACTCTGGCAAGAAGAGGAAGGGGGGGGATGCATAGATAGAGGTTTTCCCAGTGGAAGGACAGAGCATCCACTTTCCAGGCTTTTCTGTGAGGTTCCCAGGTGCAGAATTTGCTGAGCTGGTGGTTGTAGGGGGAGGCAAATAGGTCCAGCTTCGGGGTACCCCATTTCTGGGTCACAAGGCTGAAGGTGTTGTGGGTTAATTGCCACTTGTGTGGGTCTAGGAGATTTCTGCTCAAGTTGTCTGCCAGAGAGTTTTGGTTGCCTGGCAAGAATTGGGCTTGCAGGTAAATATGCATGGCTGAGGAAATGTTCCAAAGGGTCATGGCTAGCCTGAACAGTGGGTTCCCCCCTGCTTGTTGATGTACTACATCACTGTGGTATTGTCAGTTTTGATTAGAAGAGGCCCTGGAGAGAGTAGGGATCTGAAAGCTGTTAGAGCATGCTGAACAGCTAGCATCTCTTTCTGGTTGATGTGCAGATATATTTGATTTGGGCTCCAGTAGCCCTGAATGCACCTGCCTTCCAGATGTGCACTCCAAGCATAGTCTGATGCGTCTGTGGTTAGGGTCTGGGCGGCGTGGGTTGTGTAAAGGGAAGTCCCTTGTTGTGGTTACATGCTGCTGCCCACCAAAGGAACTCTTTCCTTAGACAAGGTATCATAGGTATGATAGTTTCCAGGTCCTGAGAATGTTGGCACCAAATACTTTTTAAGTACCACTGAAGTTTCCGCATATGCAGCCTGGCATATGGAATTAGTAGAATGCAGAAGGCCATGAACCCTAGAGTTTGCAGGATTTTCCTTGCGGATAACTGGGTTCTGGTGGCCATTTGAGAGAAGTAGCCTGTCAGATATGCTGGCCATTTGAGAGAAATAGCCTGTCAGACAGGCTTGTTTTTCTGGAGTAAGGAATGCCATCTGGAATGCTGTGTCCAAGCTTGCTCCCAGGAATACAATTTTTTGACTGGGGACTAGTTTGGATTTCTTTTCATTGATAGTGTACCCAAGTGAGGTTAGAAGGTCCTTTACAAATGTCAGGTGCTGCATCAGCTTTTCCTGACTGTCTGTCTGAATCAGACAGTCGTCCAAGTAGGAGTAAATTTGAATATTTCTTTGTCTGCAAAAGGCAATGGCTGGAGCCAGGCATTTTGTGAAAACTCTGGGAGCAGTGGATAAGCCAAAGGAAAATGAAGAGAACTGACAATGCATAGATCCTGCCCTGAAACAGACATTTCCTGCAGGAGTCCCTGATTGGGATATGCAGATAGGCCTCCTTTAGGTCTAGGGTGGCTAACCAGGCATCTTTGGACAGCATAGGGAGAAGCTGCTGTAGGGTGAGCATTTTGAATTTTGTTACCACCAGGAAAGTGTTTAGAATGGATAGATCTAAGATTGGGCACCAGGTGCCCTTTTTTCTGGGTACTAGGAAAAGTCGAATAAAAACCTTGGCCTATATGTCCTGTAGGAACAGGCTGAATTGCCCTTATGGAGAGCAGGGACTGAACTTGGTTTTGTGCCTCTGTCCGCTGGCTTGAACAAAGATCTGGGAACCCGTTGGATTGGCAGCGTGTGGAAATAAAATCTGTACCCGTGGGATACTATGTTGAGGACCCATCGATCGTTGGTGATGGAGGCCCAGTTTTTTGCATGGTAGGCAAGTTTTCCTCCTAGGGGCACGAGCAATTGGGCAGAGGTGAGGGGAGGAGTTGAGAAGTCATTGTGAATTCTTTCCATAAGGGGGGGCTTAGCACTTCCTGTTTTAGAAGTAGAGGTACTCAATTGCTTAGATCTCTGCATACCCCTGAGACTGGTGTCTGGGGGTCTGCTTCTCCAAGGTTTAGTCTGAGGTGGCCTTGAGGGGGCTGGAAAGGACCAATGTTTTGAGGGGCAATGCCTACTGAATCTTGGAGGCTGTACTTGCAAAAAAATCTTGGACTGTCTGCGTAGACTTAGCTTTTTCTTCCATCTTTTTTAAAACCTCTTCTGCTTTGGTGCCAAACAAATTGTCTTTGTTCCGAGGTGTGTCCAATAATTTTGATCGGACATGGTCTGGCAAGGTCTGTTCCTTAAGCCAGGCATGCCTTCTAAGTACAGAACCTGTGACTGCTGCCCCGCAAGATGCTTCTAGGTCATCAAACTCACAATGCAGGGTATGCTTGCTGAATGGCTTGCAGAATGCATAAGCTCCTGTAATTCTTTATTTTCTGCAGAGTCAGGGAAGGTAGATAATTTTTGCTTAATAAGTTCCATAGTATGCTGCTGGTATTTTAGCACGTGGAACTGACAATTTAATGTTCCAATGGCAAGAGTTGCAGAGGTGTACACCTTTTTACTCCATCTAACACTTGGGAATCCCTGTCCGAGGGGGTGGGATTCTTGGCTGTAGTTTCTTTTATTCCTTTAGGTCTTTGGGAGATGACCTCTGGGTCAGCAGTAGGATTCTTGAAAAGAAATTTGTGAGAGTCAGGGACTCTGAACTACCTGTCAGGATTCCTGGTAGCAGGAGGTAAAGTATCAGGAGTTAGGCTGGATTCCACAAAGGCGTCATCCACAACATCCAGAACAGAAGGGACAGCTAAGGGCCTCTTTTTGGACTGAGGATAATAGGTTCATAGGTTCATACTAGGCTATCTGCCCAAGGGCATTTATAAGCCTAGCCCATAGTTATGTGGCTTTCGCCACCCCTTTAGTTTGAATAAAAACTATGCCTATCATTTTGCTGTGCCTCTGTCAAGCAGTGACACTGAAGTAATCCCTGGGGTATATCTGCAATCTCCCATCCATTGGTCAAGATTCCTCTTGAACAAGGCCAGAGAGGTGCTCTGCCTCACATGTACCGGGATTTTGTTCCTTCCTGGCATTCCCAGTGGAAATGCTCTCTCAAAGTACGTAGGGTTTCACCAAAAGAAAAATCCTCTGGAAGAGAGGCAGAAGGAATGGATTCCTCTGCATCTGAATCATCATAAGCAGATAAGGGCATGTCTTCATAATCAGAAACCTCAGAGTCATCACTCTTGGTCAGATAAAGCTGCTGGGGACAAGTCTCTTTTCCTTTTAACAAGGGAAGGCTGGCTTCCCCTAATCAGCATGATAAAGTCTTCCACCATTTTAGGCATCTGTGATTGTGGCAAGGAAGCAGGCGCTTGAGTTTGGGTCGTCGTTTTTTTAGACGTAGCTCGTACTCTGGGCCTTAGAAACTTGGTAGTTTTAGAAAGAACTGAAGATGTGAAAGAAGTAGTCGGTTTGTGTCGAATATCAGTAGTGCAAAGAACTTCCTCAGAAGCCGGTGCCTGCACAGCGGCTCCAGACCCATCCAAGGTAGAGACATCCGCAGGTTCCATAGTCAAAAAAGAGTCTTGCGGCATACCGGACTCCGAACGAGTGTCGGTAGCAGCCTGCGAAGCCATTGAAGTGGGCATCAGGGGCTGCGAAAGCACCTCACTGAGTACCAGCGAACTGGCGACTGGCTTGATGGAAGCGTCATTGGCAGTTTTGGACATGTACGGTCTGCTTCTGTCTTTATCCTTACGTTTTTTTCGGAAGATCGGTAGTAGGATGGCTTACCGAAGCCATTTCGGAATACAGAGATCAAGAGTGACAGTATTTAGTGACAATAAGGGCTCAACGACCAATAGTTCGGGTGTTGAACAAAGCACAAAACCGAGAGCGAGGAATGTCATGGTCTGGGCCTAAACAGGTGACGCAATAAGAATGGAAATATCGGTGTGATATTTGCTTTCCACAGGCGAGACAATTGTTAACTTTTTCTGACATCGGTTAGAGGAAGAAAAAAGGATCCTCAACGGGGTACTTAGCTTTAGAAGACTTCAACTTCAATTTCAGTAACGAAAACTCAGGTAGCTGCCGACCTGTACTCATGCGAACTGCTTCTGCTTCGGGCTCCTCGGCAAGAAAGACTGATGTAATGGCGTTGGCTGCCTGTTTTTATACCACTGAAGACCTGACGTCAGTCCTGAAGAGACAGCAACCGACGCAGAAATACTAAGCCTCTGGTATTTGGGCTGACTGAGGGCTAACCCTTGCAGGATAACCCAAGTGTGATGACTGCAACAGTGAAACATGAAAAACATCTGGTACAAGATGGCAATATGTTTATCAGATAGACATCCAAAAAGGTGGTTGAGAAACTCTTGGTAGCTTGACCAAAACCTACAACAGATAACAGTACACAATGGAATAAGTGACTTACAATACTCACATTAGTACTGGGAGTATAGCGAGACAAACAGCTGATACATTAGCCATGACAAAGAGTAGAAATATTTTTCTAAGTATAAAATCTTATGAGGTATGGTTACCAGAACCTATAGAAAGCAAATATGATAAATGTCCATATAAGGACAAAAAAAGTTGTGGTTATATTGACAGCTACTAATCTAAAGTAAAAGACTACTGATTCGCCAAAAATAAAAATTATAGTGACAAACAGTTATTTGCAAGTAACAAGGTGAAGCAAATATCTTTTTCAAGAGCAGACAGAAAGATAACATAAAACTGATGTTAACAAATAGCAGCAGCCTATAACAATACTGTACACTGTAGGAACAGGCAGAGAAAAAGAAGGGTGAGCTGGGTGTAAGCACAGAGATATGGTACAAAGACAGCGACTGGATGTGACATGTAACTCAGCATAACTTTTACTGCAGTAGTAGAATACATCAAAACAAAGATGCAGGAGTTTATATTTATTGAAGAAAATATCAAACTAGTGGATATAAATAGTCTGGAAAGTTATTAAAGTAACACTAACTGCATACTGGTAAAGTACAGTTTTGTACCTACCATAAATGTAGATGTTCGAATGTAAACACTGCTGCAGTCATCACACTTGGGTTATCCAGCCGTCAGGCGGTCCCACAGTCGTCCAGAGTTCCAAAGTCTTGGTCCGGCGTCAGTTGCTGTCGCCCCCTCCCTGACGTCAGTGCGACACGGGTATAAAAGATGTAGCCGACGCCATTTTCTTCAGTTTTTCTTGCCCCAGATGTCAGGTGCCCCCAAAGAGGTAGGCAATTCAAATTGCTAATAAGAAATACAAAGGCAAAGCAAACAACCATTTTTAGTTACCAGCAAATACTCCCCCATAGGTAATAAAGGGTAGATGCCCTAGGTAAGTACCAGAAAGTAAGAGGGGAAGGAGGGAGGGTAACCTGGACTGCAGCAGTGTTTACACTCGAACATCTACATTTATGGCAGGTACAAAACTGTACTATGTTCATCGTGTTACACTGCTGCAGTCATTACACTTGGGTGGAATCCCAAAGCTGAGGTCGGGAGGCTGGATCTATAAGGCATTAGGGGTGGCTATAAGGCCCTGCAGTACAGCAGTGTTTACACTCGAACATCTACATTTATGGTAGGTACAAAAAACTGCACTATGTTCATCGTGTTACACTGCTGCAGTCATTACACTTGGGTGGAGTCCCAAAGCTGAGGTAGGGAGGCTGGATCTATAAGGCATTAGGGGTGGCTATAAGGCCCTGCAGCACAGCAGTGTTTACACTCGAACATCTACATTTATGGTAGGTACAAAACTGTACTATGTTCGTGTTACACTGCTGCAGTCATCACACTTGGGTGGAATCCCAAAGCTGAGGTAGGGAAGCTGGATCTATAAGGCATTAGGGGTGGCTATAAGGCCCTGCAGTACAGCAGTGTTTACACTCGAACATCTACATTTATGGTAGGTACAAAACTGTACTATGTTCATCATGTTACACTGCTGCAGTCATTACACTTGGGTGGAGTCCCAAAGCTGAGGTAGGGAGGCTGGATCTATAAGGCATTAGGGGTGGCTATAAGGCCCTGCAGTACAGCAGTGTTTACACTCAAACATCTACATTTATGGTAGGTACAAAACTGTACTATGTTCATCGTGTGACACTGCTGCAGTCATCACACTTGAGTGGAATCCCAAAGCTGAGGTAGGGAGGCTGGATCTATAAGGCATTAGGGGTGGCTATAAGGCCCTGCAGTACAGCAGTGGCGAAGCCAGCTCTGGATTTGGAATATAAAGGCAAATGGTAATGTTTGGTGAAGGTATACTCTGAACTCCATGTTGCTGCTTCCAAAATATCCTTGGTAGGCACTCCTCTGAGGCAGGCAGTTGAAGTGGCTGTTGCCCTGGTGGAGTGAGATCTGATGCTGCTAGGTACAGGTTTCCCATGGAGAGTGTAGCAGAAACACATACAATGTCCTATCCATTTTGAAATAGTCTGCTTTGAAATGGCTTTTCCATGTGCTCCTGCAGCGTATGCTACCAATAATTGCTCAGATTTTCTGAAAGCTTTGGTTTTGTCCAAGTAGAAGCGTAACTGTCTGTGAATGTCCAAAGAATGTAGTAGACTCTCCCCTTTGTTCTGCAGTTTTGGATAGGAAGTTGGCAAGTGAATAGCTTGGTTTAGATCCACACTTGATACCACCTTTGGCATAAACGTAGGATTCGTTCGTAAAGACACCTTGTCCTGGTGGAAGATGAGGAAAGGTTCCACTGCCATTAGTGCTGATGTTATTGCCAGGAGCAGAGCAGTTTTCCAAGTGATGTATTTTTATTCTGCTGTGTTAGCTGGCTCAAAAAGAGGTAAAGTTAATTTTTCCAAAACAAAGTTGAGGTCCCAAGTTGGTATGGGTGCTCTACGGGGCGGTCTTATGTTTTTAGCCCCTCTGAGGTATTATTTGAGCAAAGGATTAGAAAAAATTAGTGGATCCGTGCTGTAATGAGCAGAGATAGCTGAGGCGTGGATCTTGACGGATGAAAAAGAGAGGTTCTTGTCCAGCATCTCAGTTAAGTATTGCAGTATCTGAGGAATGTTTGGGACAAGAGGTCAAGGTTGTGTGCTTGGTTCCAGGCACAGAATCTCTTCCATTTATCCGAGTATGCTTTCCTGGTACTAGGCCTTCTGGCCTCCAGAATGACATCCATAACAGCTTTGGAGAGAGACATTGCTTGCTTGGCTAAGGAATTTTCCATGCAACTAGATTTAAGGTCTTTAGCTGGCTGTGAAGTATCTGATTGTTGTGCTGTGTCAGCAGCTGTGGGATTTGTGGCAAAATCCAGGGTGGTTCTTGTGTTAAGTTCTATTGGGTACCAGTGCTAGCGTGGCCAGTCTGGTGCAATCAGGATAATTTTTGGCTCTTCCTGCCTGGCTTTTATGAGTACTATTGGAAGGAGAGGTAAAGGGGGGGAAAGCGTATACTTGTAGTTTTTTCCAGCTGAATGAGAGGGCATCCACTTTCCATGCTTGTGGATGGTAGCTCCTTGTGCAAAATTTCTGTAATTGGCAGTTCTTTGGGGAAGCAAACAGATCTATGTCTGTGTTCCACCATTTTTGTGTTATCATTCTGAATATTTGTGGGTTCAGTTCCCATTCGTGTGGGTCCATAATGTTTCTGCTTAGGTAGTCTGCCAGTGTGTTTTTCTCTCCTGGCAGGAATTGTGCTTGCAGATGAACTTGGTAGTTTAGAGCTGTGTTCCACAAGGTCATGGCTTGTCTGCAGAGGGGATAGGAGTGTGTGCCCCCTTGCTTGTTTATGTACCACATAACCGTGGTGCTGTCTGTCTTTAGTAGTAATTGCCCTGGATGCAGTAGGTCCTTGAAAGCTATAATAGCATTTTGTACAGCCAGCATCTCTTTTTGATTGATGTGGAGATGTCTTTGCTCTGTGGGCTAGTCGCCCTGGATACATTTGCCTGCCATGTGTGCTCCCCAGGCGTAATCCGATGCATCTGTTGTCAGTGTTTGCCTGGCTGTGGGTTGAGAGAAAGTCTGTCCCTTGTTGAGGTGACAAGCTTGTGCCTACCATCGAAACTCCTGTTGTAGGCATGGAATTAGTGGTATAACTAACTGTTTCCAAACTTTGACAGTGTTGAGACCATACGCTCTTTAGGTACCACTGTAGTTTCCTCATATGCAGTCTGGCATATGGAATTAGTAGTATGCAAGATGCCATGTAGCCCAAGGCCTGCAGAATTTTTCTTGCAGTGAGTTGGGTCTTTGTTGCCATTAATTGAAAATATTGAGTCAGTTGTCCTTGCTTGTAAGGCATGAGATAAGCCATCTGGGCCATTGTGTTCACGCTGGCACCCAGGAATATCATCTGTTGTGAGGGCACGAGTCTTGATTTATTTTCGTTTATTGTGTACCCCAGGCAACTTAATAACTTTTTTACGTACGCCAGATCCTTTAGTAGAATGCCCTTGCTCTCTGCTTGAATCAGGCAGTCATCCCGGTATGGATAAATTTGAATTCCTTTTTGCCTGCAAAATGCAATTACTGGTGCCAGGCACTTTGTGAAGACCCTGGGTGCAGTAGATAAGCCAAAGGGCAGTGCATAGAATTGATAATGCATTGAACCAGCTAGAAACCTGAGGTATCTTCTGCAGTTTTGTCTGATAGGGACATGCAGGTATGCCTCTTTGAGGTCCAATGTCACGAGCCAAGCTTTCTTGCCCAGCATGGGAAGAAGCTGCTGTAGTGTCAACATCTTGAATTTCGGTACATCCAGGTAAGTGTTTAGTGTAGAAAGGTCCAGAATGGGTCTCCAGGCTTTGTCCTTTCTGGGAACCAGAAAAAGTCTTGAGTAAAATCCTTGTCCTTGTTCCTGAGGTGGTACCTTTTGAATAGCTCTCATGTCCATGAGTGCTGTTGATTTGGTGGCAGATTTGACATTCCTTTTAGCCTCGGCAGGGTGTGAAAATGGAACCTGTAACCTTGAGATACAATGTTGAGAACCCATTTGTCTTTGGTGATGCAATGCCAGTTGTGATAGAAAAGTGACAGTTTTCCTCCTAAAGGGGCTGCCAAGAGAGAGCTGTTTGGCAGCTGTAGTGGAAAGTCATTGAGTCTGTTTTTTATAAGATTGAGGCCTGTCTTCTTCTTTCTGGCCTGGTGTGCCCCACTGTTGAGGCCTGTAAGGGCCTTGTGTCTGACCTCTACCTCTTGGACATCTGAATCTACCCCTTTGAGGTTTGTCTGTGACTGGAAAGGACCAATTCTTTGTTGGCCAATTTCTCCTAAAACAAGAAGGCTGAACCTGTAAGAAATCTTTCACCGTTTGCATAGATTTTGCCTTACCCTTCATCTTCTTTAATACCTCCTCTGCCTTAACTCCAAACAGCACATCCTGCTGCAAAGGTGCGTCCAATAATGTTACCTTAACATGATCTGGTAGTGTATGTTCATTTAACCAAGCATGCCTTCTAATGACAGAGCCTGTAACTGCTGCTCTACAGGAGGCCTCTAAGGAGTCAAAACCACATTGCAAAGTATGTTTTCCCACTTGTTCAGCAACATGCAGTAAATCCTGCATTTCTTTTAAGTTAGGAGGATCTGAATCTGGAAGCATCTTTTGTTTTAACTGAGACATCAAAAATTGCTGATATTTTAGCATGTGAAACTGGCAATTCAAGGCTCTCATTGCTAAAGTTGCAGACGTATATACCTTCTGTCCCCATCTGTCTAAAGCTCTGGAATCTCTGTCAGAGGGAACTGGGTATTTTGCTGATGAAGCCTTAATCCCTTTGGGTCCCTGAGAAATAGTTTCAGGGTCAGCAACAGGGCTTTTGTACAGAAACTCTTGAGAGCCAGGGACTCTGTAATATCTACCTGGTTTAACTGGGGCTGGAGGTAAGGAATCAGGGTTCAAATTGGATTCAGTGTACACTTCATCCACAATGTCAAGAACTGGCGGGATAGCAAGGGGTCTGTGTTGAGGCAATAAAAGGAAGTCTCTGAACCTTTTCTTGGATTCTGAATAATCCTGACCTTCCCAATGGAAATGCTCTCTCATGGTATGTAAGGTCTCCCCAAAGGAATAATCCTCAGGCAGAGAGGCTGACAGAATTGATTCCTCAGCATCAGAATCCTCATAAGGGGGTAAAGAGTATCCTAGGTCCGAGGAAGAGTCAGAGGAAATGGACACCTGGTCAGAAGATTCATAGTCTGCTTCCTGTCTGGGCCTTTTATCAGGAGGGGGATGGGACCCCCTGATCAGGGTGATTAGGTCCTCGGCCATTTTTAGCATTTGTTTCTTAGGCATGGAAGCCTGTCCTGGAGAGAGTTGTGTCTGTTTTTTTGCTTTTAAGGGGGGCTTAGACTTAACAGAGGGTGTAATGGTTAACTGGGTAGGTCTGAAAACACCCTCTGTAACTGTGGATTGCTCAGCTACTTAGATTCCCTCAGTAGGTGTAGGATCGGTAAGCTGAAGGCCTAGTGCGTCCAAAGACCCAGCCAGCTCCACATGGGAGTCGAATGCGGTCTGTGGTTCTGTGGAAGCGGTCGTCAAGGGCTGCATAGGCGCCTCGCTGAAAACAGGAGAACCGACGACCGGCCTAGAAGAGGCATCGTCGTCAGTTTTTGGCCTTGGATGCCTGCCCTTGTCTTTGCGCTTTTTATGCATTGCAGTCGTCGGAATTTCCGATGGCATGGTGTAATTGAATTTTCTACCAAAATAATGTCGGGCAAAATCAAACCAATGTTTAATAGTGCGTTTGTTAAACCTAGCACAAAACAGACAACCAGTGACGTCGTGGTCAGGGCCTAGGTATGGAATACAATAGGAGTGGAAATCCTTATGAGGTATTTGCTTCCCACAAGAAATACAGTTATTAACTTTTATTGACATCGGTCTGAGGCAAGAAAAAGTTTCCCCAACGGGGTACTTAACTTTTTTAGAAAACTTCGGTTCTGGATTCGTAATGAAAATCTCAGGAGTAGGCCGACTGGCACTTGAGAACTGCTTCTGCTTCGGGCACCGCGTGGCAAGAAAGACTGAAGAAAATGGCGTCGGCTGCATCTTTTATACCCCTGTCGCACTGACGTCAGGGAGGAGGCGACAGCAACCGACGCCGGACCAAGACTTTGAAACTCTGGCCGACTGCGGGACCGCCTGACGGTAGGATAACCCAAGTGTGATGACTGCAGCAGTGTAACACGATGAACATCAGTAAAAATGAAGAGTCACTACATAACTGCAATTGGCAAATACAGGATATGAAAGGCAACTGCAAATAAACAAAAACTAATAGACTTGTTGAATACAATAAAATCATTTCAAGATGCACTAGCTGATGATGGACCAATCTGTGTAAGAAAATCATTTTCACTAATTATCTGTTAGAAAACGTACTTACACAGCTAACTGAACCTATAAAGAGAATAACAAATTGGGCATGGTATGTACAAATGATGGTTACAACGATGGAAATCTGAAATCAGGCACCTCTCCTGGGCAACAATCACAGTATTATTCTTGCTGAAATTAAAACCATAAAAAGAAGAGCCTAGTGGACAAAATTTAAGACAAAGGTATATATGAATATTATGAACAGACAGAAGATAAACTAATAAAAAGACATGGGATAATTCAGGTCATCTGTGTCAAGGAAATGTGGGATGAGTTTATAAAAAATTACTACTACTTATCCCAGAAAGCAAGAAAAAGGCAAGTTTAAACAATTTATGGAAGAAAATAAGATTTTTAGAAACAGAAACTACAAAATTAATAATTACATGAAATAATGACAACTGAATGTGGAAGAAAACAAAAATTAAGACTTGGGCTGGGGAGTGAATCTGTAAAGCGCAGGGGAAGAAGAGAACAGGAAATACGTGAACAAATGACACCGAGACATTAACGAAAACAAGAAATGTATTTAACTGTATTAAGAAACAGAAAACAAAAACACAGATCCCAGTAATAACTAAGAATAATGATAGGATCGTTAACAAGGCAGAAGGAAAAATAAAGCTGTTTCAGAAACATTTTTTTTTTAATTTTTATATATTTTCTTGTTTATTTCAGGTCTGTTAACCAGGTTCATAAACTCTTCGGCTACATTCTGGGACAAAAGGCAACAATTACAACACTGTTAGAAAATGTAACAGAAGATGTAGCGATTTTAGAAAATGTAACAGAAGATGTAGTGATATAAAATCTAGCTGGAAGTATAGCTGAGTTTATCAAACATGTTCTTACATTAAAGAAAACAGACAAATTTAAAATAAGGTGTTTTCATGATGCAACATAATTCACCACAGGGAGCTACTGACCGCAGTTGATTGAAAAGTGAAAGTTTTAGTTGTAAACAGGAAAAAGATATGCTCAACCTTCTCAATGTAGCATTTGCCCTGTGATTGTTTCTAGAGATGTTGTTTTCTGAACTGGAACAGATGTCCAATTGTGCAGAGTTAAGAAGGTGGTGCATTCTAAGTGGAAGGAGCAATTTTAGAAAAGCCGTTCGTAAGTCTTGGCTTCTAAGAATGTAATCAGAAGAATGTACTGATAAGGTAAAATAAAGAGGAAAAGTTGTGTATCATCTTAAGGGTAAATTAACTGAGTGGAAAAAAAAAAAACAGATTTTTCAGCGTTGGGTAACCAACTGGGCCTTTGCATTTAGGAACAGTGATTTTCTTTTTGATAAGAGAAGGATGAATAAACTTAATTCTTCTGTAGAGCAGTTATTAACGATTACAGGTAATCATTTTAAAGCAACCAAATTAAAAGCGGTGGTACTAAACTCCAAACCAGAATTGAAAGTCAAAATGAGAAACGGAGAGCGAAATCCAAATATTGAGCCACAGTTTATTCAGACAACGTTCCACGTAATAAATATACCACTCTATATGACACTCTATATTAAAACATAAACGCTATTAAACACACGCGTTTTCGTCTGTTTAAATCAGACTTCATCAGATGAACCATGAATTTAATTGCACTCCTTTTATAACCTGACCAATGAAATCAATTAATGAACATAATTTAAACAATTAACAGTGTTATAATTCCATTTAATACTTGCTTATGTGAAATATATGTCCCTGTCACATAAAAAAACGATCTTTTATTGAAAAATAAATAAATAAATAGATACTTTCCCATTAATTAATATAATTTTATTCCCCTACATTTATAAAGATTAAAAAAATATCTATGTAAATAAATAATTCTTTTAAAATTCTGTTAATGTTTCAACTGCCCTCTAGTGGAAATTCATATTATTATCCTGTGACATCCTAGGTTAAAAACCTTTAAATAAAATGCCCTTTAGCATTATTTAAAACCACTAACTTGGTGTTATAAAATTTATAGAAATACAATGTTGAAAATTACATAAAAAATGTGTAAACATGTATGAAAATTGTTCAACATAAATCTATTTTGGGAATTACAAAATATTGTTATAGCTTAGCTGCCCTTAATTTCAGAATCGGTATAATACTTGTGTATTCATTCAATCCTGGTGGGTTGTATGCTTCCAGTGTTACCTGCCACCAAAGCTCCCTATATTCAACTTTCTCCTCCCAGGGGCCACCTCTTATGTCTCTTTGAGTGTGTTCTACCACTGTAAATTTGAAGGTGGCTCCTGTACATTCCTTGCTATGTTTAAACAAAGCATTTGTGTCCTTACAATTCTTAATGTCATTGAGATGCTCGTATATCCTTCTTTTAAGTTTTCTTTCTGTTTTTCCTATATAGAAAGAATCGCAGGTCCCACAGGTGGCCATATAGACCAGTCCCATGGACTCACAATTATAATAATTCTTATTGTTAATAATCCATCTGTCCCTGCTTGCTATGTATAACCTATCGGAGTTTGAAATATAGGGGCATTGGGAGCATCTACCACATTTGTAAGTACCCGTCTTTTTTACGTCTTGTGGAGCCATAGTATTCCTACTTTCTAAAATGTTTCTTATACTTTGAGCATTCTTATACACTATTTTTGCTGAAATCCCTTCTAATTTATCTATGTCAGTTATATTAATAAACCTATCCCATTCCTTAAAAAATATTCTTTTGATATTACTATTCGATGCATTGTATTCTAAGGTTAAAGCTAATTGAAAATTCTCATCTTTTCGCCCTTGATTTTTAAATTGCTCTATTCCAAAGTCAGTTGTTTTCACAATTGGGGTATATCTATTTTTCCTTCCCCCTTCTATTTCCTGTCTTATTTCCTTAATAAGCTTTGGTGGATATCCTCGATCCATGAACATTTTTTCCAAAAGGTCACATTCTTTAAGAAAATCATTCTGGGAACTTGTCATTCGACTACCTCTCACAAATTGTCCTTTTATAATGTTCCTTTTACAGTCTAGGGGATGTGCACTATCATAATGTAGAAACATATTGCAGTATGTAGGTTTTCTATATACTTTTGTTTCTAAGACATCTTCCTGCTTATAAATTTCCAAATCTAAATATTGCAGTACATTGTTTGATACTGTATATGTGAACTTCAAAAAATCTGTGGTTTTATTAAGATAAACCATGAATTCCTTAAGCTTATCATGTCCACCAGTCCAAAATAGGACTAGGTCATCCAAAAATCTGCGATAAAGTACCCAATGGGAATTAAATTGGGAATTTAATACATATTTCTCTTCCCATTTGGCAAGTACTAAATTTGCATAAGTTGGGGCACATGCAGCACCCATAGCCACTCCTTGCGTCTGTCTAAAAAGTTCCCCATTGAAATATAAAAAATTATTCTTTAACACCATTTCCATCAACCACACATTCACCTGCTTTTCACTGTTAGTTAAAATATTACTTTCATACAGTATTTCCTCAAACATTTCTGTACCTACAATATACAGGGCAGCTAAGCTGTAACAATATTTTGTAATTCCCAAAATAGATTTATGTAGAACAATTTTCATACATTTTTACACATTTTTTATGTAATTTTCAACGTATTTCTATAAATTTTATAACACCAAGTTAGTGGTTTTAAATAATGCTAAAGGGCATTTTTTTTAAAGGTTTTTAACCTAGGATGTCACAGGATAATAATATGAATTTCCACTAGAGGGCAGTTGAAACATTAACAGAATTTTAAAAGAATTATTTATTTACATAGATATTTTTTAATCTTTATAAATGTAGGGGAATAAAATTATATTAATTAATGGGAAAGTATCTATTTATTTATTTATTTTTCAATGAAAGATCATTTTTTATGTGACAGGGACGTTTATTTCACATAAGCAAGTATTAAATGGAATTATAACACTGTTAATTGTTTAAATTATGTTCATTAATTATTTCATTGGTCAGGTTATAAAAGGAGTGTAATTAAATTCATGGTTCATCTGATGAAGTCTGATTTAAACAGACGAAAACGCGTGTGTTCAATAGCATTTATGTTTTAATATAGAGTGTCATATAGAGTGGTATATTTATTACGTGGAACGTTGCCTGAATAAACTGTGGTTCAATATTTGGATTTCGCTCTCCGTTTCTCATTTTGACTTTCAATCATTTTAAAGTATTACAACATTAAAAGGAAACCACGACAATGGAATCCAAAGAGGACTGCAGGTCTTGCTAAGCTATACAAGTTGCTGAACAAACTGAATGTAAACAAAGCATCTGGTCTAGGTAATATAAAAAAAGAACACAAGGCAACTAGTAAAATCACTCGTGAAAATGTTACCATTAAAAAGGTTATAACAAGGGGATAGTGCCAACACATTATACAAAATAAACTGCAACTCCAAATATACAAGAGTAACTGAGGTAAGAAAATAAAAAAATAATAAATTAAGATCTTCCAGTGTAACATTCCGTGTAGGAAAGGTGATAGAGAGATTTATACTGTATGCTCTACTGGAATAATCAACAAGTTAGTGGGAAGTATAAATTATCATGCATACCAGAAGGGAAGATGATGTTTAACCCATAGCCAAATCATTTACAATGAAACAGTGAAAGTGAAAGCAATTTACAAGTTGACATTTATGTAGACTTACTTGTGCATCCGAAAAGAGGAACCACAAACTGTTAATATAGATAAATAGAATAGACTATGCTGGGTTTGGCTTGAAAACCCATAAAGTGTTTGGAAACCATACACCCATAGTAACATAAGGAGACATTTTATGTAACACCCATTCAGTATCTATTCGTTACTTCTGAATATAGATAAACATTCTGCATAAATTATGCTCATGACACAGAGTGAAAACAGAGTAGCATACAATAAATGGCAGTAAAAATAAAACAATGAAGTTAGCACTCGAGTAGCTTGTCAGAGGACACAAATTACAAACCAAATGATGAAGCAAGCCCAGCATAACAAAGCAATAACCACTTTTAGCAGGAAACACAATGCAGTATCCAAAGACCAAGAGGCAATACATTTTATCAAAACAACTTTAATGTTTAAAAAACAAATACACAGGTTTAGCACTTTTATATAATCTAGACATCATTGGACCCTGTAGTAACATTTTCTGCTTCCTTTTAGGAAAAATGGAAATGAACAGCACAGATGGAACATGGTGAGTACAGAACCTTTTAATCTACTTCAATAAATACGGTTGAGTCTTATTAGCCGTTAGTACTCACTTTATTTTTATTCATTTTTTACTTGACTTTCTCTGTAACTTAACAAATCAGCAGTGTTATCAGTTACAACTGTTTAGATACTTGATCATATTTTATTTCTTTTTCTCAAGAAGTTAAAATGTTCCACTGCAGTTTTAGTACACATTTTGGCATTCTGTACCTAAAGTGATGCATTGCATTTTCCACCCCATCTTATCAAAATTATGTGGACAGCTTCTTAATAAAAAGCTTCTTAAATTTTATTTATTAGGAACACCCCCACATAATTTTATTGAAACCCTCACTGTTGGTGGAGTATAAGCATGGGTTGTATCCATATACTTTAAAGGAAGTTGACACGCACATACGCTGTAAGATGTTCATTAAAGTTTATAGATGTGGACACACACACACACACACACACACACACACACACACACACACACACACACACACACACACACGTCTTTTGGAGGGGCAAGAAATTTGTCAGGGCAACGAGGGATGGACGGTTCCTTCCATGCCTGGCGGGACACCAAATCTACAAGGTCAACAACTGAGGGGGGGGGGGTAATGCAAGACACAGATGGGCCAGATCTGAAGGTTCAAGGAAAACAGACTCCTCTTGGGATCAGAAGGCCACCCACCATTCTGCTAAGGATCTCCAGAATGAGAACTTCAAAGGAGACATCTTCTGGTGGAGACCTTTGGGACCCCTCCCCTTCATCGAAGTCAGTAACTTCGGTTAAGGAGGGAAATCTATGTGCCACCTTTTGCATAATCCCGTCTGAGGGACCTCATCAGTGGGGTGATCTGGGGTGGTATCAGAGGAGAGGGGAAGGTCCTGCAGAGGAACTGCCTGGAAGCTCGAATGGGCTCCCTGCGGGAGAGGCTGATAAGGCTCAGAATTTGGAAACAATGGTGGTAGAGGGGGTAGCATCCGAAGAAATAGGAGTGCACTGGACTCACAGATTAGAGAAAGCCCTTTCCACCACCTCAAAGGCAGAAGGACTGGGAGAAGCCATTGCTCGCCACACCAGAGCCGAAGCTCCAGGTGCTGCCGAGCCGAGGAGTCAGACCTGAGCAGTCCAGCTCTGAAATACTGAGGGGAACGGATAGCTCTGACAACCTCAAAGTCGAACCTATCACCCTAGATCCAGTGCTGAAGCTTCAAGTCCAACACTTGTCCCGCTCTAAAAGATCAGTGGCAAACGAGTCAGGGATGCAGCCGGAATCAAAGACCTAGCAGTCTTCGGATGAGACATATTGACTCTTGGGATTCTTGGATCACAGGGCTATGAAATCTTTGTAGAGATCAGAGAAGGAGAAATAAGCAGGTGAGAAGCAGGTTGAAGGCTCCCAGATCCGATGAGAGACCGAGCCGATAACACTCCCATCTGAATCTGAGCCCTGAGAAATCTTCCTCATCATCCTATCCACATCTGCTTTGGATAGGCTCTGGAAGGACCTGAGATGGGGGGGGCGCAGCAACATCCTCTTTGGCGTCTCCTGTAAAAAAAAGGAGACTAGAGTCATGGAGAAATGGGATCTGGAGTGAAACGAGGACTCTTGCCTTCTAGGAGATTTAAGTATCCCCACAGTTAGATCTAAAGGAGTCAGACTGGATCTTTTCACAATACCGTCTGGTGGCTCCGAGGCTGGAGCAGGTTTTGGAGAAGAGTGGGAGACCATTTTCTGTGCTCCCTGGACTCTGATGAAGATTTCGGTTTCTCAATAGGGAGTGGGGGGGGTTGAGCCCCTGAAACAAATGTAGAAGATGGAAGCAGCCTTGTCAAGACCAGCTTACTGCGGCCCTCGCTCAAGACCTGGGAGTTAAACCCAGCACAAATCCAGCATGTAGCTTCAAGGTTAGCCACTTCCAAACAGTACATGCACTCCCTGTGGGCATTAGAATTGGGTATCTTATGCCCACAGGAAGTGCACTTTTTAAAAACCGTAGGTTTTTCAGCCATAGTAAAGGGAGATTTAAAAAAAAAGGCCAAAATTCTTTTTTTTTTTTACAGAGGCGAAAGAATATACCAGTGATGTTGTGTCTTTTGGCTTTTCCTGGTTAGGGGTCGCCACAGCGGAACTCCGGTCCGCTAATGGTTGGCAGTAGATTTTTACGTGCCGAGTTGCCGGCCCTGACGCACAACCTTCAACGAAGGTACGCCCATTCACGCATGTCTCCACACAATACCCTATAAGCTCGAGAGGGAAAGAATCCACATCTGAAGTGAAGAAGTTGGAAACAAGATCTAAGGTATTACAGGATTCTGAGGCATTACCAGTAAAGGGAGGATCTCTAGAGTTGGATCCAAAAGCCTAAGTGAATGTGGCCGAACCGGTTCTGAGGACCCATCAATTGAGGAATGAATGAAAATGACAACTTCATATAACACATTTTCCACTAAACAAGGCCCTCATGAATGCGCTCAGTGTACAAGGAAGAATGTTAATAGCATACACATCTGCCTTTCAAAGATACCAGGTCATAAAGGTAATGTAAATCACATTCTAAGTGTGGCTGTAGGGAACACGGTCTTCCACTGCTGGCTTAGCCTGCAAGACTCTTTACCTGCTGACAAGGCACTTGTGCTTGTGGAAGTTACTCCATTTATAGAGTATCCTAGACAGTGGATATCAAGCTAAGCCAACTTGCCGAGGAAATACACAGCCTGGGAACAAAATGCATCTTATCTGTTATTCTGCACCCAGGATGGGAGGACCTGCAGTACCCCAGTACTTGAAGGGACTTCCAGTAACAGCAGATCAAGGGAGCCACTTATGGATTTCAAGGAAATGGAATCAAAAGATATCCACATCTGGTCTTCTGGGTTTATAAAGCATAGAATCCCTGTAATCAACCAGATCACAGATGGTTTCTGCAGTAGCTTTCTCACTGGGAACAAAGAGGCCTGAAAGAGTAAGTTAAACAAAATTAAGGAAGTGATTACAGGGAATATTCACTTGTTCTTGCTCTGTAAAACTAATTGTCTACCAATATCTACATCTTATACTTTTTCCTGAAGCTAAATTATTCTACCCCTAGGTTGTTGATAATCTCTACATAAAGACCTCAGCTGGTAAAATTACATCTACAGGGAAAACACAAACCACTCCCCAACTTCCAACTTCAGCATGGCTTCAACCTAGACTTAAGCCGTGAAGAGTGGCAGACAGTCACTGAAGAAAAACTAGCAAGGACAGAATACTGATGAAAAAGGCAACAAGTGACATGGCAGTCGATGTGCTCAAAGGACAAGGCAGCAGCTTCGAGATACAGTCTTCTGATACAGAATACTCTGTGTCCTAGATTACAAAAGGATATCAGGTGTCACGCGGGAATTCCAGGCCCATAGTACTCCAAAGCTGCCAACAACTTCACCAAAGCTTCCTCACTCTGGATGATTAATCAGATTCCTGAAGGAGTGGCAAGTAATACAAAAGTTGTCCTTCATTTTGAAAGATGACAGCCTACAAATTTGTTTCTCCTTAGAGAACATAAATCAGACAAATAAAATAGGTCACTTTTCAAAGGCTGAGTGGTGCTACATTAAGAACTCCTTAATGGTCCCTTTTTGCCTGCTGAAATGACTACAACTCTGGAGTGAATATGAAAAGTGACTATGTTGTTTTCACACAAATGACAATAAAAAGCAGAAGGGCTCTTTCACTTTTTTCACTTTTAAATCAAAGACTAAGCTAACTGAAGGCACTTGCATGCCATTCTGGACACAGTCCATTGACAAGATCTCTTTGAAGATCTGCTTTAAGTGCAGCACCTGGTGACAGGATGTTCTACAGACACTGATGGAGAGGACTTTAAAAAGGTCACACACTGCAGTGATTACCAACTTGTACCGCATTACAAAGGAAACAGTACAAGTTACTGAAACTGCACGAAAGAAAATGCATGGCAATTCACTAGTGTATATCCCCACTGATGAGGTTTGGATTATGTATTTCTAGCAAGTGTAAAAAGTCTGGCATTTAGCTCAGATAATTAGGGATATTAAATGTTAATTACTTGCTTCATGTAGTCCAAGGTTCAATTTCCTCAGCCTCAATTTGTCTAGTGTGTGTTGTTGTAGGATCAAAGGAGGTTACTAGGCTAACTGCCCCATGGCCCTTACAAGCCTAGCCAAGTTCAACCCATATTTCCAAGGGTGTCTGGTTCAAGCAGACACTAAAATCAGCACCTACTGCCCCCTGTCCAAGAGGGACACAGGTGCAACCCCTGGGGTGAATTTCTGGTTACCCAGCCAATCGTCCAAAATTTGCTTAAATAGGGCCAATGAGGGGCTTTGTTTAACATGAATAGGAAGCTTGTTCCAAAGATGGGGCAACTTCTGTGAGACAAATCTATCACTCCAGTAAGTTCTGTTGATGTCACATACCAGGTTAAGATCCTTTGGGCGACTGACCAGTGTGCCATTTGACTTACGAATGTGCAGCATTTCCATTAAACCTGGGTCAGAGATTGTTCTACAAACAAGGCACAGGTTGCCTCTGAGCAGTCTGTACGATACAGTGTAAAGTGACAACAATTTTAGTCTGTCCGCATAAGACAGATCTTGAAGACTCTGAATTTTCTTTGTAAGGAACCTTTGTGGTCTTTCCAATTGCTGCAGGTGTTTGGAAAGGAACATACCAAAGGGACCGTTATACTCTATTACTGGCCTGATAAGGAAGAGTATAGGGGTTATAACCACTTTTTTCTGGAGGCAATGCCCTTATCTATGAGATGAGCAATATAAAATGCCCTACTTACCACTGTGGAGACATGGTGATCGAAGATACGGTTGCTGTCAACCTGTGTCCCCAGATCTCTCACCACTGACTGTGTGCTTAGGGTATTGCCATTGATGTGGTAGTTTGCAGGAACATCACACTTGCCAATGAGGATGATAATGCATTGTTTTGCATCAAGTTTAAGGCGATGACTTTGGCACCAGTCATTAGTCTGCGTAAGACCTTCTTGCAGGATATTGACATCACTAGGGGTTTCAATGACCGCTCCCAGTTTGGAGTTATCACCAAACTGTCAGCCACAGTCCTTTAGTTTTATCCTGTACTTCAGAAAAGTAGATTCCGAACATTAGGGGTCCCAGAAACTATCCCTCTGGAATACCACTAGTTACAAGTCTGCTGGAGGAGGTGGAGTCCCCTATTTTGACCGTTCTATCAGTGAACCAGTTTGCAACCCACCTGACAATATATGGGTTGATACCCAGCTGGGTGGGTTTATCAATGATGCCCAAGTGGGAGGCTGTATCAAAGGCCTTGGCTACGTCTAGCTAGGCCATATGCACAGATCTGCCTTCATCCAAGGCTTTGGTGACTGTCTCAAAGAAGTCCACCAAGTTTAACAGACATGCTCTCCCCTTGACAAAGCCAAACTGGGTGGGCCTGAGCATTTGGAGATTTCCCATATAGGTTCATAGGTAGGTACTAGGCTATTGGCCCTAGGGCCTACATAAGCCTAGCCAAAAAGGTACCTTGGCTTTCGCCCCCCATTAAAAATATCTTTGTTAATAATGTTCATGATGATACATGCCATGGCCTTACAGATAAGGCTGGTCAGGCTAATAGGTTTATAGTTTCTGGGTTCTGTGGATGCATCCCCTTTGTGCAAAGGGATAATGGTAGCGGTTTTCCATTCCACTGGGATGAAGCCAGTGTTTAGCCTGTGACTGAAAAGAGTTTTCAATGGTGATGCTAATTCCAGTTTTAACCCATGTAGAAAACAGCCCGGGATATTGTCTGGTCCCATAGAGGCTGTGTTTTGGGCTTTGGAGGGGGCATTTAAGACCTGGTTTTTGGAGGCACTAGGTGGGGAACAAGTGTTAGGGATGCTTTGGAGTATATGTGGCATGGACAGAGCAGTAAAGTTTTCACTGAACTTGTCAGCCAGCAGGTTTGCTACATCCACAGGTTCTATATATGTAGTAGCATTAACTATGAGTTCAACGCAAATCTGGTCCTTACCTTTGAGGTTACGGATGTAACCAAAGAACGCCTTATGGTTATCCTTAGCTAGGGAAGCTAATTTGGATTCGTAGTTAGCTTTTGAAGACTTCACTAGAAGTCTTATTTGCTTGTTTAAGTTAAAGAGGACGTGTTTCCAGTTCTGAGACAGTTCCCTTCTACTCTTAGACAGCAATTTCTTTCTCCTATTATATAACCTATTAATGGCAGATGTCCACCGAGCATGTTTGTTTTTCCTTGAAGATCTTGTTTTGGTTCTATCAGGTAAGGCAGAGTCAATACAATTGTACAAGTGCTTGTATAAAGCACTGGTGTATAACTCAGCATAGGTGTCTGTTCCATCAGTGGGGGGAGGGGCTATGAAGCTAATTATGCTGTCACATAAGAGATTGTAATTCTTAGGAAAATAGGAGATTAATAGCCTATCGACCCAGAAGTCATTTTAAGCCTAGCCGTTTCAACCTAATGTAATACTATAGAAGTACTAGTCAATACCCAATATTGCTTTTAGTGATGATTGCCCATGTCTCTAGAGTAAATCCTATTTTGTATCAAGGCAAGGTTTTAGGTCTTTAGAGCAGGTAATTCTAGTGCTGTCTGTTTTGTGGATATGCAGGAGATGCATCAGAGTGGGGTCAGACAATAACCTGTATGTCAGTCATAGATCTCCCCTCAAAAGCCTGTATGAGACAGAATACAGGGATAGACCCTTGAGGTGATGTGCACAGGACATTTTACTTAAGCCCTGTATTCTTTTAGTGAAGGAATCTCTGTGGACGTTCCAGCTGTTAGATATGCCTGGTTAGGTACACACCAAAGGAGGGAATTGTACTCAGTGATAGGTCTGATGAATGCCAAATACAGTGGAACAATGACTTCCTTGGACTTAGATGCCATACCTTTGTTTATAAGTTGCGCAACATAGAAGGACTTCCTCACTACTGTAGACAAGTTATGGTCAAAGGCTAGATTACTATCTGTGTGTATCCCTAAGTCCGTGACTGCTAGGTCAACTCTAAGGGGTGTGTTGTTAATATGATAGTTACCAGGGGTGGATGACTTCCCGGAAGATACTATTATGCATTTCTTGGCATTTAGTTTCAGTCCATGGCTCTGACACCAGCTGTTTGTGTCAGCTCCTCCTGGAGAACATTTGTGTTGGTGGGTGATTCAATGGCAGCTCCAAATTTACAATCTGCAAATGTAGTCAGCCAGAGACCACTGACACTGGCCTTGACTTTAGAGAAGTAAATGCCAAAAAGGAGCAGTCCAAAGACTGATCCCTGAGGGACTCCACTTGTGACTGGCCTCTTTGTATAGCTGGACTTCCCAATTCTAACTTCCTGGGTCCTGTCTGTGAGCCAGTTGGCTAGTCACTGGGTCACATACGAGTTTGCACCTAAACTTTTTTGACTTTGTCAACAATGCCTGAGTAGGGTATTGTGTCAAATGCCTTGGCCAGGTCAAGGTAGGCAGTGTGAACCATTCTGCCCTCATCCATTGCTCTGGTGACCCTCTCAAACAAGTCCACCAGGTTGAGTAGACATGATTTGCCCTTGATGAAACCAAACTGGGTTGGGTCCAGTGTCTGGAGGTTTACTATATGACTACTGATCATTTCCATGATAATTCTTTCCATTGCTTTACATATAAGACTAGTGAGACTTATGGATCTGTAGTTTCCAGGGTCTGTAGATGGCCCATCTATGTGCAGAGGGATGGCTGTTGCTGTTCTCCACTCATGTGGCACAAAGCCTGTTTGGAGGCTATAGTTAAATAGCAATTCCAGAGGCCCTGATAGGTCAAGTTTCATGCTATTTAGAAGGCATGGTGAGATATTGTCTGGAACCACTGATGCAGTGTTCTTGGCCTTAGAGAGAGCATTAAGGACCTGTTCCCTAGTGATAGCAGGGTGAGTTATATTAGATGGTATTTCCTGAGGGAAGGTTGAGAGAGAGAAGGAGGGGGGTAAAGTTGGAGCCGAATTTATTGGCCAGTAGCTTTGCTATATCTTTTGGCTCAGTATAGGTGGCTCCATTTACAATGGGCTCTGCACACAAATATGCATTGCCTTTGAGGTTGTGGACACAGCTAAAGAATGCTTTGTGGCTGTCCTTGGCCTGGGAGGCCAGATTCATCTTAAATTTGGCTTTGGTAGACTTTATTTGTCCTCTGAGTTGTTTGTTTAGTTCCATGTGAGTACTTTTATCCTGCTGGTTGCTGCGCCAACTAATTTTTGCCATGATTTTCTTCCTCCTGTTATACAGCCTACTGATTTTGGGATTCCACCAGGGTGGCTTTTCTTTTTTGAGACAACTTTGTACTTCTTCCTGGTGGGTACACAGTTGCCTCTGTGCAGCTACTAACATGCTTGTACAGGGTTTCTGTGAAAGGTTCTGCATAGGCAGCATTGTTCTCACGTTTCATAGGGGCTTAAAATTTTTCCAGGTTGTCACTTAATAGCAGGAGGTTAGTCTTAGAGTAGTTCCTGACTATTCCAGGATTAGCTGGGAGTCCAGGTTTTATTTTTACTTCAAAGGAGACCATATTGTGGTCTGACTTTACCAGGGAAGACATTACATTGGGGAAGGTGTGCAGCACTCTCCCATATTATTGAGAACCAGATCTAGTACCGCTGCCCCCTGGTTGGTGTACTGACTATCAGGTTCAGGGAGTTTGTGTTTACAAAATCCAGGAATCTCTGTGCCTGTAAATTTGGTGTTGTACAGGATTCCCAGTTAATAGTGGGGTAATTAAAGTCTCCCATGACTATAGTATCAGGTTGGATGGTTAGTGCTTCTAATAAGTTTAAATACATGGTATGGGTTTCCTGGGTCATAGAGGGGGACCTACAGCTGACAAGGAAGGGATACTGGATTTTGCCTGTGGTGATCTGAACATGGAGAAGCTCAAGTGCATTGTCCTGTTTGACTCACCTTGAGGTAGATTTATTTTTGACGTAAATAGAGACACCTCCACCTTTAGTCCGTCTGTGTATTAGTTGGTCTAAATGTGTGGAATACATTACAACCTTGCACTGTTGGTGTGCTCTCCGCAACTTTAAACTATGTCTCAGTGACTACACAGACATCAGCATTCTCTAGGGTGAACAGAGCTTCTAGGGGTGGAGTTTTCTGTTTAGACTTCTAGCACTGAGCAGTAACACCTTTAGATTTTCTTGGTTTTGATTGGCTATGTCAGCAGTACTTTCAGTCTGGCATTGCCTAAAAAAGGCACTATGGGGCATGTTTTAGCTAATATTCGAAAGCCTAGATGGGAGAGGTGCAGACCATCCCTGGCATAGCTGCGTGGTATGTTGACCATCTACTTCCAAGCTGACAAATATTGCACCCCCTTAGAATGACACCAGAAAGTAAGCCAATTATTAAAGTCAATCATCTTTTGTTCGTATTGTGGCATCATCCTTGGAGAAGGTAAAATGTTGCTCAGTGCTAGGCTTGTACCAGCATGAGACATATTCTGAGAGCTTCATGATGTCTCTCTTCATATAGTCTAGGGAGGTACGTCTCAGCTCATTTACTCTCACATAGACTATGACTGAGTCATACTGGTATTTGTGGTCCAATGACCTGAGTGCATGTGTAATGTGGTGGATCCTAGACCCTGATAAGCAACTGACCATGACTTTCTCCTTACTTAGCCTGGTGGGAGGGACATCAGTTTGTCTCATGATGGAGTCTCCAATGACCAGAATGTTGGACTGTGTGGTGGTTTGCTTTATGGGCTTAGAGGTAGAGGCTCCATGAGATGTGGTTCTATGCGCTGATGTGGGTGTTGTTTTGAAAGAGTGCATTTAGGGTTGCTGAGGGTATTTGTTACATGTACGTTTTCTAGAAGGTATTTGTGGTTTAGGAAGGTTACATTTAAGTGCCTCACCATATGCAGGTCTATAGGTCTGCTTTGAATTGTGTGTGATGGGTGCAGCGTGTGTACTACTGACAACCTTATTGACATTAGGAGTACTTTTATGTGAGAGCTTTGCCTCCAGTGACATTGTGTAAATACATCTCTCACATACCATATCAGTTTGTTTGAGAAGTAACTAGTTGTCAGTAAACATGAGGCAATTTCTACATTGCTTCAGGATGCCCATATACACACCAAGCTGGTAACGGAGACAGCGAGAAAGTTCATATACATATAATAGAAAGTGCACGGTCAAACAAAAAGACACTGCCACGGTCAAAAAAACACCACATGCAAATTAGCGTAAACCTTCTTTAATCAACACTTTCGCCCTTTCATATACACAGTAATAGACACTTTTTTATTGATTAGATAGCTGGAGTGGGAATATAATGCAATGTCAGGAGTATTTGGATTTCAACTGTGGGGACAATGCTTGTCACTGCAAACTAGTTGTCCTGTGTGCAACTAGGTATTGGAGAAATTTCAATCGTGCTTTTACAGGAAAAAATGTCACTCAAGCTGTCTGAGTCTATATAGGGCATGGCAAAACACTTGAGGGGAAACTAATACGCAGAACCTGAAAATTTAAGGATGAAGTATTTAGGCAGATATTCTGAAGTTAGAAACAATCAAGTAGTACTTACGGAAAACAAAGAATAAGCTTGTCAAGAATGATGAAAACAGTGGAGTCACATGAATGGCTACTACTAATGCTGGTCTTACCACAACTTCACTCTGCTGGGATACAATACTCCTTTGCTTCTTCTCTCACCAGAAGCAAAACACTAACACCAATCCCAAGATGAGAAGCAGGCCACAGCCTGTTTGGTGATCCACTGAACTGTCCCAGATGATGCAAGGGTCTGTAAAGCTAGTTGTAGCTTTTTCCCTGGTAGATGCCTTTAACAGCAACCAGACTAATCCGGACCATTAAAGCACAGACACTCACTGTCCAACCAGAAACCATCAGGAGTCCATGCACTCTGCTCCTTCTCTCGCCAGGAGCAGAATATAAGCACAAATTCCAATATGTCACCTATGACTCAGTTTTTAGGCTTTCTGGTGATCAGCAGTCTCCAGGAAATAATGTCCATGTGCTCCTTCTCTTACCAGGAGAAAACAGAAGCACTAATCCCAAGATGACTACTGAGATCCAGAATGTCGGCTGTCCAATAACTGGTGGTCTTGCAATAGATGTTTAAAAGTAAGATGGAAAAAAAACTGCAGTGTGCACTAAACAGGTAATATGAAAAAGGGGGATAACTAAAGTTTCAGCTGTCTAAGTGGAGAGCCACTAATTTTAAAAGAGCAAGACAGATTGAAAGGGGGTGGGCACTTTTGTTTTCTGGCTGTAGGAATACAGTAGGATGGCCAATAAATTTAAACAATTGAAGGGGAGTGATTTCACAAAATGATAGCGTTGTGCTTACTCAACAGCCAGTGAAAGGGGACAGAGAAGGAGATGTGTGGTCAAATTAACATAAGGGGCGGGCAACTAGGAAAACAGTGGTGTTTAAAAACAAAACAGCAACAGAGTGGGAGGGTGAGAAAAACTCTGTGCGACTCACAAGAGACACAGTTGTGGTCTCTTTACAAGTTTTAATATGCAGTTCAAAGCAGAATACAAGTAAAACACAGTGTAAAGAAAACAAATCACAGTAAACAAAATAGAAGAAGACAATAAAGCCATACAATGTACAATAAATCAAAAGCAAACTAACCTTTCCCTCACAGAAAGCTGTGTCAAAGTCTTGGTGAGCTTTTCCAGTAAAGCTTTGAAATGTTTTATTTCACCCCTTAAATAGAAGGTTTAGTTCTTAGCTCCACCCCTTTATTCACAGATAATTAACCTTAAATTACCTCTTCTGACTTCTGTGTGAATCCTTAACAGACCTATTCTAATGTGTGACTCGCGAGAGACACAGCTGTAGTCTCTTTACAAGTTTTAATATGTAGTTCAAAGCAGAGTACAAATAAAACACAGTGTAAAGAAAACAAATCACAGTATACAAAATAGAAAAAGGCAATAAAGTAATACAAAGTACAATAAATCAAAAGCAAACTAACCTTTCCCTCACAGCAAGCTGTGAGAGTTTAGGCGAGCTTTTCCATGGTCTTTCAGATGAGTCTGGTTAGGCTTATGGGTCTATAATCCCCTGGGTCTGTTGCTAAGCCACCTTTGTGGAGGGGAATAACTGTAGCTGTTCTCCATTCCGCAGGAACAGAGCCTGTGGTTAAGGCTATGACTGAAAAGGGTACTTAGTGGTGATGCTAGTTCAGGTTTTAGCCTGTTTAGAAAAAGACAGCCTGATATGTCATATGGTCCCAAAGAGGCCATGTTCTTTGCCTTGAACAGGGCTTTGAGGACCTGCTCTTCAGATATGCAAGGTGGGGGAAGTTTGGGGGAGGGTTTGTTGCAAGTTAGGAGGGGATAAGGGAGTGACATTTTTCCCATATCTATCTGCTAGCAGGTTCACTATCTCTGTGGGATCATTGTGTGTGATACCGTTAGCTACCAGTTCTGCACATGCTGGAGTCCTTCCCTTCAAGTTATGTACTTAGTTGTAAAAGGCCTTATGGTTATCCTTGGCAGTACTTGCTAGGTTTCTCTCAAAGGAGTTCTTGGAGGATTTGACAAGTTGTCTTATTTGCCTGTTAAGGCTGAGGAGGGTGCTTTTCCATTGTTAGGCCCTTGTTTTTGTTTTCTTGGAGAGTAACTTTTGGAATTTATTGTAGAGTTTGTTGATGCTGGAAGTCCACCACGGCAGCTTGTTTTTACTTGTGGCTATGGCTTTGATTCTGTCTGGTACAGCTGGATTTATACACTTATGCAAGTAATTATACAGGGCTTTAGTGTAAGCTTCGGTGTAGTTATAACTTCAGCTTGGGGTGGGGCGTGGAATGCATTTAAACCTTCACCTAGGTGGGTATAGTTTGCCTTGAAGTTTTTTTTGTCTGATTTCACCCTCTGAGTTCTGGTGCAAGTCATTTAGCCAGACAATGCTCTCTAGATGAACCTGAAAAACATCCATGTGAACTACGCTCTACTTAGGTTAGCAAACATGCAAATAAATAAATAAAACACACTTCTCGGGTGAAAAGAATGAAGTAGAACCCTGACTCAGCAGATGCTCATTCTCTCTGGCACCAAACGCCTGTTCACATGGCACCAGGAGGCAAGAAACATGGGAATAAGATTGCAAAATAAAATGTAAGAACCAAAATTCTTTGAAACAAACTGCATCAAGGTAAATACCTCTACTTAACTTGATTTTTGGAAAAAATAATGTGAAGTGGGGTGGGAGAACACACTCGGAAGTCTCCCTCTTTTCCCACTAATGTATTCCCTGGACAAAGAACATCACTTTACAGAAGTGGCAGCTCAAAATCTTTAAATATGAATGTCAGCAACCTAAGGAATAAAGGTTTGTCACCTTCCACTGCAACAACTGACTACAGACTTGGGAGTAATGAATGATGCAGACTAATTTAGGGAGAATCTTCCCTTTCTAGAAAGGGGAAGGAAATCTCTCTAGAAACTACTTCTCTCTTTTTTAATATCCAGTTGATACTCCCCCAGACCACTAAATCTGTTCCACCAGATTATCTGACCCATTTGATATACCTGTCCTGGGCAGTAATGGGCAGTCTTCCTCAGCAGGTCAGCCTTTTTTCGTTATAAGTTCAACTTCACCTTGCGCATCTCAACAACCATTTCAGAATATGGTGTGCAATGGGTGCTGCATGTGGACATCACCCACACAACAGCCTGACCTTTACGGGCAAAACTACTCCTCTTGCAAGGTGTCCCCGCCCACTATGTTCTCTGGCTTTCACCACAGAATCTCATAACAGTACACACCCCAAAAGTACAAACATGTCATCTTCCACTATGGACGGGAAAGTTTACGCCAACAGCTATTTTCTCATGCCATACTGCAGAATTTGTCAACCATTATAAAATTCATGCAGATTAAGTCACACTGTTTACTGTCCAGACACTTGAAGATGTGTAGAGTTAATGAAATTGATTTACCAGAGTGAACCACCATGTGCTTCCGCAAGCTAGAATACTCTGCAAAACAACGAGCACAGCCTTCTGTCTCACAGATATACGGCTTTTCACCTGTAAAAACAAGAAATGTACAATGAGTACAAAAGTACAGTTGTGTACACTTACCATAAATATAGATGTTCGAGTGTATTCACTGTTGCAGTCATCACATTTGGGTTATCCTGCCAGGGGTAGGCCTCAGTCGGCCCGAATACCAGAGGGTTAGTATTTCTGCATCAGTTGCCGTTGCTCCAGGACTGACGTCAGGCCGTCAGTGGTATAAAATCAGACAGCCGACGCCATTACATCAGTTTTTCTTGCCTTAACTGTCAGGAGCCCCCAAATAGGGAGCTAGGTTATGGTGGAAGGAACTATAGTTGTGTACACTTACCATAAATGTACACATTCGAGTGTATTCACTGTTGCAGTCATTACATTTGGGTTATCTGCTTGCAGGTAGCCCTCAGTCAGTCTGATTAACAAAGTCTTGGGTCCTACGTCGGTTGCTGTCCCTTCTTCCATGACGTCAGGTCATAAGGGGTATAAAACATGCAGCCGACACCATTACATCAGTTTTTCTTGCCCCAGATGTCAGGTGCCCCCCTAATGGGAAGCAATTATATATAAAAGTACAATGATATACCTCCAACAAAAAAGCTTTTAAGCATAGTAAAGGAAAGTATAGGCAAAAGAAGTTAGGGGGCTGGAGGGAGGGTAACCAGGACTGCAACAGTGAATACACTCCAACATCTACATTTATGGTAAGTGTACACAACTGTACTATGTTCTTCATGTTTCACTGTTGCAGTCATTACATTTTGGTAGATTCCTAAAGCTGTGGTTTTGAGGAGGAGTTTAAATAGCATTAGGACCAGCTATAAGGCCCTGCAAGACTGCAGTAGCAAAGCCAGCTCTGGATTTAGAGAAAACAGGCAAATGATAATGCTTGGTAAAAGCATGTACAGAACTCCAGGTAGCAGCTTCTAGGATGTCCCTGGTAGGGACGTCTCTGAGAAAGGCTGTAAAGGTAGATGCAGCCCTGGTGGAGTGAGGTCTGATCCCCTGGGGGATAGGTTTTCCATGGTGTTTATAGCAGAAATGAATGCAATGGCCTATCCATTTAGAAATGGTTTGCTTTGAAATAGCCTTCCCCTCTGCCCCTGCAGCAAATACCACCAGCAGTTGTTCAGATTTCCTTTGAGGTTTAGCCCTGTCCAAGTAGAATCTAAATTGTATGTGTACATCTAAGGAATGCAGTATCCGTTCCCCTTTGTTCTGTGGATTGGGAAAGAAGGTTGTCAAATGAATGGACTGATTAAGAGCCACACTGGATACCACCTTGGGCATGAAGGAAGGATTGGTTCTGAGGGACACCCTGTCCGCATGAAAGATGATGAAAGGTTCCACTGCCATAAGGGCCTGTAATTCAGATACCCTTCTAGCTGAAGTGATTGCTAAAAGGAAAGCTGTTTTCCAAGAAAGAAATTTTAAGTCTGCAGTAGCAGCTGGCTCGAAAGGAGGTAGAGTGAGTTTCTCCAAAACAAAATTAAGATCCCAGGCTGGGGTTGGAGCTCTCCTGGGTGGTCTCAAATGTTTGGCCCGTCAGAGGAACAGGCTGAGCAGTGGATGATGGAAGAGGGGAAGTTCTGTGTTATAATGAGCTGAAATGGCTGAGGCGTGGATTTTAATGGAGGAAAAAGACAGGCCCTTGTGAAGCATCTCAGTCAAGTATTGTAAAATCTGAGGTAAATTGGGCGCTGCTGTGTTCATCCCTTGAGATTGGTTCCAGGCACAGAATCGTTTCCATTTTTCAGCATAAGATTTTCTAGTACTAGGCCTCCTTGCCTCTAAAATGATATCCATCACAGGTTTACTGAGGGATGGTAAAGGAGAGATTAGGTAATTAGCCAGGCTGCAAGGTTCACTGTTAGAAGCTGTGGGTGCAGAATCTGGTTCTCCTGCTGGGACAACAGGGAAGGAGTCTGAGGCAGGTGCCATGGGGAAAACCGTGACACAATGCGCAGGATGGGGTACCAGTGTCGGCGTGGCAAGTCTGGAGCAATCAAAATCATTCTTGGTTTGTCCTGTTTGATTTTTAATAGTACTTCGGAAAGCAGAGGGGGGAAGGCATAGACTGAGATTTTTCCAGCTGAAGGACAGAGCATCCACTTTCCAGGCTTGTTTGTGGGTAGTCGTTGTGCAAAATTTGTCCAATTGGTAGTTCTGGGGAGAGGCAAACAGGTCTATATCTGGGGCCCCCCATTTACTTGTCAACATGTTGAAAATCCTTGGTTCCATTTTCCACTCATGTGGGTCCATGAGGTTTCTGCTTAGTCCGTCTACCAGTGTATTTAATTTTCCTGGCAGGAATTGAGCTTGTAGGTGCACTTGGTAGCTCAAGGCTTTGTTCCACAATGCCATGGCTAGTCTGCAGAGGGGGTAAGAATGTGTACCCCCCTGCTTCTTTATGTACCACATAACAGTGGTGTTGTCTGTCTTTACCATTAGTTGTCCTGGAAGAATGTGGTCCTTGAAGGCTGTCAGAGCATTCTGTACAGCTAACATTTCTTTTTGATTGATATGCAGGTGCATTTGACTTGGGTTCCATTTGCCCTGAATGCATATCCCTGCCAGGTGAGCCCCCATGCATAGTCTGATGCATCTGTTGTTAGGGTTTGGGCGGCAGAGGGTGGTGTGAAAGGTAGTCCCTTGTTTTGGTGGCAGGGCTCTACCCACCAAAGGAACTCTAGGCATAGGCAAGGTATCATAGGAATCATTGCTTCTAGATCGTAGGAATGTTGACTCCATAGGCTTTTTAGATACCATTGCAGTTTCCTCATATGCAATCTTGCATATGGAATTAGAAGAATGCAGGAGGCCATGAACCCCAAGACTTGCAGTATTTGTCTTGCAAATAGCAGGGTTTTTGTGGCCACTTGTTTGACGTAGGTTGTCAAATTAATTTGTTTCTCTGGTGTGAGGAAAGCCATCTGGGAAGTTGTATTCAAGCTTGCTCCCAGGAATATAATTTGTTGACAGGGTACCAGGTGAAATTTCTGTTCGTTTATGGTGTACCCCAGACAGGTTAGAACCCTTTGTGCAAAGGCCAGATTATTCAAAAGTATGTCCTGGCTTTCTGCCTGAATTAGACAATCGTCCAGGTATGGGTATATTTGAATAATTTCTTTGCCTGCAGAATGCAATAACTAGAGCTAGGTACTTTGTGAATACCCTGGGCGCATATTCTGCAAGATTCCCAGATTGGGATGTGCAGGTATGCTTCTTTTAAATCTAGTGTTGCCAATCAGGTGTCTTTACCTAGCATAGGAAGCAACTGGTGAAGAGTCAGCATCTTGAATTCTGGAATCTTAGGTCCAGGATAGGATGCCATGAATTGTCTTTTCTGGGTACCAGGAAAAGTCTCGAGTAGATACCTTGTCCCTTTTCCTCTTCTGGTACCAAATGAATAGCCCCCATGCTTAAGAGAGAAAGTAGTTGTTTTTGGGCCTCTGCCCACTGATTTGGGGGTAGGTACGGTCACCCGTTTGGTGTTGGTAACACGTGTGGAAGTGAAATCTGTATCCCTGGGACACTATTTAAACCCCATTTGCCCTGGATAATGAGCTCCTAGTTCTTTGCATGAAGAGCAATCCTTCCCCCCAAAGGGGCAGTCAGTTGATAAGTGCTTGGAAATTTTAAAAGGAAGTCATTTAGACAGTTTATCATAGGAGGGAGTCTTATTACTCCCAGATTTGGAAGTGGAGCCCCCCCCCACTGCTTAGTCCTGTGTGTCCCCTGGGACTGAAACTTGGGGTTTCTGCTGTGTCTGGGTTTGGCTTGAGAAGACATGGAAGGGGCTAGAAAGGACCAATTTTTAGAGGGCCATTGCCTACTAAATCTAGGAGGCTGAACTTGTAAGAAATCAACTTGGGGTTTCTGCTGTGTCTGGGTTTGGCTTGAAAAGACCTGGAAGGGGCTGGAAAGGACCAATTTTTAGAGGGCCATTGCCTACTAAATCTAGGAGGCTGAACTTGTAAGAAATCTTAACAGTTTGCATAGATTTAGCTTTACCTTCCATCTTTTTAAGAACTTCCTCAGTCTTGTTGCCAAACAGGCGGTCCTGATTTAAGGGAGCATCTAACAATTTAGCTTTAACATGATCAAGTAAAGATTGCTCCTTAAGCCAAGCATGCCTTCTGAGCACAGACCCAGTAACAGCAGCCCTGCAAGAGGCCTCTAATGAATCAAAACCACATTGCAAAGTATGTTTTCCAACCTGTTCAGCAGAATATATTAAATCCTGTAATGATTTTCCACACAATCAGGAATCAACATCATTTTCTGTTTAAGCAATCCAATAACATGTTGCTGATATGTTAACATATGAAACTGGCAGTTTAAAGCCCCAATGGCCAAGGTTGCAGAAGTGTAAACCTTCTTATCCCATCTATCCAGCGCCCTGGAGTCTCTTATCAGAAGAGGTATGATTTTTAGCAGTAGAAGCCTTAATATCCTTGTGCCCCTGAGAAATAGTCTCTGGATCTGCAATAGGATTTTTAAAAAGGAACTTGTGTGACTCAGGGACCCTGTAGTATCGGTCAGGTTTTCTGGGAGCAGGAGGCAAGGAATCAGGGGCCAAATTAGATTCCAAAAAATCATCAACAATGTCTAGTACAGGAGGAATAGCTAAAGGCTTATGGTGAGGCAGGAGTAAGAAATCCCTGAGCCTCTTTTTTGAATCAGAAAAAAACCTGGTTTTCCCAGTGGAAATGCTCCCTTAGGAGTAAAAGAAAAATCCTCTGGAGTGAAGCAGAGGGAATAGAGTCCTCTGCATCAGAATCCTCATAAGTAGATAAGGGCAAATCCAGATCATCAGAAGAATCAGAAAAAACAGAAGCTTGGTCAGAAGATTCATAAACAACTTTTGTCCTAGGCCTCTCAGAAGGGGGGAGCTACCCCTGATTAGAGTTATTAGATCTTCAGCCATTCTTATCATTTGTTTTTTAGGCATAGAGGCCTGAGCATGTGGCCTGGGCGTCATTTTTTTTAGGCATGGTTCGATATTTAGGCCTAAGTGAAGAAGGAGGCGTCAGTTTAATATGCAAGTCCATAGGCCTGAATACACCCTCAGAAGCTGGTGCCTGCACAGCGGCTCCGGACCCATCCAAGGTAGAGACATTCACGAGTTCCATAGTTGAAGCATCTCACGGCATACCGGACACCGAATGGGTCTCAGTAGAGGCCTGCGAATCAGAAGTAGCGGGCATCAGGGGCTGCGAAAGCGGCTGAGTACTGGCGACTGGCTTAGGAGAAGCATCGTCGGCAGTTTTGGACCCTGGCGGCCTGTCTCTGTCTTTATCTTTGCGTTTTTTCGGAATCCCGGTAGTCGGACGGTTAACAGACGACATTTCTGGATAATTAAACCGAGAACTGAAATATTTAGAGGCGAAAATATATCGACAACGGATAGTGCGCTGATGAAATAAAGCACAAAATCAACAGCAAGGTACATCGTGGTCAGGGCCTAGGTAAGGAATGCAGTACAAATGAAAATCTTTACGAGGTATTTGCTTTCCACAAGTAATGCAGTTATTAACTTTTACTGACATCGGTAAGGAGCAAGAAAAAGTTTCCCCAATGGGGTACTTCGCTTTAGTTGACGACTTCAGTTCTGAAACTCGAAAATGAAAATTTCAGGAGTCGGCCGACCAGCACTTGCGAACTGCTTCTGCTTCGGGCACCGCACAGCAAGAAAGACTGATGTAATGGCGTCGGCTGCATGTTTTATACCCCTGATGACCTGATGTCATGGAAGAAGGGACAGCAACCGAAGTAGGACCCAAGACTTTGTTAATCAGGCCGAATGAGGGCTACCTGCAAGCAGGTAACCCAAATGTAATAACTGCAACAGTGAAACACTAAGAACATCACCACCAGTAGAAAGTAGATACCAAAAACTCCCTGTAAGGAAATAGGAAGAGAGAGAGAGAGAAAGAGAGAAGAGGGGTGAAGGGAGGGAAACCAGGACTGTAACAGTGAATACACTCGAAAATCTACATTTATGATAAGTGTACACAACTGTACTATGTTCTTCGTGTTTCACTGTTGCAGTCATCATATTTGGGTTGATTCCCAAAGCTGAAGAAAAGCGTGGAGGCAGTCAAGAAAACTAGGGGCTGGTAGGATGCCCTGCAAGACTGCGGTGGGAAAGCCTGCCCTGGATTTGGAGAAGACAGGCAGGTGGTAATGCTTGGTGAAGGGATGAACAGATGTCTATGTTGCAACCTCCAGGATGTCCCTGATGGGGACTCCTCTAAGAAAAGCTGCAGACGTGGAGGTTGCCCTTGTGGAATGTGTCCTGACTCCCTTGGGGGGGGGGTTCCCGTGCTGTTTATAGCAGAAATGGATGCAGTGCGCTATCCATTTGGAGATTGTTTGTTTGGATATGGCCTTGCCCTCTGCCCCTGCTGTGAAGCAGACAAGCAATTGATCAGTTTTTTCTACAATATTCAGTCCTGTCCAGATAGAATCTGTGCACATCTAGAGATAGTGAGGAATCCTTTCCCCCTTGTTTTGTGAGTTAGGGAAAAATGTGGGCAAATGAATGGATTGGTTGAGAGCCACACTGGACACCACTTTGGGCATGAATGATGGGTTAGTCCTGAGGGAGATCCTGTCAGCATGAAAAATGATGAAGGGTTCTACAGCCATGAGTGCTTGTAGCTCTAATACTCTTCTAGCTGAAGTGATGGCCAGAAGCAAGGCTGCCTTCCAAGAGAGGAATTTTAACTCTGCTGAAGCTCCAGGTTCAAAGGGGGGTAGGGTGAGCTTTTCCAACACAAAGTTAAGGTCCCAAGCTGGGGTAGGAGCTCTTCTAGGTGGTCTTAAGTTGTTAGCCCCTCTTAGGAACTGTTTAATGAGAGGGTATGAGAAGAGAGGTGGCTCTGTGCTGTAATGAGCAGAGATGGCAGAGGCATGAATTTTAATAGAAGAGAAGGATAGACCCCCGGAGTAGTAGGTCTGCTAGGTAATCCAGGATAAGTAGTAGGGAGGGCTGTGCCATTCCACCTCCCCTAGCCTGGATCCAGGTGCAAAATCTTTTCCACTTGTCAGCATAGGATTCTCTAGTGCTGGGGCGTCTGGCCTCACGTATAACATCTAGGACTTGTTTACTTAGGCTGGCAGCTTGAGGAGAGGTCAGGGAATAAGCCAGGCTGCCAGGTTGAGGGTCTGCAATTGGGGATGCATGAATTCTCCATCCCTCTGGGTCAGGAGTGTTGGGATCTGAGGTAGGTGCCATGGTGGCAGGTGTGACAGGCTGTGCAGCAGTGGGTATCAGTGCTGGCGTGGCCAGTCTGGGGCAACCAGGATTGCCCTCGGTTTTTCCTCCCTTATTTTGAGCAGTACCCTTGAAATGAGTGGTAGAGGGGGAAATGCATAGACCGAGAGGTTCACCCACTGGAAGGACAGAGCATCCAATTTCCAAGCCTTACTGTGAAGTTCCCTGGTGAAGAATTTGCTGAGCTGATGATTGGAGTAGGAGGCAAAGAGGTCCACATTTGGGGTGACCCATTTCTGGGTTACAAGGGTGAAAGTTTTGTGGTCTAGCTGCCACTCGTGTAGGTCTAGCAGGTTTCTGCTCAAGTTGTCTGCCAGAGAGTTAGGGAGCCTGGCAGGAATTGTGCTAGCAGGTGTAGTTGCATGGCTGAGGCCATGTGCCAAAGGGTTATGGCAAGCCTGCAGAGAGGATAAGAGCGAATCCTTCCCTGCTTGTTGATGTACCACATCACTGTGGTGTTGTCTGTTTTGATCACTAGAGGCCCCGGGGAGAGTAGGGGTCTGAAAGCTGTCAGGGCGTGCTGAACAGCTAACATCTCTTTTTGGTTGATGTGCAGATGTAGTTGATTTGGGCTCCAATAGCCCTGAATGCACCTGTCATTCAGGTGTGCACCCCAGGCATAGTCTGATGAGTCTGTGATGAAGGTCTGGGCAGCGTGGGGTTGTGAGAAGGGAAGTCCCTTGTTGCAGTTGCATGCTGTTGCCCACCAAAGAAAATCTTTCCTTAGACAAAAGTATCATAGGTATGAGAGATTCCAGGTCTTGAGAGTGTTGACACCAAAAGCTTTTTAGGTACCACTGTAGTTTCCTCATATGCAGTCTGTCATATGGAATGAGTAGAAAGCAGGAGGCCATGACCCCTAGAGCTTGCAGGATTTTCCTTGCGGATAACTGGGTTCTGGTGGCTAACTGAGAGAAGTAGCCTGTCAGGTAGGCTTGTTTTCCTGGAGTAAGGAATGCCATCTGGGATGTGTCCAGGCTTGCTCCCAGGAATACATTTTTTTGTGTGGGGACCAGTTTTGATTTTTTTTCATTGATAGAATACCCAGGGAGGTCAGTAGGTCCTTTACAAAGGTCAGGTGCTGTAAGAGCTTTTCCTGACTGTCTGCCTGAATCAGGCAGTCATCTAAGTATGGGTAAATTTGAATATTTCTTTGTCTGCAAAAAAGCAATGGCAGGAGCCAGGCATTTTGTGAAAACTCAGGGAGCAGTGGATAAGCCAGAAGGAAGCACAGAGAATTTAAAGTGCATAGATCCTGCCCTGAAACATAGGTATTTCCTGCATGACTCCCTTATCGGGATGTGTAGGCAGGCCTTTTTTAGGTCTAGGGTGGCTAAACAAGCATCCTTGGAAAGCACTGGTAAAAGCTGCTAGAGGGTGAGCATTTTGAATTTTGGTATCACCAGAAAGGTGTTTAGAATGGATAAAATCTATGATGGGGTGCCATGTTCCCTCTTTTCTGGGTACCAGGAAGAGTCTTTAGTAGAAACCTTGGCCTATCTGTTCTGCAGGAACATGCTGTATTGCCCTCATGGAGAGCAGGGAAAGGACTTTTTTTTTGTCCTCTGCCCACTGGTTTAGAGGAAGATCTGGGAACCCTTTTGGGGTTTGTGGTGTGTGGAAATATAATTTGCATCCCTGGGACACTATGTTGAGGACCCAACAGTCACTGGTAATGGTGGTCCAGTTGCTTGCGTGGAAGGAGAGTTTTCCTCCTAAGGGCACAAGCACGTGGGCAGAGGTAGGGGGTGGAAGTGTAAAGTCATTGTGAGTTCTTACCATAAGGGGGTGGCTTTGCACTCCCTGTTTTTGAAGAGGAGGAACTCCATTGCTTAGATCTCTGCATTCCCTGGGGCTGTTGTCTGGGGGGTCTGCTTCCCCTGGGTCTGGGCTGAGCTGGCCTGGAGGGGGCAGGAAAGGACCAGTGCTTGGAGGGCAATGCCTACTGAACCTCGGTTGCTAGACCTGTAAGAAGAAGTCTTTAACTGTCTGCATACATTTAGCTTTTTCTTCCATCTTTTTTAAGACCTCTTCTGCTTTGGTGCCAAATAAGTTGTCTTTGCACAAAGGTGCGTCCAATAATTTGGATTTGACATGGTCTGGCAAGGTCTGTTCCTTAAGCCAAGCATGCCTTTTAAGGACAGAACCAATGACTGCTGCCCTGCAAGATGCTTCTAGGGTGTCAAAACCACATTGTAAGGTGTGCTTAGTTACTTGACTTGCAGACTGCATTAACTCTTGTAATTCTTTGTTTTCTGCACAGGCAGGAAAAGAAGATATTTTTTGTTTGAGAACTTCCACGCTACGTTGTTGACATTTCAGCATGTGGAACTGACAATTTAATGCTCTAATAGCAAAAGTAGCAGAGGTAGATACTTTTTTACCCCATCTGTCTAATGCTCGGGAATCCCTATCTGAGGAGGTGGGATTCTTAGCTGAAGTTGCTTTGATTCCTTTAGGTGTTTGAGAAATGACCTTGGGGTCAGAAGCAGGAGTTTTGAAAAGAAATTTGTGAGAGTCAGGGACTCTGTAATACCCGTCGGGTTTCCTGGGAGCAGGAGGAAGGGTGTCAGGAGTCAGACTGGATTCCATAAAAACATCAACTACAACATCCAGGACAGGAGGAATGGCCAAAGGTCTGTGCTGTGGTAGACCTAAGAATTCCCAGAGTCTCTTTTTTGACTGAGGGTAGTCCTGACATTGCCACTGGAAATGCTCCCTTAAAGTATGTAGGGTTTCCCCAAATGAAAACTCCTCTGGAAGAGAGGCAGAAGGAATGGATTCCTCTGCATCAGTATCCTCATAAGCAGAAAGGGATTGCATATCTTCATATTCAGATGCATCAGAGTCATCAGACTCCTGTTAAGATAAAACTACTGGGGACAAGTCTCTTTCTTTTGGAAGGGGTAGCCTGGCTTCCCCTAATAAGCATAATAAGGTCTTCCGCCATTTTAAGCATTTGAGACTGAGGCAAGGAAGCAGGTGCCTGAGCTTGGGTCGTCTTTTTTTGGGTATGGTTCATACCCTGGGCCTTAGAAACTCAGTAGTTTTAGAAAGAAATGAATACTCGAAAGAAGTCGTCAGTCTGTGTCGAGTATTGGTAGTGCGAAGTACATCCTCAGAAGCTGGTGCCTGCTCAGTGGCTCCGGACCCATCCAAGGTAGAGACATCAGCAGGATCCTTAGTCGAAGAAGAGTCTCGCGGCATACCAGACTCCAAAAGGTCTTGTTAGCAGCCTGCAAATCCAGAGAAGTGGGCATCACGGGCTGCGAAAGCGCCTCACTGAGGACCAGTGAACTGATGACTAGCTTAACGGAAGCGTTTCGGAAGATCGGTAGTCGGATGGCTTACTGAAGCCATTATCGGAATTCGAGGACTGAGAGTGAAATATCTAGCTACAATAAGGGCCCGACGACGTATAGTTCTGGCACTGAACAAAGCACAAGAGCAACAGCAGGGGACATTGTGGTCTGGGCCTAAACAGGTGATGCAGTAAGAATGGAAGTCTCGGTGTGGTATTTGCTTTCCACAGGCAAGACAATTGTTAACTTTTTCTGACATCGGTTAGAGTAAGAAAAAAGGATCCCCAATGAGGTACTTAGCTTTAGAAGACTTCAATTTGGAAACGAAAACTCAGGTAACGGCCGACCAGCGCTCGTGCAAACTGCTACTGCTTCTGCTTCGGGCTCCTCGGCAAGAAAGACTGATGTAATGGCATTCACTGCCTGATTTTATACCACTGACAACCTGACGTCAGTCCTGGAGCGACAGCAACCGACGCAGAAATACTAAGCCTCTGGTATTCGGGGCAACTGAAGGCTACCCCTGGCAGTATAACCCAAACGTGAAGACTGCAACAGTGAAACACAAAGAACACCCATTCTTGTATGATACTAATAAATAGAAAAGCACTTAGGTAACACTGCAGGTAAAATCACTGAACCTTTATTATCCAAATATAAGGAACCGGAAAAAAGACATCACTGACTAAGCGCTTTCACCCTCCTGGGCATCTTCAGAGTCAGTTAACTTCATTAAAGTTAAGCTTTAAATACACTTGTCAATTAATACATAATTAAACAAAAATAGAAAAATATCAGGTAATTAATTTGTTAACCCCTTCAGTATTTGTTAAACAAGTCTTTGTCTTTTGAAAATCAGTGTTTCTTAATACAGCATGCTAAATTCACAGTGCAATTAATCAAACCAGAAACAATAACATATATTGTTTGAAATCTAAACAAAGCAAAAACAGGTGTCTATTTTCATAGATATATGTTTGAATTATTACATATCAAATGCATGCTGCCTTGTGTCTTAAAATGCACGCTAGGGAAAAAGAGCATCATTAATACCCGGAGCATTACTAGCATCCAATCTCATCTGCCATAGGCATTCTCTTACTTCCAGAATAGTTTTGTAATCACCCCCAAACTCTTTTGTGTAAAGCCTATCTATAACAAAGAATATAAACATTTTGAAATTTAGTTAATTATTTGTGTGGATATACAATGAATTAGTGTTTTTTTTATTTTTTATATCTCTGTAATGTTCTAAAATTCTTTGTCTTAGCTTTCTAGTGGTCATACCTATATAGAATGCTGGGCAGGATAAACAAGTGGCAACATAAATAACCATATTTGTGTTGCAATTGCAGTGGCCCGGACTCCTCAAAGTTCTCTTAAAATTGCCTACACAAACATAGGGACCATCGTTGATAAATTTACACGCTTTGCAGTTGCCACATTTAGCCATTTTGGCAGGTCTTTGTCCAAAGGATCTAGGTGTCTTTTCCAACAATTCCTTCATATTCAAACCCCTACTGTTTATAAAGGTATGTATTCGACCTAGTGTGTCATATAAATCTGCAGGGATAATGTTTTCCCAGGCCTTATGGATAACACTCAACTTCAAGTGCTAAAAAATTATGTTGTAGTACCATTCCTATTGGTACATTTTTTCTATCAGGTTTACTATTGTTAACTTTATCACATGTCCTTTGTGTATCGTACAAAATAGGAATAAAATCAGTAAACCTTCTTCTAGTTATTTCATTTTGAAGAGTAGTGAGCATGTCCAACGGGTAACACCTTTGGACAAATAAATCCCTCAGGATCCCTAGTTCAACTGCAAATTTGTCATCCTCGCTGATGATGCGAGACAACCTGATCATCTGGCCCTTGACCACATTCCTCTTAATATGGGAAGGGTGACAACTGTTGTAGTGTAAAATAAGAAGTTATGTACCTACCATAACGTTCCATGTTAGTTGTCTTCTTCTCGCCTTCTTTCTTGCTGGATGGGTTCGGAGCCGATCGTCGGCTCCGACTCGGCCAATACTAAAAGCTCGAGAGCTAATTCCACCGGCTCGAGGCTCCCCTATATCCCACAATGCTAGGCGGTAACTACTCAGATCTCGTTTGGTAGCTATACCAAGCAATACTATACTCCAAGAATGGAGTAACAATTTTCAGAGGAAGAAACACAAAAGAATTCCGGTCGGTCTGTCCAGGCTTGGGGGAAGGAGGGAGGGGCCAAGAAAGAAGGCGAAGAAGACAACTAACATGGAACGTTATGGTAGGTACATAACTTCTTAATGTTAAGTTGTCAATCTCGCCTTCATTCTTGCTGGATGGGACCGCGTCCCTAGCACCTTATCCCGGGTGGCCTATCGGAACAGACTCTTGAGAACAGTGGAACCAAAATTGGCACGGCTTCTGGAAACCATGTCCAATTTGTAATGTGAAATGAATGTATGAGGAGAAGCCCAGGTGGCTGCTGCACAAATTGAGTCTATTGGCAACCTGTCCTGAAAGGCTATGGATGTAGCTAATGCCCTAGTTGAATGAGCTCTAGGTCTTGAGGGTAATTTTTGATGTCTGGTCTCATAGATGAAAGTAATTGTAGACGTGAGCCATCTAGACAGAGATACTTTAGTGACTGGAAGGCCCAATCTTCCTTCTGCATATGACAGAAACAACTGATCAGATTTCCTGAGTTGTTTAGTTCTGTCTAAGTAATATCTCAGTTGGCGATGAACATCTAAAAAATGCAGCTTTTGCTCTGACCTATTTGAATAGTTAGGGAAAAAAACAGGGAGATCAATAACCTGGTTTAGGTTAATTTGAGAAGAAATTTTTGGTAAAAAGGATGGATTAGTCCGGAGAGATACCCTGTCTTTGTGAAAAACTAAGTAAGGAGGCGACTGCATAGAGCATGGAGTTCTGATACTCTTTGCTGAAGTTATAGCTACCAGAAAAAGTGTCTTCCAAGAAAGCAATTTCAGACAACCTGAAGCCGCTCGTTCGACCCGGGGAAGAATTAAAGATGCCAGAACCAAGTTTAAATCCCATTGAGGCGGAGGGTCTTTGATTGGAGGTTTGAGAAGAAATACACCTCTTAAGAAGGCTTTACAGAGTTTGTGAGCCATGATGCTGGATTCTGAGACACCAACATGAAAATTTGATATGGCAGCCAACTGAACTCTAATGGTTGATGCAGAAGATCCTAAATGAAAAAGTTCTGCTAGAAAGTCTAAAATAGACTGGATAGGTGCAGTAAAAGGATCAATGCTTTTCGATGATGCCCAAAGGGAAAAACGTTTCCATTTACTAGTATAAATCCTCCGGGTAGAGGATTTATGAGAGGCTATCAAGATATCTCGGACCGAGCGAGATATTAAGGGAAGCCTGGCTAAGGTAGGAATTGGAGAAACCAAGCTGTGAGGTTTAGGGAAGACAGAGATTGGTGCAGCTGACCCGACTGATGGGTAATCAGATCTGGTACTGGGTCCAGATGCCAAGGCTGCTCCAAAAGGTAGCGATGAAGAAAGGGGAACCATATCTGTCGAGACCAGTAAGGCAATGAGGATCATAGTCACTCTCAAGGCGATGGCTTTCTGAATTAGTTGAGGTATCAGTGGAAAGGGGGGAAAGGCATACAGAAGTCCCTGGGGCCAATCGTGGACTAGAGCGTCTCTGGTGGGATGGCCTGGCAACGGGAAGAGAGTGAAGAAGTCTTGACACTTGCTGTTTTGGGGAGTAGCAAAAAGATCGCAGCAAGGATGGCCCCATCTTAGAAATACCTCTTCTAGAATAGATTTCTTTAGAGACCACTCGTGCGGCATGAGAATTGCTCTGCTCAACTTGTCTGCAATGACGTTGGATTTCCCGGGAATATGCGTCGCTATCAGAAAACGCTGAGAAGAGATCGCCCATTGCCAAAGTCTGAGTGCTTCTCGACATAAAGGGTATGATCTGGTTCCACCTTGTTTGTTGATGTACCACACCACTGACATGTTGTCCGTTTGAATTGCAATAGTCCCTTTGGGAAGAGAGTCGTGAAAGGCTTGCAACGCTAAAAGCACTGCTCTCATCTCTAAGACATTTATGTGCAAGTGGCACTCGAAGGGTTGCCACGTGCCCTGGACTGTCCTGCCCTGATAATGCCCCCCCCCCACCCGATCAGGGAGGCATCTGTTGTCAACGTGGCAACTAGAGGGGGGAGAGTGAAGGGTCTTCCTTGGAGAAGTTGAGGTGACGTGACCCACCAAGACAGATGATTCTTGCATACTTGAGTTATCAGTATGGTGTGGGACATTGGGAGTCGTTGAAAGGACCATTGGGTAAAGAGCATCCATTGGAGGATCCTCATGTAAAAGCGAGCTAAGGGGAGAAGGGGAATAGCTGCTGCCATGAGTCCTAGTACCTTCAATACCAGTCTTGCTTTGACTTTGACCAATTGCGATAGAAGGGATACTTGGTTCCGGATGTCTAAAACCCTCTGCTCTGTGAGAGTGGCTGAAAGGGTCTGTGTATCTAATTTGGCGCCTATGAAAGTAATAGACCGACAAGGCGACAAGGCAGATTTTTCAAATTTATTGAAATGCCTAGAGCTTGACAGGTTTGAATGGTGAAATCCCTGGATAGGAGAAGCTGATGTCTGGTGGTGGCAGTAAGGAGCCAATCGTCCAGATATGGAAACACCTGGAATCCCTGGCGCCTCAAGTGAGCCGTGACCACTGCCATGCATTTGGTGAACACCTGGGGGGGCTGTAGTGAGACCAAAGGGCAGGGCCCTGAATTGGTAGTGATTGGCTCCCAGCCTGAAGCGGAGATATCTCCTGGAGCGTCGGTTCATTTTGATGTGATAGTACGCATCCTGAAGATCTATCGAGCACATCCAATTGTCCTGAACCAAGAAGGGTAGGATGGACTGTAGAGTGACCATCCGGAATTTTGTTTTTTTGACAAACTTGTTTAAGTGGCTGAGATCCAGAATGGGTCTCCAGTCCCCTGTTTTTTTTTGGTACCAAAAGAATTTGGAGTAGATTCCGGATCCTTGCTGGTCTGCTGGGACTGATTGGATGACTCTTTTTGACAGCAGCTTTGACACTTCTAATGCTGCTTTTTCCCTTAGACTGGGTGGAACGTCTGGAAGGGATCTTTTTGGTTGGGTTGGAATATGAATAAAGGGAATTTTGTAACCCTCGGATATGATCGACTGTACCCATTTGTCTTGAGTTAGGGAAAGCCAGGCTTCTGGGTACAGCGATAATCTTCCCCCAACTGCCTCCGAAGGCGGACAGCCGGGCAGCCCCTCAGGGGTGCTGAAAGGGTTTGTCAGAGAAAGTACAGTTTTGTACCTACCATAAATGTAGATGTCCGAACTGGATAGCATCTGCAGTCATAACAACTGGGTTGTCCTGTCGTCAGGCAGCCCTTCAGTCGGCCGGATTCCAAAGTCCGGGTCCGGCTTCGGCTGATGTCGCACTTCACCCGACGTCATCTCTGTTGGTCTTCGGGTATAAAGGCATCAGCCGACGCCATTTTCCTCAGTGTTTCTTGCCCCAGATGCCAGTAGCCCTCTTGTAGGCTAAAAATTTTTGGATAAATGCCAATGTTTCCAAAAAGATAGTGGTAAACACAAAAAATAAGCATGTATGTACATATATACAACAAATACACCATAAAAGACTCCCCCCACCAGCTAGCTATTAGGAGGGTAAACACCCTAGGAGTACCACAGAGGGGAAGGAGGGAGGGTAATCCTGACTGCAGATGCTATCCAGTTCGGACATCTACATTTATGGTAGGTACAAAACTGTACTATGTCCTTCATGGATGCATCTGCAGTCATAACAACTGGGTAGAATACCATAGCCAACTAGGGGAGGAAGAAACTAGATTATGGTGTGTTTAGGATCCCTTGCAGTACAGCAGTGGCAAACCCTGCTCGGGATCTGGAATATAGAGGCAAATTATAATGCTTGGCAAATGTATGCACGGAGGTCCAAGTAGCCGCCTCAATAATGTCTTTGGTTGCCACTCCTCGTAAAAAGGCTGTGGTAGTGGCTGTTGACCTTGTAGAATGAGGTCTTATGTTCTGTGGAATTGGTTTTCCATGGAAGGAGTAACAGAATCGTATGCAATTTCCTATCCATTTGGAGATTGTCTGTTTGGAAATAGCTTTTCCTTCCCTTCCTGTTGCATAGGCTACAAAAGCTGATCAGTTTTTCTGCTACTTTTGTTCTGTCCAGGTAGTAGCGTAGCTGTCTATGTACATCCAAGGTATGCAGTATTCTTTGCCCTCTGTTTTGTGGGTTGGGAAAGAAGGTAGGTAGGTGGATTGCCTGGTTTAAAGACACTCTGGATACCACCTTAGGCATAAATGTAGGATTAGTCCTCATGGACACTCTATCTGGATGGAAGATTAGGAAGGGTTGTACTGCCATTAGGGCCTGGAGTTCAGAAACCCTCCTGGCTGAGGTTATTGCCAGTAGGAAGGCGGTTTTCCACGATAGATGCTGTAGGTCTGCTGTTGCTGCTGGCTCAAAGGGTGATAGTGTCAACTTTTCTAGCACAAAGTTCAAGTCCCAAGCTGGTAATGGTGGTTTCCTTGGAGGTTTTACATTCTTGATTCCTCTGAGGAACTGTCTGAGTAATGGGTGTGAAAAACAGGTGGATCAAAGCTGTATTCTGCTGATATAGCTGATGCATGTATCTTGATGGAGGAGTAGGACAGGCCTGAATGTAGAAGTTCTGCCAGATACTCCAGAATGTTAGGCATATCTATGTTTGACACATCTTTTCCTCTTTCAGTACTCCAAATGACAAACCTTTTCCATTTTCCTGCATAGTTCCTTCTTGTTGAAGGTCTGCGGGCTTCAAGAATAATGTCTTTAACTCTTTGGGAAAGTTCTGGATTAGCTGCTGCTATGTGATGTTCCATGCAGTCAGTTGCAACGCGTTTTAGGTTTGGATGCATGATGCTGTAGTTGTTCTGAGTTAACATCAAAGGCATCAGGGTATTGGCCACATATTGTTCTGAGACATGCTCCTCAGCAGTGGGTACCAGTGTTGTCTTGGCCAGTTTGGAGCTATTAGGATTATCCTTGGACGTTCTTCCTTGATTTTTAGTAATACCTTGTGTATCAAGGGAAGAGGTGGGAATGCATATGCTGTTAGGCCTTTCCAGCTGAAGGAGAGCGAATCCACTTTCCATGCTAGTGGGTGGAATGTCCTTGTGCAGAACTTTTTGAGCTGGTGATTGAGAGGGGAAGCAAATAAATCTATCTGAGGCATTCCCCATTTCTTTGAGATGGTCTTGAAGATGTCCGGGTGTATCATCCATTCGTGGGCATCCGATGTGGTTCTGCTTAATATGTCTGCTAGAGTATTTTCTTTTCCCGGTACAAATATTGCCTGTAACTGGATGTTGTAGCTGAGTGCCAGGTTCCACAGCTCCAAAGTCATTCTGCATAGGTTGTATGAATGAGTGCCTCCCTGTTTGTTGATGTACCACATGACTGTGGTGTTGTCTGTCCTTATCATCAACTGGCCCTCTTTGAGAAATGGTCTGAAGTTTTGGATTGCCAGTTTTACTGCCAGCATTTCTTTTAGGTTGATGTGCAGGTGAAGTTGATCCTGTGTCCACAATCCTTGCACGCATTTGTCCAGCATGTGGGCCCCCATCCTAGGTCTGAAGCGTCTGTTGTGATGGTCTGGCTTGCTTGACATCTGCGAAAGGGTAGCCCTGGGTTTGACTGGCATGCTTGAGCCCACCATAGGAACTCCTGTTTTAAGCATGGAATTAGTGGAATTTCTGTTTCTAGGCTGTGCCTGTGTTGGGACCATAAATTCTTTAGGTACCACTGTAGTTTTCTCATATGTAGTCTGGCAAGTGGAACCAAGATTATGCATGATGCCATGAAGCCCAAGGCCTGCAGTACTTTTCTTGCTGTTAACTTGTTCTGCTTTGTTAGTGCCAAGAAGTAAAGAGGGAGTTCTCTTTGTTTTTCTGCAGTTAGGAAAGCCATTTGTTTTACTGTGTCCAATTCAGCCCAAGAATGTCCTTGTCTGGGATGGGATCAGCCTTGATTTTTGTAAATTGACTGTGTATCCCAGTGCTTGTAGCAAGTAAATGACCCTTTGTAAATCTGTTGTCAGCTTGCTTTTGTTGTCCCCTTGTAGCAGGCAGTCGTCCAGGTATGGGTAAATTTGAATTCCCTGTAGTCTGCAGTGGGCGATTACTGATGCCAGGCATTTTGTGAATACTCTGGGCGCAGTAGATAAGCCAAAGGGCAATGCTGAGAATTGATAATGCTCTGATCCTGCAAGAAATCTGAGGTATCTTCTGCAGATTGGTCGAATGGGGACGTGCAGGTATGCCTCCTTGAGATCTAGAGTTACCAGCCAACACTCCTTGCCCAGCATGGGAAGAAGTTGCTGTAGGGTCAGCATTTTGAATTTTGGGACAATGATGTATGTATTTAAGGTGGACAGGTCGAGAATAGGTCTCCAACTTTTTTCCTTTCTTGGAACTAGGAATAGTCTTGAGTAGAATCCCTTTCCTTGTTCTGTTGTTGGCACTCTTTCCACAGCTCTCATGTTTGCTAACTGCATTATCTGTTGTAGAGCCTCTGTTTTTGATTTGGAGGTAGATTTGGCATTCCTCTTTTGACTGGTAAAGTGTGGAAGTGGAACCGGTAACCTTGATCTATGGTTTGTAAAATCCACTTGTCTTTTGTGATATAGTGCCAGTTCTTTGAAAATAAGGTTAATTTGCCGCCTAATGGAGCTGCTATTTGTTCCCTGGTAGGCGGATTTAGAGTTAAGTCACTGTGGCTGTGTTGTTGTAGTGGCAGTGGTTGTGTCTGTGCCTCTGTTGTTACCTTGCCACTGTCGTCCTCTGTAGGCACCTCCTCTGGATTGGTTTCTGCCTCTGGAACGTCTATTCCTGCCCCTTTGGGATCTTGTGGAGTCAGGAAAGGACCAATTTTGGCAGGCCAGTTCCTGCTAAACCTTGGGGTTGGACCTGCAAGAAATCTTTAACCGTTTGAACAGATTTTGCCTTTTCTTCCATTTTCTTCATTACCTGCTGGGCAGGTGTACCAAACAAGCTGGTCTTATCCATAGGAGCATCTAATAACTTAGCTTTAACATGATCCGGTAAAGCTTGTTCCTTTAGCCATGCATGCCTTCTTATCACTGTGCCAGTCATGGCTGATCTAAATGAAGCCTCCAGTGCATCATAGCCACATTTTAAGGAATGGTTACTAACCTGTTGTATGTTATTTACCATTTCTAATACATATTTCTTATCAATTGATTCATCAGAGGATAGCTTTGTTAACTGATCAAGCATAAACTCTTGGTATTGTATCATGTGAAACTGACAGTTTAAAGCTCTAGCTGAGAGAGTAGCTGAAGTGTAAACCTTTTTGCCCCATCTGTCTAGAGACCTGGCTTCCCTTTCAGAAGGAATAGGGTTTTTAGCTGTGGTCGCTGCTACTGCCTTGGGACCCTGGGATATAGTTTCGGGTCTGCAAGTGGGGCCTTGTAAAGGTGGTGATGAGTGTCTGGTACCCTGTAAAATCTGTCTGGTTTGGCAGGGGCTGGAGGTAAAGAATCTGGTGCAGAGCAGACATCATTGAAGGCATCATCCACTACAGAGAGCACAGGAGGTATAGCTAAGGGCCTGTGTTGTGGAAGGTGCAGAAAGGTTCTCAGTCTTTTTCTGGAGTCTGAGAAATCCTGCTGCTGCCATTGGAACTGCTCTCGCATGGCATGTAAGGTTTCCCCAAAGGAAAATTCTTCTGGTGGGGAGGCAGCTGGAATGGATTCTTCAGCATCTGAGTCTTCAAAATTGGAGAAAGGAGCCTCTGGCTGGTCTGTTATGTCTGATTCATCAGCAGAATCATCAGAGGACACAGGCTCGGGGGGCTCTGCCCTAGGTCTCTTCTCTGGGGGCTGAGAGGCCCTGTCTGGGTGAGATTGAGATCCCCTAATTAATGAAATTAAATCTTCTGCCAGAGTAAGCATTTGTGCACTAGAAGAGGGCCGGGTTGTAGGGGTTTAGCAGGCACTGTTCTAGTAGTTTTGGCTGCTTTGGCCCTGGCAAAGGCCTTAATGGACATGGCTGCTGGAGGCCTAGCAGCACCACGTGCTGGGGTAGACACATCCAAGGGAATGGTGTCTGATAAGTCAGTGGCAACCACCGTAGTGGATAAAATTTCTGAGGCCGATTCAAGAGAAGTAGCAGGGGCCTCAGTGGTAGTGATAGATTCTGCTGTATTTTGATCAGTTTTCTCGGTTTCGGCGAAACTCGAGACACTCGCGGTTTGCTTAACCATGGTTTCGCCGAAACCGCGGACCACAGTGTCGGTCTTTATCTTTGCGTTTTTAGCAGTTTGGGTAGTCGGAGGATCCGGCGGCATAATATACGCAAAATCAGAACCGAAAAACTGTTCAGCAAACTCCGACCGACGCCTAAGCGTTCGTCGGTTGAAAGAAGCACAGGCCGAACAGGCTGCTACGTCGTGGGCTGGGCCTAAACAAGGCAGACAGTAAGAGTGGAAATCCTTATGAGGTATTTGTTTCCCACAGGTTAAACAATTATTAACTTTTTCTGACATCGGCTGAGGCAAGAAAGAGTCCCCAACGGGGTACTTAGCTTTAGAAGTCTTCGAAGTAGTATTCGGTAGAAGTAATCTCTGGATCCGACCGACCGGCACTTGCGAACAGCTTCTGCTTCGGGCGCCACGCGGCAAGAAAGACTGAGGAAAATGGTGTCGGCTGATGCCTTTATACCCGAAGACCAACAGAGATGACGTCGGGTGAAGTGCGACATCAGCCGAAGCCGGACCCGGACTTTGGAATCCGGCCGACTGAAGGGCTGCCTGACGACAGGACAACCCAGTTGTTATGACTGCAGATGCATCCATGAAGGACATCACCTCTCTGCTACCCTGGTTTTGCGGACCTCCTCTGCCTCTAGGGCGGCGTCTATTATTATTCCCCCCTCTGCCTCTAGGGGGGAATCGGCCTTGTGCATCAGATGAGACTCCCTGGGATTGTTTTCGGAACCACATCTTTCCTCCCCTCTGACCTTTGGGATAGGGTCTAGAAGGGGTGGAAAAACGGACTCCTACAGCAGAGAGAGTCTTACCTTCCACCTCGCACCTGGTCAATGTATCCTTCACCTGAGGACCAAACAAAGATGATCCATCAAAAGGGGAATTGGTGAAGGACGCCTTGAAAGGGTCCGCAAAGTTGCATAGCCGCATCCAGGCGTGCCTTCGTAAGGCAACTCCTGTGCCTGCGGATCTACTCGCTCCATCTGCTGCGTAGGAGACTAGCCGCATGGAGGAGTTCACGATTGAATTTAGGGTTGCCAACTGGGAGTTTATTGTGTCTTTGAACCCCTCAGCTGTAGGATCCTTCATCAGTTCACCCATATCCTTGAGTAAATCTCTTTGGAGACGGGTGAAGTGGCATAAGTAATTCAGCGACCACATTGAAAAGGTCGCTGACGAAAACATCCGCTTGCCGTACCTGTCCATGGTCCTAGATTCTTTATTAGGAGGATGGACAGGAACCGAAGGATCAGCTAATTCCTTCTTTGTGGCCGCAGCCACCACCATGGCATCAACAGGGACACCTTTGGATAAAAACTGTTTGTCTGTGGGGGCAGTGATAAATTTGGATGGTCTCCTCGGGGTGGGTTCCACTGAGTCAGGAGCCGTCCAAGCCTTCCTTGCCACCACTTCCATAAGGGGGTCAAAGGGAGGGGACACCCAGGAGGTAGAAGGGCGAGAACCAAATGCCTCAAGATACACTGACTCATCCTCCGAAGGGTTAAGGGCTGGCCAATTCCCCCTCTGTTTGAGGATTTCAAGGATGTCCGCAAAGGAGACATCCTCAGAGGGGGAACGAGGGGACCCTTCGGATTCCTCTAAGTCAGTGTCAGAGGTGATAGATTCAGGGGAGTCAATGTGCTTCCTCTTGCACTGCCTCTTCCTAGGGGGATCTCCTGCAGGGTCAGGAGAGAACTCGGAAGAGGAGGAAATTCCCAATGGGGAATCTTGAGGAGTTGGTTCTCTGCGGTGTGAGACAAGGGGGTGAGTAGAAATCACCGCAGGCACTGTAGATGGAGGGGCTGAGGGAGCCGACTGAGGGGCAGAACTTGGTTCTAGCACGCTCCGCATGACCTCGAAGGCATCTCTGTCAGGCAAGGCCCGAGGCCCTCGCTCCGAAGAGACAAGGACCCCTCCCGGCACCGACAGAGACGGCTCCGAAGCCGATGTCGGAGCCGAACTCACCAGCGCCGAAGCCCCAAGAGGGAGAGCGGGGTCGGACAAGGGTCCGATGCCACTCGCCCCCTCGGAGCCGACGAGGGAAGTCCGGCGCCGAGATCCCTCCAAAGAGGAGATTGGAGCAGACGACAGAGCCGAAATGGAAGGTATTGGATCCGACGCACCGACAGTCATGGCTCCAACAAGCCTTGGCTCCGAACTCGAAGGAGTCGGAGGAGGAATGTAATCTGGGACGGGAATAGCCAATGACTGATGAGTCGGGCTATGGAGCATTTGGGCCAGTGCCTCGGACTTAAGAAGTCTACTCACCACCCTCTGCAAATCATGGTCTGACAACCTGGAAGACCGAGAGGAATGGGTTTTGTGACTCCGCTCCGAAAGGAGAGGGGAACCTGGCACCGAGTGCACAGATCCGATGGAGGGGGACCTGGACCTCTTTCTGTAAAATGGCTCCGATAATGGTATCGGAGCCGATGGGGACTTACTAGCTTCGGCTCCAGCCGGAGCCGAAGTAACGGTAAGAGGTTTAAGAAGAGACCCGCTTGAGGGGGATCTGGACCTCTTTTTAGACAGTGGCTCCGATGATGGTATCGGAGCCGATGAAGACTTATCAGCCTCGGCTCCAGCTGGAGCCGAGGTAACGGTTTGAGGCCTAAGAACATCGGCTCCGGCCGGAGCCGATGGCGGCTCTTCGACTTCTCCACAGTCGACTCAAGAGCAGGAGTCGACTGTTTTGAAGTTTTCGAAGGCTTCCCCGACCCAGACTGAGTCGGGGGGCCTTCAGGCTTTAACAAGCCCCTTAAGATAAGCTTGTTTTTGCGCTCCTGCAGGACTCGAGGGCTGAAACCATGGCAGACAGCACAAGAGTCCTGCAGGTGCACAGGTCCCAGGCAGTACACACAAGAAGTGTGACCGTCTGTCAGAGACATCTTCTGACAGCACGAGTCACACTTCTTGAAGCCTGAGACCTTATCCTTAGACATTAAGGAAGAGGGGCTGTCTCAAACACACACACAGACACTCTACACTAAGAAATTAAAGAAAATTAGCCAAAAGCACAAGCACACAAGCCCCTACAACACTAACTGAAAAAAGGGACTGGGGTGAGGGAAAGGCCGAAGGCCTAGAACAACAACAACAAGAGGGGTGGGAATCGAAAAAGAAGGGTCGATAGAACTAAAAACTAACACAAACAATAACAATATATATAACTAAGAAAAGAAAGGGGAATTAGTACTACCTCAAAGGTAAAAATTCACTTACGTGCCTGAGCCGGTAAGAAGAGCACCTCGTAGCTATAGCGGCAAACGAGATCAGAGTAGTTACCGCCTAGCATTGTGGGATATAGGGGAGCCTCGAGCCGGTGGAATTAGCTCTCGAGCTTTTAGTATTGGCCGAGTCGGAGCCGAGGATCGGCTCCGAACCCATCCAGCAAGAATGAAGGCGAGATTGACAACTTAACATTGAATTACTATAGGTTTTCTTTCTATACAAACTAGATTCTATCTTTCCATTTTTAATATATAGTTGTAGATCCAAATAATCAATACTCCTATTATCAACCTTATATGTAAATTTTAAGAATGTAGTAGTGTGATTCAAATATATTATAAATTCTTCTAATTCGTCACGTGTACTCTTTCAAAAAAACAAAATGTCGTCCAAGAATCTTAAATAAATAGACATCTTTGTTCTAAATACAGATCTCAACAAAAAACTGGTCTTCCCATTCTGCTAGGACAAAGTTGGCATATATGGGAGCACATTTAGCGCCCATAGCTACCCCAGTCGACTGTCTATAATATTCATCTTCAAATCTTCAAATCCAATATAGTTGTTCTCCAAAACCATTTGCATCAAGTCCACTAGCAAGCCCTTCTTGTCCTGTTGTAAATCAGTGTGTTTTCCCAAACTCTTACCAAACCAATCTAGGCCAATATCATGGGGAATCACTGAAAATAAATTACTAACATCAACTGTTACTAATAAAAATTTACCTAAATGTTCATCAGTCAAAGTTCTAAGGCAGTCCAAACAATGCCATGAATCTTTTAATATACAAGGCAACCTATCCAAAATCTCCTTAGTCATAGTGTCTATATATGAAGCTAGTGGTTCAGTTTTAGAACATCTAGCTGCAACTATTGGTCTAAAGGGTGGATTAACTATGTTTTTGTGGATTTTGGGTATTCCAAATAGAGTAGGCATAACCGGGTTTTCCACCTGTAAATATTTATAATCCTCTGCATCTATGATTCCTTCACATAACATCTCATAGAGCTGCCAGTCTATTTTGGTGTATGCCTTCTGGACATCAAACTTCGAGACTAACTCATATGTGTTGGAATCACATATGATATTCTGCATCTGCATTGAGTAATCAATGTTGGTCATAATGACTACTCCTCCCCCTTTATCCGGTTTCATGACCCTATATTCGTTATTGGCTGAAAGCTCCTTTAAGCAAAATGCTTTTGCAGATGTTAAGTTTTTGTCATACACTACCTGTCTACTATCAATTAGATGTCTAATGTATGTTGTACATAAACGTTCAAAAGCCAAAACTGCTGGGTGGTATGGAGGTATAAATGTACTACTTCTTTTGATTGTAAATGCTTGCAGCTCTCTATCAACCCTTTGTTTAGTACTAAAAAATATTTTTAAATTAAATTTTCTTGTGTATAGCTTTAAATTTATAAGCACTTTGCTGATGTCGTATTTAAAATCAGGAACAAAGGAAAAAACTTTTTTCAATAAGCTCAGATGACTACCCATAATCTCCAAACTGGAATAATTATAAACGTGAAAAAAGTCATCTCCCAAAATAATAGGACCCTCCCTGGTGCTGTTCTCCAAGGACGAGCTCAAAATAGTGTCTAGAGAATGGAGGGGTAAATCAACCGGTGACTCAAAATGTAAAACTGGACTATCTATAGGTAAAAAAGTAGGTGAATAATTTTTACATGCAGCATTTATCTGTGGTCTCAGTTTTTGTTGTTGAAGTTGCTCCTCCTCTGTCCCCCCCTTCTCCAGTTGTGCCCTGTGTAAAACCCTCGTCTCTGGGGTAAACTCTGATCCACCTGATCTCGTGAGTTGCCTCGATTCCTTAGCCTGTCTGACCGTCTTAGTTGTGGTTGGTTCTCTAAAAAAACTTCTTCATCTTCCTCTACCACCAAATGTGTCTCTTCAACCACCCCCTCTTCAGTTTGGGCTGTATTTCTCCTTACATCCCTTTCATGATTAACACCCCAACTGTTGTTTGGTAAAGGATAAGCTCTTTTTTTCTTTATATTCAGTAGTATCCCTTGAAATCTTTTTCTGTTTTCTTTCCATGCTCACCTTGACAAATTATCAAGTTCAGTTGTAATTCTGTCAAGTCTACTTTTACTACTTTCAAAAAGTAAATTGTTCGTAATGCTCTGTTTAAGAGTAAGGAATTCATTTTTTAATACACTAAGCCTGTTGTTATTGTCTCTATTAATAATTCTCATTAGATCCAATCCAGTTCTATCAAAAAGTTCCAACATATTAGTGTAAGCCTCAGTGTCTGCCTCAATCCCCATAGGTATTCTGTAAACTCTCAGTCCCTTGGGCACTTGATTGAGCTCTATAGAACGTTCTAAGAAAACATTGTCCATCTGAAGTGATTCCTAGCTAACTTCTCAACTTTAGATACCTGAACATTAAATGTCCCAAGACTTTCAGACCTAGATGTTTCTCCTAGAACTGGGGGGACTAAAAAGTTTTCCATATCAAACATAGATCTAACTGGAACACTATTAATCCCAACCCCCGCTCTAGTATTGTTGTTGTCCAACCTGGGGTTGTTGCTCCTATCCACTCTCGGTATACTCGTGTTCACTTGTCTTCCCATAAAGGTCCCTGGTGGTGTGTGCATAGTAAAAAGCTCTACTTGTGTATCTGTAAACTATCATTCTTAGCATTGTTGTCATTACTCTTATTAGCCTGCAGCAATGTGACAATTTGTCTTGAAAGTTCCAAATACTGAACCATCAATTGTTCCATTGTGTAATAGGGAATATATGTATATTTTGTCAAAAAGAAAGAATCGTAAAAATAATATAATATAAGATAAATATACCACCCTTAAAAAACAACCTAAATATCTTAATTGCCTTGTTGCTTATGTTGGTTGCCTGAAAATTCAATAGCTAAACACAACACTTTCGGCCTAATGAATAATTTGTTCTAGTAAATATTTAATCAACATAAAAAATCAAGTCAAAAAATACCTAGATGGTGTCACAGGGTGAAGTACAATACTAATCAACCAGTTGTGTATTTTCAAAAAAGTTGTGTAAATAATAAAAGTCTACAATAACTTAATTTAAAAGCCACAATGCTGTCTAATAAATGTAACATGTATAATATATACTGTAAATGTATATAAAGTAAAACAGTGAACCTCTTACTAAAAACAACCCCTTCAAACGAATAAGCATAATATTGATCAAAAAAACTGTTTGGACTGTGAAAAATACAAATGTTAGTCCTTCCTAACAAATCACAATGTCAAATTCAAAACTGGTTAGCACTGACTTTTAAGCTCTACAAAAAAAAGTGTACATATTAAAATTCAATTGACATCATCCCAATTCCAACAGTTCTAATGTTCAACAATAGTTCACAGTGTTTAAACTTGTAGTAAAAACAATGCTCAAGGTCACTAAAGTCCCTTTGATATTCCCAATACAAACCTCAAATACAATTCCTATACCCTGAAAACTTCTTTGCTTTTAGCCTAAATTTAACAAGGTGGCAATCAAAAAACTAAACTTTTATCAATAAAAAATCATACAAAAAATAAAAAGTCCTCATTAGATGGAGAAAATAAAAAGTCAATTCTTCAAACCTTGTTTAGCAGTGGTGGTTGTTCGTGACAATTCCTCACTGTATTAGTGAATCCGTCGCTTGAAAAAAAACTCTTATAGCTTCCTCATTACATTTATGGAAGCCAATATTTCCATTGGAGCCGTGTTACACACCAATAGATAGTCCAATAAAGAAAATAAGAAAAATTTGAGGAAATTTTTCTTTGTAGCAAATAGTCACCACAACCAATTTGTCCTAGAACCAAGGTTTTCTCATAAGTAACCTTCGCTTCCTATAAGGTGAAAATAAGATAGGTGAAAGCGAAACAAACAGCACGCACCTGAACCAGCAAAACGTGCCCAAAGCAGTCGTACGTGCTCAACACACGTGCTCAAAGCAAAATTGACTGCTTAAAGCAAAACTGCATGCTCAAAACAAAACAGCACGCCTAGACAACAACACATGCAACACATCTAGACTCCATCCAGTAACCAACAAGCCAGGAGTCAAAACGAGTCCAGTGCTGATCCAAAAGGCAGGTCTCGACAAAACAATGCAAAGGTGTTCAACCTGTCAGTAGCTCCGATACACACCCAAGTTCTAATGGCCCAAAAGTTCGTTGATTAACCTTGGTAGCTGTTCAGCTCAAACCAAGGACCAAGAAAAAAACTGTCCAACCTGTTAGTGGTTCCGATACGTAGCCAAGTTCTTACGGCCAAAAAGAATCGTTGGTTAGCCTTGGTAGCTGTTCAGCTCAAACCAAGGGCAAGTACAGAACTCCAACCAAAGACCAAGTACAGCACCAAACACTTGTCGTCTCAACCGTTGCACGATAAAAAAATCTCATAATAAAATCCTTCACAATGGGTTCCCAACCCTGTCCGGGTCCAAGTAGATTCAAAAAGTATCAAGTGATAAAACCTTGTTCTGTTACCAAGTGCCAGGACAAATACCAAGCAGCTCCTTTGGTTGTAAGATACTAATAAATAGAAAAGCACTTGGGTAACACTGCAGGCAAAATCACTGAACCTTTATTATCCAAATATAAGGAACCAGAAAAAAGACATCACTGACTAAGCGCTTTCACCCTCCTGGACATCTTCAGAGTCAGTTAACTTCATTAAAGTCTAGCTTTAAATACACTTGTCAATTAATACATAATTAAACAAAAACAGAAAAAAATCAGGTAATTAATTAGTTAACCCCTTCAGTATTTGTTAAACAAGTCTTTTGTCTTTTGAAAATCAGTGTTTCTTAATACAGTATGCTAAATTCACAGTGCAATTAATCAAACCAGAAACAACAACATACATTGTTTGAAATCGAAACAAAGCAAAAACAGGTGTCTATTTTCATAGATATATGTTTGAATTATTAGGGCTGCGAAAGTGCCTCACTGAGGACCAGTGAACTTATGACTAGCTTAACGGAAGCATTTCGGAAGATCGGTAGTCAGATGGCTTACTGAAGCCATATCGTAATTCGAGGACTGAGAGTGAAAATATCTAGCTACAATAAGGGCCCGACAACGTATAGTTCTGGCGTTGAACAAAGCACAAGAGCAACAGCAGGAGACATTGTGGTCTGGGCCTAAACAGGTGATGCAGTAAGAATGGAAGTCTTGAAACACAAAGAACATCCATTCTTGTATAATTACAGTAAACACACAACTGAAACCAGATGTGTTTACATATGGTTAAGTACCTATAAAATGCAAAAATAAATCACAGACTGGTACAACAAAGTCACAGATAAACACTTCAAGTATAGAATTTTGATAGTGGAATGATCTCCATTCCATAACACTGAACACTTTTTTTACTAAAGTGTTAGTACAAATAACTCAGACAAAAAAATATTCACTTTTTTTAATATTCAAAAAAGGCAATTTGGATGGAACTTTGAAAAGCTACACTAGTCAATTCTGGCTGCGAGACACCAAAAAGAACATCAGCAGGTAGGCAAGATAACTGAAGCCACATTGGCAGGACTGACTTTCAAGCACTGGGATCCCAACAATACATAAACACACACACACGCAAATCAAGTTAGCAGGCTTTCTGAAAAATGTCTATCTTCCATCAAATGCACACAGTGATATAGAATACATAACTAAGTGACTCCTACTTAATTCCTACAATAGAAACTACCAAAACACAGCCTGTAAGAACAGCAAAGGAAGGATTTATAGTATGGTTAAAGGAGCCAAGAACGAGCCAAAGAACTGTCCCATACAGAGATGGACAAGAAAAGAGAAGACTTCACAAAGTGAAACAAGACAAAGGGGAAGAAGAATGGACAGAGTCAAAATACAATACTGAATAATAATGTCTGAAATGCTGACATGCAGCACTGCTCTGGTAGGGATAACAAGGTATCTGGGGCCATTCAAGACCTTAAGTTTGTATACTAGACTGTACCATACAGCTGCCAGCCTTACTACCATGGTGAAGACATAATGTCTGCTTCAAGACTGGACTGGTGGATATTGTGATGATCACAGAAAAAATATCTGAAGTACAGTAACCATATTCATGGGTGACTTTAATTACCCCACTATTAACTGGGGATCCTATACAACACCAAACATACATGCACAGAGATTCCTGAATTTCGTAAACAAACTCCCTGCACCAGATAGTCAATACACCAACCAAGGTTGCAACCATACTGGATGTGGTCCTCACCAATATGGGAGACTGCTGCACATCCCCTACTGTAATGCCTTCCCTGGTAAGGTCAGACCACAAAATGGTCTCATTTGAAGTAAAAATAAAACCTGGACCACCAGCTAAACCTGGAATATTCAAGAACTATTCTAAGGCTAACTTCCTGCTATTAAGTGAGAACCTGGCAACATTTCAAGACCGCGTAAACCCTGAGAACACTTCTGCCTATGCAGAACTGTTCACAGAAACCCTGTACAAGCATGTCAATAGATGCATAGAGGTAGCTGTACCCACCATGAAGAAAAACAGAACTAACTCAAAAAACAAGCCACCCTGGTGGAATCACAAACTCAATTGTCTGTATAACAGGAGGAAGAAAATCATGGCAAAAATTAGGAGGTGCAGCACCCAGCAGGATAAAAGCACTCATCAAACTAAACAAACATGTCAGAGGACAAATAAAGTCTACCAAAGCCAAATTTGAGGTAAGTTTGGCCTCCCAGGCCAAGGACAACCACAAAGCATTCTTTAGCTATATCTGCAACCTCAAAGGCAATACACAATTGTGTGCAGAGCTCATTGTAAATGGAGCCACCTATACTGAGCCAGAAGATATAGCAAACCTCCTGGCTGCTAAATTCAGCTCCAACTTTACTCCTCTCTCCCCACTCAACCTTCCCTCAGGAAATATCGTCAAATATAACTCCCCCTACTATCACTAGGGAACAGGTCCTAAATGCTCTCTCTAAGAACAAGAACACTACATCAATGGGCCCAGACAATATCCCAGGATGCCTTCTAAATGAAACATGACCTATCAGGGCCTCTGGAATTACTATTTAACTGTAGCCTCCAAACAGGCTTCATGCCTCATGAATGGAGAAAGACAACAGTCATCCCTCTGCACACAGGTGGGCCATCTACAGACCCTGGAAACTACAGACCCATAAGTCTCACTAGTTTTATATGCAAAGCCATGGGAAGAATTATCCAATGGACCCAACCCAGTCTGGATTTGTCAAGGGTAGATCATGCCTACTCAACCTGGTGGACTTCTTTGAGAAGGTCACCAAAGCAATGGATAAGGGCAAAATTGTTCATACTGCCTACCTTGACCTGGCCAAGGCATTTAACACAATACCCTGCTTGGGCATTGTTGACAAACTCAAGAGTTAGGTACAAGCCCGTATGTCACCCCGTGGACAGCCAAATGGCTCAAAGACACGACCCAGGAAGTTACACTTGAGGAGTCCACCTCTACAAAAAGGCCAGACACAAGTGGAGTCCCTCGGGGATTAGTCCTTGGACTGCTCCTTTTTGGCATTTACTTCTCAGAAGTTAAAGCCAATGTCAGTGGTCTCTGGAGTGACTAAATCTGCAGATGATTGCAAATTAGGAGAGGTCATTGAATCTCACACCGACGCAAATGTTCTACAGCAGGGGCTGACACAGACAAACAACTGGTGTCACAGCCATGGACTAAAACTAAATGCCACGAAATGCATAATAGTATCCTTTGGGAAGTCACCCACCCCTGGTAACTATCATATTGACAACATACCCCTTAAATCTGACCCAGTAGTCAGGGACTTAGGGACACACATAGATAGTAATCTAGCCTTTGATCGTCACTTGTCTACAGTGGTGTGGAAATCATTCTATGTTGCGCAACTTATAAACAAAGACATGGCATCCAAGTCCAAGGAAGTCATTGTTCCACTCTATTTGGCATTCATCAGACCTATCATTGAGTACAATAGCCCCTTTGGTATGTACCTAACCAGGCAAATCCAACAACTGGAATGTCCACAGAGATTCCTCACTAAATAAATGAATACAGGGTGCAAGTAATGTGTCCTATGCAGACCGCCTCAAGGCCCTATCCCTGTATTCTGTCTCCTACAGGCTTTTGAGGGGAGATCTATGCCTGGCATACAGGGCATTGTCAGACCCCACACTGATGGACCTCCTGCATATCCACAAAACAAACAGCACCAGAATTACCCATTCTACCGACTTAAACCTTGCCTGTAATATAAATAGGATTTGCTGGAGAGATAGTTATGTACCCCAGCGACTGCCCAGTCTATGGAACAGGCTCTCCATCCATGTGACAGAGAGTTCCTCCCTAACCCAATTCAAGTGCAACTTGAACAATTGGATGGGAAACCGGAAATTCATCCCTGGTTTGGCACCTATGTCTCTAATGGGCACAGGTAACCTGTAAATGGTTCATCTCCCAGGCCCATGCTTACACTTATCAAGGGTAGCAAAACCTGTCAGAGATTTAGGATGCATGGCTAGGCTTAAAAAGGCCCTTGTGGTTGTTAGCCTAGTAAACACCTATGAACCTATGAAGTGGTCCAGCAACTCGGAACATAAAATCTACAGGAAGGAGAAGAATGAACTCACACAAGCATCCCTCTATATCAAAGCTGCAACACTAAAGAACAAGAAGCAGGGTAAAAAAAATGCAAGTTACCACGGCAACTGTACACTGCATCTCACCTGACAATGCAATTGTTATTCAAACCTCATCACAGGAAGAAGACAAAGAAAGACTACAAAAATTGTCCCACTGACTAAGGGGTACAAAATCATCATCTCTTTATGAACTGATGATTAAGGGGTAAAAAATCATCATCTCTTTATGAACTGAGGGACACAGACTCTTGCCTGAAAGATGCAAGATCGAAAAATGCAATGACAAGAGAACAGACTAAAAAAAGTGTATGGGAATGTCCCTTTCCAAACGGGTTTCAAGATGGCTGCATTTGGAGGGCAGAATCATTACAAATACACTTCTTGGGGGAAAAGACTTCAAATCTTGGAACCCATTTGGAAGGGAACAAGTTTATGACAACTACCATTAAAACTGGATGGAAACAGTCAAATTCTGAAGTGGGTACCCGTCGCAAGAAGGGAGGTCATGCCACTCAAACCCTGATTATCAGACTAATAGATACATGAATGTAGACTTGGCCTGCTGTACTTCAACAAGGGATATGACCTGGTGCAAGAAAAGTACAGTTTTGTACCTACCATAAATGTAGATGTTCGAAGATCCACATTGCTGCAGTCCTTACACTTGGGTAGTCCGCTGTCCTCGGTCGGCCCGAATATCAAAGTATAAGGCTGACGTCGGTCAAGGCGCATTTGACTGACATCAGGATGTCAGGGTACAAATGCGCATGACCGACGTCATATCCTCAGTCTTTTCTTGCCCCAGATGTCAGAAGACCCTACCAATAAAGGTCAAAACCAAAAGACAGCAAACAACCAACCAACCACCCTTGCACTAATCATATGTACAATATATACAATATACACAATATGTACAACCCAACCCACACAACCATCTCTAATGACAGGGGGGAAGGAGGGAGGGTAAATTGGACTGCAGCAATGTGGATCTTCGAACATCTACATTTATGGTAGGTACAAAACTGTACTATGTTCTTCATCTCACAGTGCTGCAGTCCTTACACTTGGGTAGAATCCCAAAGCAGAGGTAAGGGAGGATGGCTAACTACAAGGAAGCAGGAGCTGCCAAAATGCCCTGCAAAACAGCAGTGGCAAAACCAGCCCTGGATTTAGAGTAAAGTGGCAGGTGATAATGCCTAGAGAAAGTATGCACTGAACTCCAAGTAGCTGCCTCCAAAATATCCTTGGTTGCCACTCCCCTCAAAAAAGCTGTTGAAGTGGCAGTAGCCCTAGTGGAATGAGGCCTAATCCCAGCTGGAACCTCCTTGCCATGATGGGAATAACAGAAAGCAATGCAAAACCCAATCCACTTAGAAATAGTTTGTTTTGACACAGGCTTGCCCTGAGAACTCAAAGCAAAAGAAACAAACAACTGCTGAGACTGCCTGAACCCTTTAGTCCTGTCCAAATAATAACGCAACTGCCTGTGTACATCTAAAGTGTGCAAAATCTTTTCCCCTTTATTTTGGGGATTTGCATAAAAAGTAGGCAAATGAATAGTTTGGTTTAAAGCCACACTAGAAACCACCTTAGGCATAAAGGAAGGATTAGTACGTAATGATACCCTATCCTTATGAAAAATCAAGAAAGGCTCAACCGCCATAAGGGCCTGCAATTCAGAAACCCTTCTTGCAGAGGTAATGGCCAACAAAAAAGCAGTCTTCCATGACAAATATTTCAACTCAGAAGTAGCTGCAGGCTCAAAAGGTTGTAGAGCGAGTTTCTCCAACACAAAATTGAGATCCCAAGCAGGAGTAGGAGCTCTTCGTGGGGGTCTTATATTCTTTGCCCCTCTAAGAAATTGCTTGAACAAAGGATGAGAAAACAATGGTGGGTCACAATCATAGTGAGCCGAAATTGCTGCAGCATGAACTTTAATAGAAGAGAAAGACAAACCTTTGTCTAGTAACTCAGTAAGATATTGAAGAGCCACACACAAATTAGGCTCAGAAACATCAAAATCTTTTGCTGCAGTCCAAAATAAAAATCTCTTCCATTTGTCTGCGTACACTTTCCTTGTACTAGGCCTTCTAGCTTCCAAAATAACATTCAAAACTTGCTGAGGAAGTGGAGGCCCACTATGGTTCAAAACAGAATATGCCAGGCTGTTAGGTGCAGAGAGTGAAGCTTGACATTGAGCAAATGGCTGTCCTCCTGTGACAACAGGTGTGGAATCAAGGCAAAGGCCATGGAGGCTTCCGTACCAGACTTCTCAGTAATGGGTACCAGTGCTGTCGAGGCCAATCCGGAGCTATTAAAATCATCCTTGGCTTGTCCTGTCTGACCTTTAGAAGTACCTTTGGGAGGAGAGGCAGAGGTGGAAAGGCATACACATGAAGATTGCTCCAATTGAAAGAAAGAGCATCCACTCTCCAAGCTGTGGGATGAAACCTTTTTGTGCAAAACTTTGGCAGCTGATGGTTTAGTGGAGAAGCGAACAGATCTATGTCTGGAGTTCCCCATGACACTGTCAATTTCTGACATCCGGTAAATCACTGAGGCAAGAAAAAACTAAAATATTCCCCAACGGGGTACTTAGCCAACTTTGAACTCGGTCTGAAACTTCGAAATCGAAAAAATCTCAGAACGCCAACCGGCACTTGCAATGCTGCTTCTGCATCGGACCATGCGGCAAAAAAGACTGAGGATATGACGTCGGTCATGCGCATTTGTACCCTGACGTCCTGATGTCAGTCAAATGCGCCTTGACCGACGTCAGCCTTATACTTTGATATTCGGGCCGACCGAGGACAGCGGACTACCCAAGTGTAAGGACTGCAGCAATGTGAGATGAAGAACATCAAAGATCAGTCAGCAAACTGGAATGAGTCAGAGAATAACAGTAAGGTGAAATACAGTTAGAAGGAAGGACACAGGGTAACATTAGATGTGGTACAGTCCCACATAAGAATTGTTACCAGTGGGGGTATCTCAAGCACCAGTTTTTATCAGTTATTTTTTTTATATTTATACAAGTAAATACTGCAGACAAAGCAAGCCTTTTTTTCCAGATCATGGAAACACATGCACAGATTCAGTCAACAAGATGTGCAAAGAAGAAAGTACAGTTATGTACACTTACCATAAATGTAGATGTTCGATTGTATTCACTGTCGCAGTATACATAAAGTACAGTTGTGTACAATTACCATAAATGTAGATGTTCAAGTGTATTCACTGTTGCAGTCATTACATTTGGGTAATCTGCTGGCAGGTTGCCCTCAGTCGGCCTGATTAACAAAGTCTTGAGTCCTGCATCGGTTGCTGTCCCTTCTTCCATGATGTCAGGTCATCAGAGGTATAAAAAGTACAGTTGTGTACCTACCATAAATGTAGATGTTCGAGTGTATTCACTGTTGCAGCCATTTCACTTGGGTTATCCTGCTGGTAGGCAACCTGCAGTTGGCCCAAGTTCCAAGGTCTTGATCCGGCATCGGTTGCTGTCACCTCTTCCCGGACGTCAGTGCGCCAGGGGTATAAAAGTAGCAACCAAAGCCATTTTCTTCAGTTTTTCTTGCCCCAGATGTCAGGTGCCCCCAGATAGGAAGGCTGAAAAGATATAAATATGCCAAACAACCATGCATATATTACTATAAACATTTCCTTCACCTACAAGCAAATACACCACATAGGTTTAATAGAGTTGAGAAGTATAGAATAGTCCCAGCAAAGACGGGGATGGTGGGTGGGTAACCTGGACTGCAACAGTGAATACACTCTAACATCTACATTTATGGTAGGTACACAACTGTACTATGTTCATCGTGTTTCACCGTTGCAGTCATTACACTTGGGTAGAATCCCAAAGCTGAGGTTGGGTGGCTGGGTCTAGATTGGATTAGACGAGGCTAATAAGCCCTGCAGAACTGCAGTGGCAAAGCCTGCTCTGGATTTGGAGTAGAGAGGTAGGTTTTAGTGCTTGGTAAAAGTGTGCACTGAGCTCCAGGTTGCAGCTTCTAATATGTCTTTGGTTGGTATCCCTCTGAGGAAGGTTGCTGAAGTGGCTGCTGCTCTGGCAGAATGAGGCCTAATGCCCTTGGGCACAGATTTGCCATGTTGTGCATAACAGAAGTGGATGCAGTGTCCTATCCATTTGGAGATTGTCTGCTTTGTAATAGGCTTTCCTTGTGATCCTGCAGCATATGCTACAAACAGTTGCTCAGTTTTTCTGAAAGCTTTTGTTTTGTCCAAGTAAAATCGTAGCTGCCTGTGTATATCCAAAGCGTGCAGAAGTCTTTCCCCTTTATTCTGGGGATTTGGGTCGAAAGTAGGCAAATGAATGGTTTGGTTTATGGCCACACTGGAGACCACTTTTGGCATGAATGTTGGGTTTGTTCTAAGAGAAACCCTGTCTTGATGAAAAACGAGGAAAGGTTCCACAGCCATCAATGCCTGTAACTCTGAAACTCTTCTTGCTGAAGTTATTGATAGGAGCAGAGCAGTTTTCCATGACAAGAATTTAAGGTCAGCTGTGCTGGCTGTTTCAAATGGAGGCAGTGTTAGCTTTTCTAAAATAAATTTGAGGTCCCAAGTAGGTACTGGTGCTCTCCTAGGGGGTCTTATATTCTTTGCCCCTCTGAGGAAATGTCGTAGTAGAGGATGTGAAAAAATAGGAGGATCCGCATTGTAATGAGCTAAAATGGCAGAGGCATGGATTTTAATAGATGAAAAAGATAGGCCTTTGTCCAACATCTCAGTCAAATATTGCAAAATCTGAGGTATATTAGGGACCAGAGGGTCAAGCCCTTGTGCCTGGTTCCAAGCACAGAATCTCTTCCATTTTTCTGCATAAGATTTCCTAGTGCTGGGCCTCCTGGCTTCCAAAATTACATCCATAACAGCTTTAGAGAGAGGTGCAGTCTGAGTGGCTACATTATCTGCCATGCTGCCAGGTTTAAGGTTCTGAGTTAACTGTGCAGAATCTGATTGTTTTGCTGTGTCAGAAGATGAGGGATTTGAGGTAGAGGCCAAGGTGCGCCTTGGGACAAAGTCTTTAGGATTGGGTACCAGTGCTGGCGTGGCCAGTCTGGTGCAATCAAGATCATTTTTGGCCTTTCTTGTCTGACTTTTAGAAGCACCTTGGTGAGAAGAGGCATCGGAGGGAAGGCATAGACTGTCAGGTTTTTCCAGCTGAATGATAGAGCATCCACTTTCCATGCTCGAGAGTGATAAGTCCTTGTGCAAAATTTCTGTATTTGGCAATTGTGAGGGGAGGCAAAAAGATCTATGTCTGGGCGTCCCCATTCCCTTGTTATCATGTTGAACACTTGTGGATTTAGCTTCCATTCGTGAGGATCCATGAGATTTCTGCTTAGTTCGTCTGCCAGTGTATTTTTTGTTCCTGGCAGGAATTGTGCCTGCAGATGTACCTGGTAGGTCAGTGCTGTGTTCCACAAAGTCATGGCTTGTCTGCATAGGGGATAGGAATGCGTGCCCCCTTGCTTGTTTATGTACCACATAACTGTGGTATTGTCCATCTTTATTAATAGTTGTCCTGGCTGTATTAGGTCCTTGAAGGCTGACAGGGCATTCTGTACAGCTAGCATCTCTTTTTGATTGATGTGAAGATGCATTTGTTCCTTGGGCCACGTGCCCTGAATACATTTTCCTGCCATATCTGCTCCCCAGGCATAATCCAAAGCATCCGTTGTTATTGTCTGCCTGGCTGTAGGTAAGGTGAAAGGATGTCCCTTGTTGAGGTGACAGGCCTGGGACCACCATCGAAACTCCTGTTGTAGGCAGGGGATCAAGGTTATGATCGTCTCCAGGCTGTGACAATGCTGAGTCCAAACACTTTTTAGATACCATTGTAGTTTCCTCATATGCAGTTTTGCATATGGAATTAGTAGAATGCAGGATGCCAAGAAACCCAGGGCCTGCAGAATTTTTCTTGCAGGGAGCTGGGTCTTTGTAGCCATCATTTGAAAGTAATGAGTCAGTCGCCTTTGTTTGTCTGGCGTGAGATAAGCCATCTGGGCAGTTGTATTTAAGCTTGCACCCAGGAATATTATCTCTTGAGAGGGCACTAGTTTTGATTTCTTTTCGTTTACTGTGTACCCTAGGCAAATTAGCAATCTTTTTACAAATGGCAGGTGCTTTAGAAGAATGTCCTTGCTCTCTGCTTGCATAAGGGAGTCCAAGTAGGGATATATTTGAATTCCTTTTTGTCTGCAAAATGCAATTACTGGTGCCAGGCATTTTGTGAAGACCCTGGGTGCAGTAGATAAGCCAAACGGCAGTGCAGAGAATTGGTAATGCATTGAGCCTGCTATAAATCTGAGGTATCTTCTGCACGATTGTCTCATTGGGACGTGCAGGTATGCCTCCTTGAGATCCAAAGTAACTAACCAAGCCCCCTTGCCCAGCATGGGCAGAAGTTGTTGTAGTGTTAACATTTTGAATTTTGGAACATCCAGGAAGGTATTTAGGATTGACAGGTCCAGTATTGGTCTCCAGGCTTTGTCTTTTCTGGGTACTAAGAAAAGTCTTGAGTAAAATCCTTGTCCCTGTTCTTCTTGTGGAACTTTTTGAATAGCGCCCATATCCATAAGAGCAGCAATCTGTTTTTGTGCCTCTGCCCATTGGTTTTGTGGCAGGTTTGGCATACCTTTAAGTTTTGGAAGCGTGTGGAAGTGAAACCTGTACCCCTGAGAAATTATATTCAGCACCCATTGGTCTTGGGTGATCATGTGCCAATTTTTTGAGAAAAGTGCTAGCTTTCCCCCTAGGGGTGCTGTCAGCTGGTAAGAGCTTGGCATTTGCAGAGGGAAGTCATTGTGACCGTTTCCTATAAGGTTGTGACTTGTCTTCTCCTCCTTTGGGGGCTGAAGCACCCCATTGTTTAGGTCTGTAGGAGCCTTGGGGCCGAGATCTGCCTCTTGGGCGTCTGTATCTGCCTCTTTGTGGCCTGTCTGACACTGGAAAGGACCAATTTTTTGAAGGCCAGTTTCTGCTAAATCTAGGTGGTTGAACCTGTAAGAAATCTTTCACCGTTTGCATTGACTTTGTTTTATCCTCCATTTTCTTTAACACCTCTTCTGCCTTAACACCAAACAAAGTATCATGCTGCAGTGGAGCATCCAATAATTTTACTTTAACATGGTCAGGTAAACTTTGTTCTTTCAATCAGGCATGTCTTCGAATAACTGAGCCTGTAACTGCGGCTCTACAAGAAGCCTCTAATGAATCAAAACCACATTGCAGAGTATGCTTTCCCACTTGTTCAACTGCATGCAATAAATCCTGCATTTCTTTACTGTCAGGACTTTCTATATTTGTAACCATTTTCTGCTTTAACAATGACATGAGATACTTTTGATATTTAAGCATGTGAAACTGACAGTCTAAAGCTCTTACAGCTAAAGTAGCAGAAGTGTAAACTTTTTTCTCCCATCTGTCCAGAGCTCTGGAATCCCTATCTGAGGGGACAGGATTTTTGGCAGTGGAAGCTTTAACCCCTTTAGGACCCTGAGAAATTGTTTCTGGGTTTGCAGCGGGGTTTTTGTAAAAAAAGTTATGAGAGTCAGGGACCCTGTAGTACCTGTCTGGCTTTACTGGTGCAGGGGGGTAAAGAGTCTGGAGACAGACTGGATTCAGAAAAAACATCATCTACAATATCAAGCACAGGGGGGATAGCCAGGGGCCTGTGCGGAGGCAATAAAAGGAAATCTCTGAGCCTTTTCTTGGACTCTGAGTAATCCTGGCTCTCCCAATGGAAATGCTCCCTCATGGTGTGCAGGGTTTCCCCAAAAGAATAATCCTCAGGCGGTGAAGCTGAAGGAATGGGCTCTTCAGCATCAGAGTCCTCATAGGGAGGGAGAGAATAGCCCTGATCATAGGAAGAATCAGAGGAAATGGAAACCTGATCAGAGGAATCATAATCAGTGTCTTGCCTAGGCCTTTTGTCAGGAGGGGGATGGGAGCCCCTGATTAAAGTAATAAGGTCTTCGGCCATTTTAAGCCTCTGTTTCTTTGGCACGGATGACTGTTCTGGAGAATGCTGCACTTGTTTCCTTGTCTTTAATGGTGTCTTTGACTTTGCCTTTGCTGCTGTAGTAGCCCTAATTGTAAGCTGTGAAGGTCTGAAGACACCCTCAGAAGCCGGTGCCTGCTCAGCGGCTCCAGACCCATCTGAGGGTATAGATTCTGTAGGCCCAATACATTGAGTTTCCACAGGCCTCGGGGCCTCCACGTGGCTGTCGGTTACGGCCTGTGGCTCTGAGGTAGCGGGCGTCAGGGGCTGTGAAAGCAACTCACTGAGAACCGGCGACTGGCCTAGAAGAGGCTTCGTCGTCAGTGTTGGACCTCGGATGCCTGTCTTTTTCTTTGTCTTTGCGTTTTTTTATACATTCCGGTCGTTGGTTGTTCCGACGGCATTATATAATTAAATCTTCATCCAAAATAATGTAAAGCACAATCAAACAGACGTTTAATAGTGCGTTTATTGAATCTAGCACAAAACCAACAACTAGTAACGTCGTAATCAGGGCCTAGGCAAGGAATGCAGTAAGAGTGAAAGCCCTTATGAGGTATTTGCGTCTCAAAAGAAATACAATTATTAACTTTTACTGAAATCGGTCTGGAGCAAGAAAAAGTTTCCCCAACAGGGTACTTAACTTTATTGAAGACTTCAGTTCTGAAATTCAATTTTGAAAATCTCAGGAGTCGGCCGAACGGCACTTGCGATTTTGCTTCGGGCACCGTGCGGCAAAAAAGACTGAAGAAAATGGCGTCGGTTGCAACTTTTATACCCATGGCGCATTGACGTCAGGGAAGAGGCGACAGCAACCAACGCCGGACCAAGGAACTTGGGCCGACTGCGGGTCGCCTGCCAGCAGGATAACCCAAGTATAATGACTGCAAAAGTGAAACACGATGAACCTCATGTAGCCAACGTCATTAGATCAGTTTTTCTTGCCCCAGACGTCAGGTGCCCCCCTAATGGGGAGCAAAATAAAATTAAAAACACAAAAATATACGTCCAACCAAAAACAAATACACCAACAAGGCTTTTAAGCATAGTAAAATAAAGTAGAGGTATAGTAAGAGAAAAACAGGGGGCTGCAGGGAGGGTAACCAGGACTGCAACAGTGAATACACTCGAACATCTACATTTATGGTAAGTGTACACAACTGTACTATGTTCTTCATGTTTCACTGTTGCAGTCATTACATTTGGGTAGATTCCCAAAGCTATGGTTGGGAGGATGGATTTATATAGCATTAGGACCAACTATAAGACCCTGCAAGAAAGCAGTGGCAAAGCCAGCTCTGGAATTAGAAAACATTGGTAAATGATAATGCATGGTGAACATATGAACTGAACTCCAAGTAGCAGCTTCTAGAATATCCCTGGTAGGAACACCTCTGAGAAAGGCTGCAGAAGTAGATGCAGCCCTGGTGGAATGAGATCTGATCCCCTGGGGGATAGGTTTTCCATGGTGCTTATAGCAGAAATGAATGTAAAGACTTATACATTTAGAAATGGTTTGTTTTGAAATAGCCTTTCCCTCTGCCCCTGCAGCAAATGCTACCAGCAGTTGTTCAGATTTTCTTCGAGGTTTAGTCCTGTCCAAGTAGAATCTAAGTTGCCTGTGCACAACCAATGAATGCAGAATCCGTTCCCCTTTCTTCTGTGGATTGGGAAAGAAATTGGCAAATGAATGGAATGATTAAGAGCCACACTGGATACCACCACCTTGGGCATGAAGGATGGATTGGTCTTGAGTGACACCCTGTCCGCATGAAAGATGATGAAAGGCTCCACTGCCATAAGGGCCTGTAACTCAAATATCATTCTAGCTGAAGTGATTGCTAGAAGGAAGGTTGTTTTCCAAGAAAAATTTTAAGTCTGCAGTAGCAGCTGGCTCAAAAGGAGGTAGAGTGAGTTTCTCCAGTACAAAGTTAAGGTCCCAGGCAGGGGTTGGAGACCTCTCCTGGGAGGTCTCAAGTTTTTGGCCCCTTTGAGGTACTGCTTGAGCAGAGGATGAGAGAAGAGTAGAGGTTCTGTGTTATAATGAGCTGAAATGGCTGAGGCATGGATTTTAATGGAGGAAAAAGACAGGCCCTTGTGAAGCATCTCAGTTAAGTATTGTAAAATCTGAGATAAATTGGGCACTGCTGTGCTCATCCCCTGAGATAGATTCCAAGCACAGAATCCTTTCCATTTGTCAGCATAAGATTTTCTAGTACTATGTCTTCTCACCTCCAAGATGACATCCATCACAGGTTTGCTGAGGGATGCTAAGGGTGAACATAAGTGATTAGCAAAGCTGCAAGGTTCAAAGTTGGGAGCCGAGGGTGCAGAATTTGGTTCTCCTGCTGACACAGTAAGGAAGGTGTCTGAGGCAGGTGCCATGGAGAAATTTGTGACACACTGCACAGGAGTGAGTACCAGTGTTGGCCTGGCCAGTCTGGAGCAATCAAAATCATTCTTGGTTTGTCCTGTTTGACTTTTAGCAGAACTTTGGAGAGCAGAGGCAGAGGGGGAAAGGCGTAGACTGATAGGTTTTTCCAGCTGAATGACCGAGCATCCACTTTCCAGGCTTTTTTGTGAGGAGTCCTTGTACAAAACCTGTCCAACTGGTAGTTGTGGGGGGAGGCAAAGAAATCTATGTCTGGGCTCCCCCATTCACTTGTCAACATATTGAAAATCGATGGTTCCAGTTTCCACTCGTGTGGGTCCATGAGATTTCTGCTTAGTCCGTCTGCCAGTGTATTCAATTTTCCTGGCAGGAATTGAGCTTGTAGGTGCACTTGGTAGCTCAAGGCTGTGTTCCACAATGCCATGGCTAGTCTGAAGAGGGGGTAGGAATGTGTACCCCCCTGCTTGTTTATGTACCACATAACCATGGTGTTGTCTGTCTTTACCATTAGTTGTCCTGGAAGAATGTAGTCCTTGAAGGCTGTCAGAGCATTCTGTACAGCTAACATTTCTTTTTGATTGATATGTAGGTGCATTTGGTTTGGGTTCCATTTGCCCTGAATGCACTTCCCTGCCAGGTGAGCCCCCCCATGCATAGTCTGATGCATCTGTAGTTAGGGTTTGGGCGGCAGGGGGTAGTGTGAATGGCAGTCCCTTGTTTTGGTGGCAGGCCTCTGCCCACCATAGGAATGCCAAGCGTATGCAAGGTATGATAGGAATCATTGTTTCCAGGCTGTGACAATGTTGACTCCATAGACTTAAATACCACTGAAGTTTCCTCATATGCAATATGGAATTAGAAGAATGCAGGAGGAAATGAACCCCAAGGCTTGCAGTATTTGTCTTGCAGATAGCAGGGTTTTTGTGGCCACTTGTTTGAAGTAAGTTACCAAATGAATTTGCTTCTCTGGCGTGAGGAAAGCCATCTGGGCAGTTGTATTCAAGCTTCCACCTGGGAATGTAATTTGTTGAGAGGGTACCAGTTGCGATTTCTTTTTGTTTATGGTGCACCCCATACAAGTTAGAACCCTTTTTACAAACACCAGATGATTTAGAAGTATGTCCTGGTTTTCTGCCTGAATTAGACAATTGTCCAGGTATGGATATATTTGAATATTTCTTTGCCTGCAAAATGCAATAACTGGAGCCAGGCACTTTGGGAATATCCTGGGCGCAGTAGACAAGCCAAAGGGCAGTGCAGAGAACTGATAATGCAAGTAGCTTGCTTTGAAGCGTAAGTATCTTCTGCAAGACTCCCTGATTGGGATGTGCAGGTATGCTTCCTTTAAATCTAGAGTTGCCAACCAGGCATCTTTGCCTAGCATAGGAAGTAACTGGTGAAGAGTCAGCATCTTGAATTTTGGAATGTCCAGAAAGGTGTTTAGAGTCGACAGATCCAGAATTGGATGCCAATATTTGTCTTTTCTGGGTACCAGAAAGAGCCTGGAATAGAAACCTTGTCCCTTTTCCTCTTCTGGTACTGGTTGAATAGCCCCCATGTTTAAGAAGGAAAGTAATTGTTTTTGAGCCTCTGCCCCTGATTTGAGGACATGTCTGACCACCTGTTTGGTGTTGGAAACGTGTGGAAAAGAAATCTGTATCCCTGGGACACTATATTTAAAATCCATTTGTCCTGGGTTATGAGTTCCCAGTTCTGTGCATGAAGAGCAATCTTTCGCCTCAAAGGGGTGGCTAAAAGGTAAGTGCTTGGTAATTTTAAAAGGAAGTCATTGAGACCGTTTACCATAGGGGAGTGTCTTGTTATTTCCAGATTTGGAAGTGGAGGCCCCCCCATTGCTTAGTTCTGAGAGTCCCCTGGGACTGAAACCTGGTGCTTTTGGAGTGTCTGGGTTTGGCTTGAGTGGATCTGGAAGGAGCTGGAGAAGACCAGTTCTTAGTAGGCCAGTGCCTACTAAATCTTGGAGGTTGCACTTGTAAGAAATCTTTAACAGTTTGCATAGATTTAGCTTTATCTTCCATCTTTTTTAGAACTTCTTCAGCCTTATTGACAAACAGACGGTCCTGATTTAAAGGAGCAACCAACAAATTCGCTTTAACATGATCAGGCAAAGATTGCTCCTTAAGCCAAGCATGCCTTCTAAGCACAGACCCAGTAACAACAGCCCTGCAGGAGGCCTCTAAAGAATCAAAACCACATTGTAAAGTATGTTTTCCAACTTGTTCAGCAGAACGCAATAAATCCTTTAAATCTTTACTTTCCACACAGTCAGGAATCAACATAATTTTCTGTTTAAGTAGTCCAATAATATGCTGCTGATATTTTAACATATGAAATTGGCAGTTTAAAGCCCTGATTGCCAAGGTTGCAGAAGTATAAACCTTCTTACCCCATCTATCCAGCGCCCTGGAGTCTCTATCAGAAGAGGTAGGATTTTTAGCAGTAGAAGCCTTAATGCCCATGGACCCCTCATAAATGGTTTCTGGATCTGCAACAGGATTTCTGAAAAGGAACTTGTGGGACTCAGGAACCCTGTAGTATCTGTCAGGTTTACTAGGAGCCGGAGGCAGGGAATCAGGGGCCAAACTGGATTCCGAAAACACATAATCAACAATGTCTAGTACAGGAGATACAGCCAAGGGCCTATGCTGAGGTAGAAGTAAATCCCTAAGCCTCTTTTTTGAATCAGAAAATTCCTGACTTTCCCAGTGGAAATGCTCCCTTAAGGTATGTAAAGTTTCCCCAAAAGAAAAATCCTCAGGAAGGGAAGCAGAGGGAATGGAATCCTCTGCATCAGAATCCTCATAAGTAGGTATGGACAAATCCAGGTCATTAGAAGAATCAGAAGAAACAGAAACCTGATCAGAAGATTCATGATCAAGCTCAGCCCTAGGCCTCTGGGGGGGGGGGGGGTTGACTACCCCTGATTAGAGTAATTAGATCTTCAGCCATTTTGATCATTTGTTTCTTAGGCATAGTGGCTTGAACATGTGGCCTGGGCGTCGGTTTTTTAGACATAGTTCGAGATTTAGGCCTTAGAATAGAAGGTGGAGACGGTTTAATATGCAAGTCTGTATGCCTGAAAACACCCTCAGAAGCCGGTGCCTGCACAGCGGTTCTGGACCCACCCAAGGTAGAGACATCCACGGGTTCCATAGGTGAAGCATCTCGCGACATACCAGACGCTGAATGGGTCTCAGTAGAGGCCTGCAAGTCAGAAGTAGCGGGTATCAAGGGCTGAGAAAGCGCCTCACTGAGTACCGGCGAACTGGCGACTGGCTTAGGAGAAGCGTTGTCGTCAGTTTTGGACCTCAACGGCCTGTCTCTGTCTTTTTCTTTGTGTTTTTTTTTTTAATTACGGTAGTCGGGTGGCTAGCCAACGTCATTTCTGGATAATTAAACCGAGAACCAAAATATTTAGAGGCAAAAACGTACCGACGATGGATAGTGCACTGATTAAACAAAGCACAAAACAGACAGCAAGGTACATTGTGGTCAGGGCCTAGGCAAGGAATACAGTACAAATGAAAATCTTTATGAGGTATTTGCTTCCCACAAGTAATGCAATTATTAACTTTTCCTGACATCGGTAAGGAGCAAGAAAAAGTTTCCCTAACGGGGTACTTAGCTTTAAGTTGAAGACTTCGGTTCTGAAACTCGAAAACGAAAATTTCAGGAGTAGGCCAATCGGCACTTGCGAACTGCTTCTGCTTCGGGCACCGCACGGCAAAAAAGACAGATGTAATGGTGTCGGCTGCATGTTTTATACCCCTGACAACCTGACGTCATGGAAGAAGGGACAGCAACCGACGCAGGACCCAAGACTTTGTTAATCAGGCCGACTGAGGGCTACCTGCCAGCAGATTACCCAAACGTAATGACTGCAACAGAGAAACACGAAGAACATCATGGATTTGAATTTGCAACACTGAAGGAAATGTTTAAAACATGGATCATGGTAATATAATAATTTTTTTTTTTTTTTTTTTGCAAAAATGCAAACTCACACATATGTGCAGCAGTAATTCAGGAAAGGAGTATGCAACAGGAAAGGAAGCAGTAAGAACAAGAAAAGTGAAAAGGGACGTGGAATGCAAGAATACTAAAGTACAGTTTTGTACCTACCATAAATGTAGATGTTCGAGTGCTAATACAGCTGCAGTAATCACAGATGGGTTTTCAGCCGTCAGGCGGTCCCTCGGTCGGCCGAATTCCAAAGTCTTGGTCCGGCGTCGGTTGTCGTCGCTTACTCTTCTGACGTCAGTAAGGCCAGAGTATATAAGACACAGCCAACGCCATGTTCTTCAGTCTTTCTTGCCCCAGATGTCAGGTGCCCCCAAAAGGAAGGCAATACATAAATAAGGCTTATCTACATATGCAGGCAATGCAATGTAATGCAAAATCAGTGTAAGCAAGCAAATAAAACATAGCAGGATAACCCAGTCAGGTGGTATGAAGAGGTTGTTAGGCCCCATGCCTTTACCAAGTGGGGAAGGAGGGAGGGAAAAGTACAGTTTTGTACCTACCATAAATGTAGATGTTCGAGGATCCACATTGCTGCAGTCCTAACCATTGGGGTAGTCCGCTGTCCAGTCGGCCCGAATACCAAAGTATATGGCTGACGTCGGTCAAGGCGCATTAGACTGACGTCAGGACGCCAGGGCACTAACGCGCACGACCGACGCCATATCCTCAGTCTTTTCTTGCCCCAGATGTCAGAAGACCCTAAAAAAGACAAGGCCCAATCCAAAACACCAAAAGCCCTGCACCAAACTTATATACAATATATATATACACATGTACAATAATATATAGCAACTCACACCACCACCCCTAAACACAGAGGGAAGGAGGGTAAATTGACTGCAGCAATGTGGATCCTCGAACATCTACATTTATGGTAGGTATAAAACTGTACTATGTTCTTCATTCCACATTGCTGCAGTCCTAACCATTGGGTAGAATCCCAAAGCAGAGGTAAGGGAGGCTGGCAAATCATAAGGAAGCAGGAGCTGTCAACATGCCTTGCAAAATAGCTGTGGCAAAACCAGCCCTAGATTTAGAGTAGAGAGGAAGGTGGTAATGCTTAGAGAAAGTATGCACTGAACTCCAAGTAGCTGCCTCCAAAATATCCTTAGTTGCCACCCCCCTTAGAAATGCTGTTGAAGTGGCAGTAGCCCTAGTGGAATGAGGTCTAATCCCAGCTGGAATCTCCTTGCCATGATGGGAATAACAAAATGAAATGCAAAACCCAATCCACTTAGAAATAGTTTGCTTAGACACAGGCTTGCCCTGAGAACTCAAAGCAAAAGAAACAAACAACTGCTGAGACTGCCTGAAATCCTTAGTCCTGCCTAAATAATAACGCAACTGCCTATGTACATCTAAAGTGTGCAAAATCTTTTCCCCTTTATTTTGGGGATCTGCATAGAAAGTAGGCAAATGAATAGTTTGGTTTAAAGCCACACTAGAAACCACCTTAGGCATAAAGGAAGGATTAGTACGTAATGATACCCTATCCTTATGGAAAATCAGAAAGGGCTCTACTGCCATAAGGGCCTGCAACTCAGAAACCCTTCTTGCAGAAGTAATAGCCAACAAAAAGCAGTCTTCCATGACAAATATTTCAAATCAGCAGTACCCGTGAGGCTCAAAAGGTTGTAGAGTAAGTTTTTCCAACACAAAATTGAGATCCCAAGCAGGAGTAGGAGCTCTACGGGGGTCTTATATTCTTTGCCCCTCTGAGAAACTGCTTGAATAAAGGATGAAAACAATGGTGGGTCACAATCATAGTGAGCTGAAATTGCTGCAGCATGAATCTTAATGGAAGAGAAGGACAAACCTTTGTCCAATAACTCAGTAAGATATTGAAGAGCCACACTCAAATTAGGCTCAGAAATCTCCAAATTCTTTGCTGCACTCCAAAATAAAAATCTCTTCCATTTTTCTGCATACCCTTTCCTTGTACTAGGTCTTCTAGCTTCCATAATCACATTTAAAACTTGTTGAGGAAGTTGAGACCGGCTGTCTCTCAAAACAGAATATGCCATGCTGTTAGATGTAGAGAGCGAAGCTTGACATTGAGCAGGTGGCCGCCTCTGAGACAACAGGTGTGGAATCAAGGGTAAAGGCCATGGAGGCTTCTTTACTAGACACCTCAGTAATGGGTACCAGTGCTGCCGAGGCCAATCTGGAGCTATTAAAATCATCCTTGGCTTGTCTTGTCTGACCTTTAGAAGCACCTTTGGAAGAAGAGGCAGAGGTGGAAACGCATACACATGAAGATTTTTCCAACTGAAAGAAAGAGCATCCACTTTCCAAGCTGTGTGATGTAACCTCTTTGTGCAAAACTTTGGCAGCTGGTGGTTTAGTGGAGAAGCGAACAGATCTATGTCTGGAGTTCCCCAGGACACTGTCAACCTTTGAAATACATGAAGATCCAGTTTCCACTCGTGGGGATCCATGATTTGTCTGCTTAACACATCTGCTAAGGAGTTCTGTGCTCCGCAGAAACCTTGCCTGAAGAGTTAGTTGCAAGCTGAGCGCAGTCTCCCATAAAATCATTGCTTGCCTGCACAATGGGTAAGAATGTGTTCCCCTTGTTTGTTGATGTACCACATGACAGTTGTGTTGTCTGTTAGAATCAACACCTGCCCTGGAAGAAGTAACTCCTTGAAAGCCATTAATGCAAATTGGACTGCTAACATCTCCTTCATGTTGATATGTAGATGCTGTAGTCTGGCAGGCCACTTGTCTTGTATCCACTTTCCATTTAGATGAGCTCCCCAAGCAATGTCTGAGGCATCTGTCGTTAGAATCTGACTCGCCTCTGGCCGGGTCACAGAGAGTCCCTTGTTTAGGTGACATTCCTGAGCCCACCACAAAAATTCCTTTTGAATGCAAGGTATTATTTGAATGACAGTGTCCAAATCCTGGCAGTGCTGTGTCCATACATTTTGAGATACCATTGTAGCTTCCTCATATGCAGTTTGGCATTGGGAAGCACCAGAATACAAGATGCCATGAACCCTAAGGCTTGAAGGACTGTCCTTGCAGTCAGCCCGGACTGAAGAGATAGCTGATGGAAGTAACTGGAAAGATTCTTTTGTTTGTCCGGGGTTAAAAAGGCCATCTGGGCTGCTGTATTCAGTCTCACACCCAGAAAGCACATGTCTTGAGAGGGTACTAGACTGGACTTTATTTCGCTCACAGAATACCCTAGGCATCTTAGCACTGCTATGACATATTCCAGATGCTGTAGAAGGTCTTCCTTTTCTTGAGCCAGAATCAGGCAGTCGCCCAAGTAAGGATAGATTTGAATTCCTTTTAGCCTGAAGTAAGCTATCACTGGAGCCAGAACCTTTGTGAATACTCTGGGCAGTAGATAAGCCAAAGGGCAATGCAGAGAACTGATAATGAGAATTTCCAGCTCGAAAACGCAGATACTTCCTGCAACACAGTCTTATAGGCACATGAAGGTAAGCTTCCTTGAGATCTAAAGTTACCATCCAATGATCTTTGCCCAGCAGAGGTAAAAGCTGTTGTAACGCCAACATTTTGAACTTGGGAACGCCCAGATAAGTGTTGAGGATAGATAAATCCAAAATTGGTCTCCACGTGTTCCCCTTCTTTGGTACTAGGAACAGGCGAGAATAAAATCCTAGGCCCCTTTCTGGTATAGGGACTGGCTGAATGGCCCCTATTTGGAGTAACAGAGAAATTTGCTTGTGAGCCTCTTCCCTTTGTGGAGGAGGAACGCCTGGCATGCCTTTGAAAGGGGCAATGTGGAAATAAAACCTGTAACCGTGGTGAATGATATCCAACACCCATCTGTCTTGAGTGATTAAATCCCAATTTTCTTTGAAAAGAGACAGTCTTCCTCCCAAAGGAGCTACCAGACGAGAATCTACTGGCAGCTGAAAAGGCAGGTCATTGGGTCTGTTTACGAAAGGACTGACCCCTGCCCTCACCAGAAGTCTGAGCAGGTGAACCCCCTGTTCTAGGCCTAAAAGAACCTTGAGCTCTGCCCCTACCACGCCTAGACCTACCCCTAGACTGGGAATCAAAAGCAGGATATGTCCATCCCTTAGTAGGCCAATTTCTACTAAACTTTGGTGGCTGCACCTGCAAAAAATCTTTAACAGTTTGCATAGACTTAGCTTTGTCCTCCATTTTCTTTAAAACTGCTTCCACAGGCGAACCAAATAACACATCAGACTGTAAAGGAGCATCCAAAATCCTAGTCTTAACATGCTCTGCTAAATTCTGATCCCTCAACCAGGCATGCCTGCGAAGAACAGAACTAGTGGCAGCCACCCTCGAGGAGGCCTGCCCAGCATCAAAACCGCATTGCAAAGAATGCTTACCCACTTGTTCAGACACATGAACTAAATCCAGCAACTCTTTACACTCTATACCTTCCGCCAAAGCATCCACCTTAGATTTCAATTGTGAAAGGAGATAATTTTGATATTTTAGCATGTGAAACTGACAATTCAACGCTCTCATGGCTAGAGTGGAAGAAGTATACACTTTCTTTCCCCACCTATCCAAAGCCCTTGCCTCTTTATCAGTGGGAACAGGATTTTTAACCACAGAGGCCTTAACACCTTTAGGCCCCTGAGAAACAGTTTCTGGGTCCGCCCTAGGACTCTTAAACAAATACTTATGAGCTTCGGGCACCCTATAGTACCTATCAGGTTTAACAGGGGCAGGAGGCAAAGAGTCAGGGTTCAGGGAAGCCTCTGCAAAAACATCTTCCACCACATTCAACACAGGAGGTATAGCTAAGGGCCTATGTTGGGGTAGAAATAAGAATTCCCTAAGCCTTTTCCTGGAATCAGAGTAATCTTGGCCTTCCCATTTAAAGTGTTCCCTCATGGAATGCAGAGTCTCTGAAAATGAGAAATCCTCAGGAGGAGAAGCTGTAGGTGTGGAATCATCCACATCAGAATCAGAATAAGGAGGAACTCCTGCAAGTCTTCCAGAAGACTCAAGCCTCTGAATACTGTTCCAAACTCTCAAACTCAGGTTCCACCCTAGGCCTCTTATCAGGAGGGGGCAAAGAGCCTCTAATCATAGTAATTAAATCTTCTGCCATTTTAAGCATATGTTTCTTAGGCACAGAACCTGAAGTGCTAGGAGAAGCCCCCACTGAAGCTGAACTTGGCCTACCTCTCAAAGAAGTTTTGGAAACAGTAGGAGAAGCTCTAACTATCTTGGGAAGAGAGGGAAGAACAGTTACCTGAGAAGCCCCTCAGCCTGGCCTACCTCCTGAGAGGGCACATCCTGTAACAGTAAAGTCTCTGCCTGAGACTCCAAAGAAACTCCTGGCAAAACCTCTGGCTCCACTGAGTTTTCTAAAGAACCGACGTCCGGACTGCCGGTTCATCAACCCTAGGCTTTGCTGTTTTGTCTTGCGCTTTTGACGAAGCGGCGTCGGAGCATCCGACGGCATTTTGCAATTACAACGCTTCCCAAACACTAACCTGGCACAGTCTAACCTTCTCTTAATAGTGCGTTTGTTAAATCTAGCACAAGAGCGGCAACCAACAACGCCGTGCTCAGGCCCTAAACAAGGTATACACAGAGTATGGTAATCCCTATGAGGTATCTGCTTCCCACAAGAAATACAGTTATTCACTTTTTCTGACATCCGGTTAAATACTGAGGCAAGAAAAAACCAAAATGTTCCCCAACGGGGTACTTAGCCAACTTTGATTCGGTCTGAAACTCCGACTTCGGAAATATTTCAGAACGCCAACCTGCACTCGCAAAACTGCTTCTGCATCGGACCATGCGGCAAAAAAGACTGAGGATATGACGTCGGTCATGCGCATTAGTACCCTGACGTCCTGACGCCAGTCTAATGCGCCTTGACCGACGTCAGCCATATACTTTGGTATTCGGGCCGACTGGACAGCGGACTACCCCAATGGTTAGGACTGCAGCAATGTGGAATGAAGAACATCACGTACCGCAGCTGTATTAGCACTCCAACATCAACATTTATGGTAGGTACAAAACTGTACTATGTTCATCGTGCATACAGCTGCAGTAATCACAGATGGGTAGAGTCCCAAAGCTATGCATAGGGTGGTAGGTACTATGAGGAACTGGGTTGAGCCAGAATGCCCTGCAAAACAGCAGTGGCAAAGCCTGCTCTTGTTCTGGAATATAAGGGTAGGTGGTAGTGTTTTGTGAAGGTATGTACAGAACTCCAAGTGGCTGCCTCCAAAATCTCCTTAGTAGGAACGTCTCTGAGGAAGGCTGTAGAGGTGGCTGTGGCCCTGGTGGAGTGAGATCTGATACCAGTAGGGACAGATTTCCCATGATAGGAATAACAAAACCGTATGCAGTGGCCAATCCACTTGGAAATGGTCTGTTTGGTAACTGGTTTCCTTGAGCCCTACGCATAGGACACAAAAAGTTGTTCTGATTTCCTGAAGGACTTTGTTCTGTCCAAATAATAACGTAGCTGCCTATGGATGTCTAAAGTGTGAAGCAGCCTCTCCCCTTTGTTTTGAGGGTTAGGATAAAAGGTAGGTAGGTGTATGGCTTGATTTAAGGCTACCCTGGATACCACTTTTGGCATAAAAGATGGGTTGGTACGAAGGGAAACCCTGTCCTGATGGAAGATGAGGAAGGGCTGCATAGCCATGAGGGCCTGTAGTTCAGAAACCCTACGAGCTGAAGTGATGGCCAGAACGAAAGCTGTTTTCCAGGACAAATGTTGCAGATCTGTTGAGGCAGCAGGTTCAAAGGGAGGCAACGTTAATTTTTCTAGTATGTAATTAAGGTCCTAGGCTGGTATTGGTTGCTTCCTTGGAGGTCTTATATTCTTAGCCCCTCTGAGGAACTGTCGTAAGAGTGGGTGAGAGAATAAAGGAGGATCCGTGTTGAATTCTGCAGAAATGGCTGAGGCATGTATTTTTATGGAAGAAAATGAAAGTCCACTGTTCAGCAGTTCAGCTAGGTACTGTAAAACCTGAGGCAAGTTCAATTTTCTAGGGTCCTGGCCTCTTTTCTCATTCCAACAGCAAAACCGCTTCCATTTTGCAGAGTAAGCTTTTCTAGTAGATGGTCTTCTGGCCTCCAAAATGACATCCTGCACCTCCTTGGAGAGTAGGGACTGTTGTGGTGTCAAGGAATTTTCCATGCAGCGAGGTTGAGTGTTTTCAGCTGACTGTGAAGAGTTTTGTAGCCGTTCTGAGTCAGTAGGAGAGGCATTAGAGGCAGGGACCAGGGAGGAGTATGTGTTAGGCTCCTCAGGAGTGGATACCAGTGTTGCCTTGGCCAATCTGGAGCAATCAGTATCATCCTCGGTTTGTCTGTTCTTGCTTTCAAAAGCACCTTGGGCAGAAGGGGCAGAGGTGGGAATGCATAAACTGTCCATGCTGTCCAACTGAATGAAAGGCGCCCACTTTCCAGGCCTTTGGATGAAAGGTCCTTGAACAAAACTTTTCAGTTGATGGTTCCTGTGGGAGGCAAAAGATCTATGTCTGGCCTCCCCACGCTTGGATTATCTCTGTAAACACCTGAGGATTTAACTTCCATTCGTGTGGATCTGTCATATTTCTGCTTAGAGTGTCTGCCAGTGTGTTTTCCAGTCCTGGCAAGTACTGTGCTTGAAGTTCGATTTGTCTTTCCAGAGCCAAGTTCCAAAGAGTCATGGCTAGTCTGCACAAGGGGTATGAATGTGTTCCTCCTTGTTTGTTTATGTACCACATTACTGTGGTGTTGTCTGTTCTTATCAGTAATTGTCCTGGATGCAGGAAGTCCTTGAAAGCTGTAATTGCATTTATCACTGCTAGCATTTCTTTTGATTGATGTGAAGGTGCTTTTCCTTTGGGACCATCTGCCCTGAATGCACCTATCCTTCATGTGCCCCAGGCGAATCTGAGGCGCCTGTGGTTATGACTTGTTTTGCTTGAGGCTTGCAGAATGGAAGGCCTGTGTTTACTTGACATGCTTGGGCCCACCATAGAAATTCCTTTTGCAAACATGGAATTATTGGTATAATTGCTTCCAAACTGTGACTGTGTTGAGACCATAGATTTTTTTTAGGTACCATTGAAGTTTCCTCATATGCAGCTTTGCACATGGGATTAGAAGAATGCAAGATGCCATGAATCCCAGAGCCTGCAGGATTTTCCTTGCAGTAAGCCTGGTACTTTTTGCTAGTGTTTTGAAGTACTGAGATAGTTGCCCTTGTTTTTCTGGTGTAAGATATGCCATCTGGGTGTTTGTGTCCAAGTTGGCACCCAGGAAGGTTATTTTCTGAGATGGTGTTAGTCTTGATTTCTCCTTGTTGATGGTATATCCCAGAGAAAGCAGTAACCGTGTCACATAAGCCAGATGTTCCAGTAGTATGCTTGCTGTCCGCTTGGATCAGGCAGTCGTCCAGATAAGGGTAAATTTGTATCCCTTGAAGTCTGCAGTAGGCAATCACTGATGCCAGGCACTTTGTGAATACTCTGGCAGTAGATAAGCCAAAGGGCAATGCAGAGAATTGATAGTGGATTGAACCTGCAAGAAATCTGAGGTATCTTCTGCAGCTTTGTCTGATTGGGACATGCAGGTATGCCTCCTTGAGGTCCAATGTTACCAGCCAAAACTCCTTGCCCAGCATGGGAAGAAGTTGCTGTAATGTGAGCATCTTGAATTTTGGCACGAGTAGGAATGTGTTTAGGATGGATAAGTCCAAAATGGGTCTCCAGTCGGTTCCTTTTCTTGGTACCAGAAAAAGTCTTGAATAAAAACCTCAACCTTGTTGGTGTGTAGGTACCTTTTGTATAGTTCTCATGTTTAGGAGCTTTGAAATTTGCAGTTGTGCCTCTGCCCTTTGATTTTGTGGCAGGTTTGGCATGCCTCTCATTTTTGGAAGAGTGTGAAATTGAAATTTGTAGCCTCTGTTTATAATGTCCAGTATCCATTTGTCTGTTGTGACAATATGCCAATTGCTTGCAAATAATGCTAGTTTCCCTCCCAAAGGTGCTGTCAGCTGAGACTTGCTTGGCATGGAAATGAGGGAGTCATTGGGTTTGCTTCCTGTATTGTTGTGCACTGTCTTCACCACCTCTTGGTGCTGGAGATTGCCATTGTCTGCCTCTATATGATCCTTGTGATTGCCCTCTGCCCCTTGTGCGCCTGTATCTGCCTCTTTGGGGCTTGTCAGTGGCTGGAAAGGACCAGTTTTTTGAAGGCCAATTTCTGCTAAAAAGTGGTGGTTGGACCTGTAAGAAAGCCTTGACAGTTTGCATAGATTTGGCTTTTTCTTCCATTTTCCGTAGTATGTCCTCAGCATTAGTACCAAATAATACATCCTTTTGTAAAGGAGCATCAAGAAGTTTAGCTTTCACATGATCAGATAAATTTTGTTCCCTAAGCCAGGCATACCTGCGAATGACTGATCCTGTGGCAGCCGCTCTACTGGAAGCCTCTAGGGCATCATAACCACATTGTAAGGTGTGTTTACCCACTTGCTCCAAGACTATGCATCATATCCTGTAACTCTTTTAAATCTGGTTGTTCAGGTTGAGACATTTTGTTCCTTAATTGTGATAACAGGTACTGTTGATATTTAATCATATGAAACTGACAGTTTAAGGCCCTCATGGCTAGGGTGGCCGAGGTATATACCTTTACCCCACCTTTCTAGAGATCTGGATTCCCTTTCTGCAGGGAGTGGATTCTTGGCAGTGGAGGCCTTTAATCCCTTGGGGCCTTGTGAAATGGTTTCAGGGTCAGCATTATGGCCTTTGTAGAGAAATTGGTGAGAGCTGGGTACTCTGTAATACCTATCAGGTTTTACTGGTGCAGGAGGCAGAGAGTCAGGGTTAAGGCAAGCCTCCGAATAGACATCATCCAGTACATCCAAAACGGGGTATAGCCAGAGGTCTGTGCTGAGGTAACCAAAGAAATTCCCTAAGTCTTTTCTTGGAATCTGAAAAGTCTTGGCCTTCCCAATGGAAGTGTTCCCTCAAAGTGTGCAAGGTTTCCCAAAAGAAAAATCAAGAGGGGATACAGAAGGAATGGACTGTTCTGCATCCGAATCCTCAAAAGGGGAGTAAGAGTGTTCCTCTGCATCAGAATGTTCTGATAAAATGGATCCCTGATCAGAAGAGGGAGATTTTTCCTCCACTCTGGGTCTCTTGTCAGGAGGGGGCTGAGAACCTCTGATAAGAGTAATTAAATCCTCAGCCATTTTAAGCATCTGTTTCTTAGGCATGGGTCCAGGAGATGGGCCCTGTGCAACAGGCCTCGGGATGCCTGTCTGCTTTGGATTTAGTAAAAGCCTTTATTGAAAAAGAAGATGAGGGCCTAAATACACCATGGGTGGAGGTGGACCTGTCCACATTAGTAGGCTCGACATTAGCAGGGGCTTCCGTTGTAGTCTGGGAAAGGACAGAGGACCCAGCGGTCTCGGTACAGAGAACACCGCCAAAGGAGTGTCGCCGGTAGTCAGGGACTGCAAAGGCGCTCGCTGAGAACCGGACCACGGTAGCCTGTTTTGGTGTGGTGTCGGGCGGGACCGCTGGTCTCAAGGTCGGTCCTTTTCCTTGCTTTTGGACAAAACAGTAGTCGGAGTGTCCGACGACATCTTATAATCAAAAGCTTTACCAAAGTAGTGTTGGGCGAACTCCGCCCGACGCTTGATAGTGCGTTTATTGAAGGTAGCGCAAAAGCGACAGCCCGAGACGTCGTTGTCTGGGCCCAAACAAGGTATGCAACGGGAATGGAAATCCTTATGCGGTATTTGCTTCCCACAAGAAATACAATTATTAACTTTTTCTGACATCGGTCTGAGGCAAGAAAAGTTTCCCCAACAGGGTACTTAGCTGAAGACTTCGGTTCCAATTTTTTTCGTAATTCAGGAGCTGGCCGACCGGCACTTGCGAACTGCTTCTGCTTCGGGCACCGCACGGCAAAAAAGACTGAAGAACATGGCGTCGGCTGTGTCTTATATACTCTGGCCTTACTGACGTCAGAAGAGTAAGCGACGACAACCGACGCCGGACCAAGACTTTGGAATTCGGCCGACCGAGGGACCGCCTGACGGCTGAAAACCCATCTGTGATTACTGCAGCTGTATGCACGATGAACATCAGCAGCAAGAAGAGAGTGGACACTGATCAGTGCCTCAGTGGCTTGTTATAAACAGAAACAGGTATCATTAGTAGGAAAGACATTGTTTTCACTCTTGATAGACCACTAGTAAGATCTCGTGCCAAGTACTTTGTGCAGCTCTATAGACCTCTTCAGAAAGACATGCACAGATCAGAGGGACTGGAGATGAGGGAAACTGTGCAGACTCTTTTTAAACCATATACAAAGAGAACCAAAAGTCTAGTTTGCATATCCAAATAAAGTAGAGGTAAGACATGCTAAAAACATTCCAATGTCTCAAGGGTATTGGCCAAGTGGGTAAAATGCTTACAAAATAAAATAAAAAGAAGAGACATGTTTGTGAACAACATTCAACAATCTGAAGATACAAAGCAGATGTCTCAGAGTAAATACAAGTACCATCTTTTTCATGTAACAGCTGTGGATGAACAGAACGTTGATGTAAAGAAAATACAGTTGTGTACACTTACCATAAATGTAGATGTTAGAGTGTATTCACTGTTGCAGTCATTAAATTTGGGTAATCTGCTGGCAAGTTGCCCTCAGTCGGCCTGAATTCCAAAGTCTTGGGTCCTGCGTCTGTTGCTGTCTCCGCTTCCATGACGTCAGGTCGTCAGGGGTATAAAACATGCAGCCGACGCCATTTTCTTTACTTTTACTTGCCCCCAATATCAGGTGCCTCCAAAAAGGTAGCCAAAAAAAAAAAATATATATATATATATATATATATATATATATATATATATATATATATACACATACATGCATCAATATAAACTTTACCTTCCTCTACAAGCAAATACACCACATAGGTTGTAGAAGATAGAGAAGGAAAGATAAACTCCAGAATGACAGGGGGATGGTGGGAGTGTAACCTGGACTGCAATAGTGAATACACTCGAACATCTACATTTATGGTAAGTGTACACAACTGTACTATGTTCTTCGTGTTTCACTGTTGCAGTCATTACATTTGGGTAGAATCCCAAAGCTATGGTTGGGAGGCTGGAGCTAAACAGCATTAGGTGCGGCTATAAGGCCCTGCAGAAAATACAGCTTTGTAACTACCATAAATGTAGATGTTAGAGTGCAAACACTGCTACAGTCATTACACTTGGGTTATCCTGCCGTCAGGCAGTCTCGCAGTCAGCCAGAGTTCCAAAGTCTTGGTCCGGCATCGGTTGCTATCGCCTCCTCCCTGACGTCAGTGCGACAGGGGTATATAAGATGCTGCAGATGCCATTTTCTTCAGTTTTTCTTGCCCCAGATGTCAGGTGCCCCCAAATAGGTAGGCAATACAAATTGTTAGTAAAAAAATACAAAAGAAAAGCAAACAACCCTTTTTAGTTACCAGCAAACTCTCCCCATAGGTAATAAAGGGTATATGCCCTAGGTAAATACCAGAAAGTAAGAGGGGAAGGAGGGAGGGAACATGGACTGCAGCAGTGTTTACACTCGAACATCTACATTTATGGTAGGTACAAAACTGTACTATGTTCATCATGTTACACTGCTGCAGTCATTACACGTGGGTTGAATCCCAAAGCTGAGGTAGGAAGGCTGTATCTTTAAGGCATTAGGGGTGGCTATAAGGCCCTGCAGTAAAGCAGTGGCGAAGCCAGCTCTGGATTTGGAATATAAAGGCAAATGGTAATGTTTGGTGAGGTATGCAAAGAACTCCATGTTGCTGCTTCCAAAATATCCTTGGCAGGTACTCCTCTGAGGTAGGCAGTTGAAGTGGCTGTTGCCCTGGTGGAGTGAGATCTAATGCTGCTAGGTACAGGTTTCCCATGGTGGGTATAGCAGAAACGTATACAGTGTCCTATCCATTTTGAAATAGTCTGCTTTGAAATGGCTTTTCCCTGTGCTCCTGCAGCATATGCTACCAATAATTGCTCAGATTTTCTGAAAGCTTTGGTTTTGTCCAAGTAGAAGCGTAACGGTCTGTGAATGTACTAAGAATGTAGTAGTCTCTCCCCTTTGTTCTGTGGTTTTGGATAAAAAGTTGGCAAGTGAATAGTTTGGTTTAGAGCCACACTAGATACCACCTTTGGCATAAACGTAGGGTTGGTTCTTAAAGACACCCTGTCCTGGTGGAAGATGAAGAAAGGTTCCACTGCTATTAGTGCCTGTAATTCTGAAACTCTTCGTGCTGATGTTATTGCCAGTAGCAGAGCAGTTTTCCAAGAGATGTATTTTAATTCTGCTGTGTTAGTTGGCTGAAAGGGAGGTAAAGTTAATTTTTCCAAAACAAAATTCAAGTTCCAAGTAGGTGTTGGTGCTTTACGGGGCAGTCTTATGTTTTTAGCCCCTCTGAGGTATTGTTTGAGCAAAGGATTAGAAAAAATTGGTGGATCCGTGTTGTAATGAGCAGAGATAGCGGAGGCGTGGATCTTGATGGATGAAAAAGAGAGGCCCTTGTCCAGCATCTCAGTTAAGTATTGTAGTATCTGAGGAATGTTTGGGACTAGAGGGTCAAGGCTGTGCGCTTGGTTCCAGGCACAGAATCTCTTCCATTTGCCAGAGTATACTTTCCTGGTGCTAGGCCTTCTGGCCTCCAGAATGACAACCATAACAGCTTTGGAGAGAGGCATTGCTTGCTTGATTAAGGAATTTTCCATGCAGCTAGATTTAAGGTCTTTAGCTGGCTGTGAAGTATCGGATTGTTGTGCTGAGTCAGCAACTGTGGAATTTGTGGTAAAATCCAGGGTGGTTCTTGTGTCAAGTTCTTTAAGATTGGGTACCAGTACTGGCGTGGCCAGTCTGGTGCAATCAATATCATTTTTGGCTCTTCCTGCCTGGCTTTTATGAGTACCTTTGGAAGGAGAGATAAAGGGGGGAAAGCGTATACTTGTAGTTTTTTCCAGCTGAATGAGAGGGCATCCACTTTCCATGCTTGTGGATGGTAGCTCCATGTGCAGAATTTCTGTAATTGGTAGTTCTTTGGGGTAGCAAACAGATCTATGTCTGGGCTCCACCATTTTTGTGTTATCATTCTGAATACTTGTGGGTTCAGTTCCCATTCATATGGATCCATAATGTTTCTTCTTAGGTCATCTGCCAGTGTGTTTTTCTCTCCTGGCAGGAATTGTGCTTGCAGATGAACTTGGTAGTTCAGAGCCGTGCTCCACAAGGTTATGGCTTGTCTGCAGAGGGGATAGGAGTGTGTGCCCCCTTGCTTGTTCATAACTGTGGTGTTGTCTGTCTTTAATAGTAATTGTCCTGGATGCAGTAGGTCCTTGAAAGCTATAATAGCATTTTGTACAGCTAGCATTTCTTTTTGATTGATGTGGAGATGTCTTTGCTCTGTGGGCCATTCGCCCTGGATACATTTTCCTGCCATGTGTGCTCCCCAGGTGTAATCCGATGCATCTGTTGTCAGTGTTTGCCTGGCTGTGGGTTGAGTGAAGGCTGTCCCTTGTTGAGGTGACAAGCTTGTGCCCACCATCGAAACTCCTGTTGTAGGCAAGGAATTAGTGGTATAACTCTTTCCAAACTTTGACAGTGTTGAGACCATACACTCTTTAGGTACCCATTGTAGTTTCCTCATATGCAGTCTGGCATATGGAATTAGTAGTATGCAAGATGCCATGTACCAAAGTCCTGCAGAATTTTTCTTGCCGGGAGTTGGGTCTTTGTTGCCATTAATTGAAAATATTGAGTCAGATGTCCTTGCTTGTCTGGCATGAGATAAGCCATCTGGGCCGTTGTGTTCAAGCTGGCACCCAGGAATATTATCTGTTGTGAGGGCACTAGTTTTGATTTATTTTCGTTTACTGTGTACCCCAGGCAACTTAATAACTTTTTTACGCATGCCAAATGCTTTAGTAGAATGTCCTTGCTCTCTGCTTGAATCAGGCAGTCGTCCAGGTATGGATAAATTTGAATTCCTTTTTGCCTGCAAAATGCAATTACTGGTGCCAGGCACTTTGTGAAGACCCTGGGCGCAGTAGAGAAGCCAAAGGGCAGTGCAGAGAATTGATAGTGCATTGAACCAGCTAGAAATCTGAGGTATCTTCTGCAATTTTGTCTGATAGGGACATGCAGGTATGCCTCTTTGAGGTCCAAAGTCACGAGCCAAGCTTTCTTGCCCAGCATGGGAAGAAGCTGCTGTAGTGTCAACATCTTGAATTTCGGAACCTCCAGGTAAGTGTTTAGTGTAGAAAGGTCCAGAATGGGTCTTCAGGCGTTGTCCTTTCTGGGAATCAGAAAGAGTCTCGAGTAAAATCCTTGTCCTTGTTCCTGTGGTGGTACCTCTTGAATAGCTCTCATGTCCATGAGTGCTGTAATTTGTTTTTGAGCCTCTGCCCATTGATGTGGTGACAGATTTGGCATTCCTTTCAGCCTTGGAAAGGTGTGTAAATGGAACCTGTAACCTTGAGATACAATGTTGAGAACCCATTTGTCTTTGGTGATGCAATGCCAATTGTGATGGAAAAGTGCTAGTTTTCCTCCTAAAGGGCTGCCAAGAGAGAGCTGTTTGGCAGCTGTAGTGGAAAGTCATTGAGGCTGTTTTTTTATAAGGTTGAGTCCTGTCTTCCCCTTCTTTTTGGCCTGGTGTGCCCCATTGTCGAGGCCTGTAAGGGCCTTGCGTCTGACCTCTACCTCTTGGAAGTCTGTTTCTACCCCTTTGAGGTCTATCTGTGACTGAAAAGGACCAATTCTTTGTTGGCCAATTTCTGCTGAAACGAGGAGGCTGAACCTGTAAGAAATCTTTCACCGTTTGCACAGATTTTGCCTCATCCTCCATCTTCTTTAATACCTCCTCTGCTTTAACTCCAAACAGCACATCCCGTTGCAAAGGTGCATCCAATAGTTTGACCTTAACATGATCTGGTAACGTATGTTCTTTTAACCAAGCATGCCTTCTAATGACAGAGCCTGTAACTGCTGCTCTACAGGAGGCTACTAAGGAATCAAACCCACATTGCAAAGTATGTTTTCCTACTTGTTCAGCTGCATGCAATAAATCCTGCATTTCTTTTAAGTTAGGAGGATCTGAATCTGGAAGCATCTTTTGTTTCAACTGAGACATCAAAAATTGCTGATATTTTAGCATGTGAAACTGGCAATTCAAGGCTCTCATTGCTAAAGTGGCAGACTACCTTCTTTCCCCATCTGTCTAATGCTCTGGAATCTGTCAGAGGGAACTGTTTTTTTTGCTGATGAGGCCTTAATCCCTTTGGGTCCCTGAGAAATAGTTTCAGGATAAGCAACAGGGCCTTTGTACAGAAATTTGTGAGAGTCAGGGACTCTAATATCTATCAGGTTTAACAGGGGCTGGGGGTAAGGAGTCAGGGTTCAAACTGGATTCAGTGTACACATCATCCACAATGTCTAAAACTGGTGGGATAGCAAGGGGTCTGTGTTGGGGCAATAAAAGGAAGTCTCGGAGTCTTTTCTTGGATTCTGAGTAATCCTGGCCTTCCCAATGGAAATGCTCTCTCATGGTATGTAAGGTCTCCCCAAAGGAGTAATCCTCAGGCGGAGAGGCTGACAGAATTGATTCCTCAGCATCAGAATCCTCATAAGGAGGTAAAGAATATCCTAGGTCCGAGGAAGAGTCAGAGGAAATGGACACCTGGTCAGAAGATTCATAGTCTGCATCCTGCCTGGGCCTTTTATCAGGAGGGGGATGGGACCCCCTGATCAGGGTGATTAGGTCCTTGGCCATTTTTAGCATTTGTTTCTTAGGCATGGAAGCCTGTCCTGGAGAGAGTTGTGTCTGTTTCTTAGCCTTTAAGGTGGGCTTAGACTTAACAGAGGGTTTTAATAGTTAACTGGGTAGGTCTGAAAACACACTCTGTAGCTGTGGATTGCTCAGCTACTTCGGTTTCCTCTGTAGGTTTAGGATCGGTAAACTGAAGGTCTAGTGCGTCCGAAGGCCCAGCCAGCACCACGTGGGAGTCAGAGGCGGTCTGTGGTTCTGTGGAAGCGGTCGTCCGGGGCTGCGTAGGCACCTCGCTGAAAACCGGAGAACCGGCGACTGGCCTAGAAGAGGCCTCGTCATCCATTTTGGGCCTTGGATGCCTGTCCTTGCGCTTTTTATGCCTTGCGGTCGTCGGAATTTCCGTCGGCATAGTGTAATTGAATTTTCTACCAAAATAATGTCGGGCAAAATCAAACCGACGTTTAATAGTGCGCTTGTTAAACCTAGCACAAAACAGACAAACAGTGACGTCGTGGTCAGGGCCTAGGCATGGAAAACAATAGGAGTGGAAATCCTTAGGAGGTATTTGCTTCCCACAAGAAATACAGTTATTAACTTTTACTGACATCGGTCTGAGGCAAGAAAAAGTTTCCCCAACGGGGTACTTAGCTTTTTTTAGAAGACTTCGGTTCTGGATTCGGAATGAAAATCTCAGGAGTCGGCCGATCGGCACTTGCGAAATGCTTCTGCTTTGGGCACCACACGGCAAGAAAGACTGAAGAAAATGGCATAGGCTGCATCTTATATACCCCTGTCGCAGTGACGTCAGGGAGGAGGCAACAGCAACCGACGCCGGACCAAGACTTTGGAACTCTGGCCGACTGAGTGACCGCCTGACAGCAGGATAACCCAAGTGTAATGACTGCAGCAGTGTAACACGATGAACATCTGCAGTGGCAAAGCCTGCCCTGGACTTTGAGTAGAGAGGCAAATGATAATGCTTTGTAAAGGTGTGAACAGAACTCCAAGTAGCAGCCTCTAGAATGTCTTTGGCTGGTACTCCTCTGAGAAAGACTGCTGAAGTAGCTGCAGCTCTGGTGGAATGAAACCTAATGCCCTTAGGCACAGGTTTACCATGGTGTAAGTAGCAGAAAAGTACAGTTTTGTACCTACCATAAATGTAGATGTTCAGAGTGTTCACCCTGCTGCAGTCATCACACTTGGGTTATCCTGTTGTCAGGCGGTCCCGCAGTCGGCCAGAATTCCAAAATCTTGGTCCGGCGTCGGTTGCTGTCACCTCTTCCCTGACGTCAGTGCGTCAGGGGTATATATATATATAATGCAACCGACGCCATTTTCTTCAGTTTTTCTTGCCCCAGATGTCAGGTGCCCCCAAAAAGGTGGACAGAATTAGTACCAAATGGTGTGAACACTGCACAAACACAAAATCCCTTCAGCTATAAGCAAATACATCAGTAAGGCATAGAAGAGATTTAGCCAGTAGATCAGAGGGGATGGAGGGAGGGTAACCTGGACTGCAGCAGGGTGAACACTCGAACATCTACATTTATGGTAGGTACAAAACTGTACTATGTTCATTGTGTTACCCTGCTGCAGTCATCACACTTGGGTTGAATCCCAAAGCTAAGGTAGGGGGGAGGTATCATAGAGGGTTAGTGGAGGCAATAAGGCCCTGCAGAACTGCAGTGGCGAAGCCCGCCCTGGACTTAGAGTACAGAGGTAAGTGATAGTGTTTGGTAAAGGTGTGTAATGAACTCCAAGTTGCAGCTTCTAAAATTTCCTTGGTTGGAACCCCCCTGAGAAAGGCTGTAGAGGTAGCTGTTGCCCTGGTAGAGTGGGATCTAATGGTAGCAGGAACTCATTTCCCATGATGGGTATAGCAGAAACGTATGCAATGACCTATCCATTTAGAAATGGTTTGCTTAGATATAGCCTTCCCTTGAGAAGCTGTAACATAGGATACAAAGAGCTGGTCAGTTTTTCTGAAAGCCTTAGTTTTGTCCAAGTAGTAACGAAGCTGCCTGTGAATGTCCAAGGAATGCAGGAGTCTGTCACCTTTGTTCTGTGGATTGGGGAAGAAGGTGGGTAAGTGGATGGTTTGATTTAAAGCTACACTGGAAACCACCTTAGACATAAAGGAAGGATTAGTTCGTAGAGAAACTCTGTCTTGATGAAAAATGAGGAAAGGTTCCACTGCCATTACTGCCTGTAGCTCTGAGACTCTCCTAGCTGAAGTTATTGCTAAGAGCAGGGCAGTCTTCCATGATAGGAACAGAAGATCTGCAGAGAAAGCTGGTACAAAGGGAGGTAGCATTAGTTTTTCCAGAACAAAGTTGAGGTCCCATGTTGGTGTAGGAGCTCTCCTGGGTGGTCTAATGTTTTTTGCCCCTCTGAGGAACTGCCTTAGAAGAGGTTGTGAAAATAAAGGTGGATCCGTGTCGTAGTGAGCTGAAATAGCTGAAGCATGGATTTTAATAGAGAAAAAGTAAAGTCCTTTGTGCAACATCTCAGCTAAATACTGTAGAATGTGAGGCATGTGAGGCTGAATTGTGTCTTGGCCTTTAGCTTGGTTCCAGGCACAAAACCTTTTCCATTTGTCCGAATAAGCCTTCCTGGTGCTTGGCCTCCTGGCTTCCAGAATAACATCCAGAACTGCTTGTGAAAGAGGAGCTGGTTGGATGTTTAGTTGATTTGCTATACAGCCAGATTTAGAGTTTTGAGCTGGCTGTGAAGAATCTGTATGTTTTGTTGTGTGAGCAAATGGGGTATTTGAGGCAATATCCATGGTGGGCTGTGGGCCATATTTTTCAATAGCGGGTACCAGTGCTGGCGTGGCCAGTCTGGGGCTATGAGAATCAGTCATGGTGTCTCCTTTTTGACCTTCAAAAGAACCTTTTTGAGGAGAGGCAATGGAGGGAAGGCATATGCTGTCAGGTTTTTCCAACTTTTCCACTTTCCAAGCTTGATGGTGAAATGTCCTTGTACAAAATGTTGTCAGTTGGTAGTTTTGAGGACTGGCAAACAGGTCTATGTTTGGAAGGCCCCATTTTTGAGTTATCATTGCAAATATTTGTGGATCTAGTTTCCACTCGTGGGGATCTTTGATGTTTCTGCTGAGGTTGTCTGCCAATGTGTTCTTCTGTCCTGGCAGGAATTGAGCTTGTAACTGGACTTGGTAGGCCAGAGCTGTGTTCCATAAGATCATTGCTTGCCTGCATAGAGGGTAGGAATGTGTACCCCCTTGTTTGTTTATGTACCACATTACTGTGGTGTTGTCCGTCTTTATTGCAAGTTGTCCTGGCTGTAGTAGATCCTTGAAGGCTGTCAGAGCTTTCTGTACAGCTAGCATCTCTTTTTGATTTATGTGCAGATTTCTTTGATCTGCAGTCCATAGGCCTTGAATGCATTGCCCTGCCATGTGTGCCCCCCAGGCATAGTCTGAAGCATCTGTTGTGATAGTTTGCCTGGCTGGGGGCAAGGTGAAAGGCTGAACCTTGTTGAGGTGACATGCCTGTGACCACCATAGAAATTCCTGTTGTAGGCAGGGAATGAGAGATATTGTATCCAAGCTGTGGCTGTGTTGAGACCATACGCTTTTTAGGTACCACTGTAATTTCCTCATATGCAGCTTTGCAAATGGTATTATTAGTATGCAAGATGCCATGAAGCCCAAAGCCTGCAGAATTTTTCTTGCAGTTAATTGGGTCTTTGTTGCCATTGTCTTGAAATATTGAGTCAGTTGTAATTGCTTGTCTGGCGTAAGATAAGCCTTCTGGGCCGTTGTATTCAAGCTGGCACCCAGGAATGTCATTTTTTGTGAGGGTACTAGTTTTGACTTCTTTTCGTTTACTGTGTACCCCAGACAGTTTAGTAAATGCTTTACAAAGGCCAGATGATGTAAGAGAATGTCTTTGCTTTCTGCTTGGATGAGGCAGTCATCCAGGTATGGACACATTTGAATTCCTCTTTGTCTGCAGTATGCAATTACTGGTGCCAGGCATTTTGTGAAAACTCTGGGCGCAGTAGATAAGTCAAAGGGCAGTGCAGAGAATTGATAATGGGTTGAACCTGCAGTGAAACGTAGGTATCTTCTGCAACTTTGTCTGATAGGGACATGCAGGTATGCCTCCTTGAGGTCCAACGTTACTAGCCATGCTTCCTTGCCCAACATGGGAAGTAGCTGCTGTAGTGTTAGCATCTTGAATTTGGGTACTTGTAAGTGTTTAGAATTGAAAGGTTCAGAACTGGTCTCCAGGCATTGTCCTTCCTGGGCACTAGAAAAAGTCTTGAGTAAAATCCTTGGCCTTGCTCTCGAGTAGGTACCAGTTGAATGGCTCTCATGTCCATGAGAGCTGTAATTTGCTTTTGTGCCTCTGCCCATTGATTTTGTGGCAGGTTTGGCATTCCTCTTTTCATTGGCAAGGTGTGAAAGTGGAATCTGTATCCTCGTAAAATTATGTCTAGGACCCATTTGTCCTTTGTGACAATGTGCCAGTTGTCTGCAAAAAGTGCGAGTTTTCCCCCCAAGGGGGCAGGGAAGAGAGTATTGCTTGGCCAGGTGAGGTGCAAGTCACTGAGTTTGCCTTCTGGTGGACTGAGACCTGTCTTCTCCTCCCTTCTGTGTTGTACTGCCCCATTGGCGAGGCTTATACTGGGCTTGTGGTTGTCCTCTGCCCCTTGGGCGTCTGTATTTACCCCTCTGCGGTCGGTCAGTGGCTGGAAAGGACCAATTTTTTGTTGGCCAGTTTCTGCTGAAGCGTGGGGGTTGTACTTGTAGGAAATCTTTGACTGCCTGCATAGATTTTGCGTTATCTTCCATTTTCTTTAAAACTTATTCTGCTTTAACTCCAAAAAGAACATCCTGCTGTAAGGGAGCATCTAGTAGTTTTGCTTAAACATGATCAGGCAGAGTTTGTTCCTTCAGCCAAGCATGCCTACGTATAACAAACCCAGTGACAGCTGCTCTGCAGGAGGCCTCCAAAGAATCAAACCCACATTGTAAGGTATGTTTGCCCACCTGCTCAGTGGCGTGCAACAGATCCTGTACTTCTTTCAATTCAGATTGTTGAGGAAGACTGGTTATTCTTTGCTTTAACTGAGAGATTAGAAATTGCTGATACTTAAGCATATGAAATTGACAATTCAGTGCCCTCATAGCTAGTGTGGCTGAGTTGTAAACCTTTTTCCCCCACCTGTCTAGTGCTCTGGAATCCCTCTCAGAAGGTACTGGGTTTTTAGCCATAGAAGCCTTAGTCCCCTTGGGACCCTGGGAGATATTCTCTGGGTCAGCTACTGGGCTTTTGTAAAGAAATTTGTGGGAATCAGGCACTCTGTAGTATCTGTCAGGTTTAGCAGGAGGTAGAGAGTCTAGGTTGAAACTGGATTCTAAATAGACGTCATCCACAATGTCCAAAACTGGTGGGATGGCAAGTGGTCTGTGTTGGGGGAGTAAAAGAAACTCTCTGAGCCTTTTCTTTGAATCAGAGTAGTCCTGACCTTCCCAGTGAAAATGTTCCCTCATAGTGTGTAAAGTTTCCCCAAAGGAGTAGTCTTCAGGAGGAGAAGCTGAGGGAATAGAGTCCTCAGCATCAGAATCTTCATAAGGAGAGAAGGAATAGTCTTGGTCCTCAGAGGAGTCTGAAGAAATGGACATTTGCTCAGAGGAAGCATAATCTTCCTCTTGTCTAGGCCTTTTGTCAGGAGGGGGCTGTGAACCCCGGATTAAAGAAATCAAATCTTCTGCCATTTTGAGCATCTGTTTCTTAGGCACAGGGCCTTGAACAGGAGACTGAAGTGCAGTCCTTTTAGATTTAGGAGTCTTCAACTTAGAAAACGTTTTAATGGTATGAGTCGTCGGTCTGAAAACGCCTTCAGAAACCGATGGCGTTTCTGTAGCACCAACGTCTTTTGAAGCAAAGTCGTCGGAAGGGCCTGAAGTAAAAGGCTGCGTCAGCCTGGTACATTCCGTCAAAATTTCTCGGGTTCCACATCTGCGGTAGTCAGGGGCTGCGTCGGAGCCTCACTGAGGACCGGAGAACCAGAGACCAGATCAGCTGAGGCCTCAGAATCTGGCTTAGGCCTGGGCTGTCTGTCCTTACCCCTGCGTTTTTTGTGCACGCCGGTAGTCAGTTGCTCCGACGGCATGGTGTAGTTAAATTTCCTACCGAAGTATTGTCGTGCGAAATCAAAGCGTCTTTTAATAGTACGCTTATTAAACCTAGCACAAAACCGACAAGAAGTGACGTCATGGTCTGGGCCTAGGCAAGGTATGCAATAAGAATGAAAATCCTTATGAGGTATTTACTTCCCACAAGAAATACAATTGTTAACTTTTTCTGACATCGGTCTGAGGCAAGAAAAGTTTCCCCAATGGGGTACTTAGCTTTATAGAAGACTTCGGTCTGAAATTCGAATTCGAAAATCTCAGGAATCGGCCAACAGGCACTTGCGAACTGCTTCTGCTTCGGGCACCGCGCGGCAAGAAAGACTGAAGAAAATGGCGTTGGTTGCATTATATATACCCCTGGTGCACTGACGTCAGGGAAGAGGCGACAGCAACCGACGCCAGACCAAGACTTTGGAATTCCAGCCGACTGCGGGACCGCCTGACGACAGGATAACCCAAGTGTGATGACTGCAGCAGGGTAACACAATGAACATCGGATGCAGTGGCTTATCCACTTTGAAATTGTCTGCTTTGAAATAGACTTTCCTTCTAATCCTGCTGCATATGTCACTAGTAATTGCTCAGTTTTTCTTAGAGCTTTAGTCCTGCTCAAGTAGAATCTTAGCTGTCTGTGTACGTCCAAGGAATGCAGAATTGTCTCCCCCCTTGTTCTGCGGAGTTGGATAAAAGTTTGGCAGATGAATTGTTTGGTTAAGAGCCACACTGGAAACCACCTTAGGCATAAAAGAAGGATTTGTCCTCAGAGACACCCTGTCTGGATAAAATATGATAAAAGGCTCTACAGCCATGAGGGCCTGTAGCTCTGAAACTCTTCTTGCTGAAGTAATTGCTAGTAGCAGAGCTGTTTTCCATGATAAGAACTTTATATCAGCGGTAGCAGCTGGTTCAAATGGAGGCAGGGTGAGCTTTTCCAACACATAACTGAGATCCATACAGGTAATGGTGATCTTCAAGGAGGCCTTACATTTTTGGCTCCTCTCTCATTTTGGCTCTGTATTGTAATGAGCCGAAATGGCAGAGGCATGGATTTTAATTGAGGAGAAAGATAGGCCTTTGTCAAGCATCTCAGTTAAGTATTGCAATATCTGAGGAATATTTGGTTCTGCTGTATCAGTTCCTTGTGCTAGATTCCAAGCACAGAATCTCTTCCATTTGTCAGCATAAGATTTTCTAGTACTAGGCCTTCTGGCTTCCAAATGACATCCATCACAGCTTTACTGAGACGTGTTGTTTGTATGACTACATGATCAGCCATGCTGCCAGGTTCAGTGTCTGTAGTTGGTTGTGCAGGATCTGATTGTTTTGCTGGGAGAGTAGTTGAGGTCTTTGAGGTAAGGTCCAAGCTGGGTACTGAAACAAGTTCTTAAGGATTGGGTACCAGTACTGGCGGGGCCAGTCCGGGGCAATTAGTGTCTGACTTTTAGGAGGACCTTGGGGAGAAGAGGCAGAGGAAAGGCGTAAACTGATAGATTTTTCCAAATGAAGGATAGAGCGTCCACTTTCCATGCTTGTCTGTGATAAGTCCTTGTGCAGAATCTTTTCAATTGATAATTTTGAGGAGAGGCAAATAGATCTATGTCTGGGCTCCCCCATTTCTCTGTTATCATGCTGAAGACTTGTGGATTTAGTTTTCACTCGTGAGGATCCATAAGGTTTCTGCTTAAATCGTCTGCCAGAGTATTTTGTTTTCCTGGCAGGAATTGAGCTTGAAGATGTATTTGGTAGGTCAAAGCTGTGTCCCACAGTGCCATGGCTAATCTGCAAAGGGGGTATGAGTGTGTGCCCCCTTGCTTGTTTATATACCACATGACTGTGGTGTTGTCCGTCTTTATCAGTAGCTGTCCTGGATGAGGTAAGTCCTTGAAGGCTGTTAGGGCATTTTGAACAGCTAGCATCTCTTTCTGGTTGATATGTAGATGCATTTGTTTTGGGGTTCATATGCCCTGAATGCATCTTCCTGCCAAGTATGCCCCCCCAGGCATAATCTGATGAGTCTGTTAAGGTTTGGCTGGCAGGGGGTAGAGTGAAGGCCCGTCCCATGTTTTGGTGACATGCCTTTGCCCACCATAGGAACTCCTGTTGCAGGCAGGGAATGAGAGGAATCATTGCTTCCAGACTGTGAGAATGTTGACTCCATAAACTTTTTAGGTACCATTGAAGTTTCCTCATACGCAGTCTTGCATATGGAATCAGTAGGACGCAGGATGCCATGAAGCCCAGAGCCTGCAGAATTTGTCTTGCAGATAACTGGGTTTTTGTTGCCATCAGTTTGAAGTAAGTAGTCAGTTGACTTTGCTTGTCTGGCGTGAGGTAAGTCATCTGGGCAGTTGTACTCAAGCTTGCACCCAGGAATGTTAACTTTTGAGAGGGTACCAGTTGTGATTTCTTTTCGTTTATTGTGTACCCTAGGCATGTTAGAAGCCTTTTCACAAACGCAAGGTGTCAAAGAAGAATGTCCTTGTTCTCTGCTTGAATGAGACAGTCGTCCAAGTAAGGATATATTTGTATACTTCTTTGTCTGCAAAATGCAATTACTGGTGCCAGGCACTTTGTAAAGACCCTGGGCGCAGTAGATAAGCAAAAGGGCAGTGCAGAGAATTGGTAAGGCATTAAGCCAGCCTTGAATCTGAGGTATCTTCTGCATGACTGTCTTATTGGAACATGCAGGTATGCCTCTTTTAGGTCTAATGTCACCAGCCAAACATTCTTGCCCAACATGGACTGAAGCTGCTGCAAAGTCAGTATTTTGAATTTTGGAATGTCTAGGTATGTGTTAAAAATCGATAAATCCAGTATTGGTCGCCAGGCCTTGTCCTTTCTGGGTACCAAGAACAGTCGAGTAAAAACCTTGTCCTTTTCCCTGTTCTGGTACTGGCTGAATGGCCCCCATATCCATGAGGGACGTAACTTGTTTCTGTGCCTCTGCCCACTGATTTTTTGGCAGATCTGGCCAACCATTTGCCATTGGCAGTGTGTGGAAATGGAATCTGTATCCCTGTGATACTATGTTTAGTACCCACTTGTCTTGGGTTATTAACTGCCAATTTTGAGCAAAAAGTGCTAATTTTCCCCCTATGGGTGCTGCCAAAGGATAACTACTTGGTGTAGGCAGAGGGAAGTCATTGGGCTTGTTTTCTGTAGGTATGCGCTTTATCTCCGCCTGATTTGGAGGTAGAAGTGCCCCATTGCTTTGACCTGTATGAATTTTGCGCCTGGTATCTGGAACCCTTAGTTGGATTTGCCCCTTTGAGCTCTGTCTGACACAGGAAAGGACCAATTTTTTGTAGGCCCAGTGTCTACTGAATCTTGGTGGCTGCACTTGCAAGTAGTCTTTAACAGTTTGCATAGACTTAGCTTTGTCTTCCATTTTCTTTAAAACCTTTTCTGCCTTAATACCAAACAGAGAATCCTGCTGTAAAGGTGCATCTAGCAATTTAGCTTTAACATGATCAGGCAAATTTTGTTCCTTTAACCAGGCATGCCTCCTAATCACAGATCCAGTAACTGCGGCTCTGCAGGAGGCCTCTAAGGAGTCAAAACCACATTGCAAAGTATGCTTTCCAATCTGTTCAGCTGCATGCAATAATTCTTGCAATTCTTTATTTTCAGCACATTCTGAAATCAACATCATTTTCAGTTTCAGCAATCCCATAACATGTTGTTGGTACTTAAGCATATGAAATTGACAGTTTAAGGCCCTGATTGCCATGATTGCAGATGTATAAACCTTTTTTCCCCCATCTGTCCAGTGCCCTTGAATCTCTGTCAGAGGGGGTAGGATTTTTTGCTGTTGAGGCCTTAACTCCCTTTGGACCCTGTGAAATAGTTTCAGGATCAGGAGCAGGGTTTCTAAATAAAAATTTATGGGAGTCAGGGACCCTGTAATATCGGTCAGGCTTACTGGGAGCCAGAGGTAAGGAGTCAGGGGTCAAGCCTGACTCTGAAAACACATAATCCACAATGTCTAAAACAGGGGGAATGGCTAAAAGGCCTGTGCTGAGGGAGAAGGAAATACCTGAGCCTCTTTTTTGATTCTGAGAAGTCTCGACTCTCCCAATGAAAATTGCTTCCTCAAAGTATGCAAGGTTTCTCCAAAATGAATACCCCTCAGGAGGAGATGCAGATGGTATAGACTCCTCTGCATCAGAATCCTCACAGGGAGGTATAGATAATTATTGATCAGAAGAGGAATCCAGAAGAAATAGAAACCTGATCTGAAGATTCATAATCAGTGTCTTGCCTAGGCCTCTTATTTGGAGGGGGATATGTACCCCTGATCAAGGTAATAAGGTCTTCAGCCATTTTGATCATCTGTTTTTTAGGCATAGAGGCCTGTGCATGTGGTTCATACGTCAATTTTTTAGTTTTAGAAGTTGCTTTTGTATTTGGTTTTGCAGCTGTCGTCGGTTTGATATACAAATGTTGAGGTCTGAATACACCTTCAGAAGCCGGTGCCTGCTCAGCGGCTCTGGACCCATCCGAGGGGGATACATCTGTCGGTCCAATAACTTGAGTATTTTGCGGCATGCCGGACTCCACGTGGGTGTCGGCAGAGGCCTGCGATTCGAAGGTAGCGGGTATCAAGGGCTGCGAAAGTGCCTGAGTAGTGGCGAACCGGCAACTGGCTTAGGAGAAGCGTCATCGTTGGTTTTGGATCTCAACTGCCATTCTCTGTCCTTTTCTTTGCGTTTTTTTATGTACTCCGGTAGTCAGACTGCTATCCGACGACATTTCTGGGTAGTTAAATCTGTTTCCAAAATACTTTGATGCAAAAATATACCGACGCTTAATAGTGCATTGGTTAAATCTAGCACAAAACCGACAGCCAGGCACGTTGTGATCAGGGCCTAGGCAAGGAATACAGTATAAATGGAAATCCTTCTGAGGTATTTGCTTCCCACAAGTAATACATTTATTAACTTTTTCTGACATCGGTAAGGAGCAAGAAAAAAGTTTCCCCAACGGGGTACTTAGCTTTAGTGAAGACTTCGGTTCTGAAACTCAAACTCGAACATTTCAGTAGTCGGCCGACCGGCACTTGCGAAATGCTTCTGATTCGGGCACCGTGAGGCAAGAAAGACTGGAGAAAATGGCGTTGGCTGCATGTTTTATACCCCTGATGACCTGACGTCATGGAAGAGGAGACAGCAACCGACGCAAGACCCAAGACTTTGGAATTCAGGCCGACTGAGGGCAACCTGCCAGCAGATTAACCAAATGTAATGACTGCAACAGTGAAACATGAAGAACATCGTAAATCCCAGAAATGCTGTACAATCAAAAGCAGTCATGAAATTCAAAAACATGCAGTGGACAGGGTGATTCATAAAGCTGGTTGTTTCCCTTGGTCACTCCATATACTGCAGTCAAAATTATACTTTTTAAGCTAGTTACTCAAGGTGAATTTCCAAAAAATATAATATGAAGGGATTGTCCACTAAATGATGGCAAAAAAGATTGAAACTAGTGGTGAAAATGTAAACCTAGAGCAGAAACAGTCAGAGATGGAGTGAGAAATGCCGTCTCTATGGAAAGGCTGTGTTGAAGTTTAATGGTAATATATTTGTGTCTGACAGAGATTATATAAAGTTAAATATACTTTCTCCAAAGCAATTAAATGTATGCTTCAATGCAAAGGATGTATGCCTCTTATTAATGCAAGGTTTTGACTGGTAAAGCAAGGGTTAACTTGATACAAGATTTTGAAATAAATGCTTCTTTGTAATAGCAGAAACTACAAGACTTAACCACAAAAGACCACTTGCTTAAGCAAGCATGAAAGCAGTTAAGAACAGATAAGTAAAAATGGCTATGTGTCTGACACCTGCGAAAATAATTTCTAAAACAAGCTTAGTTAGCTTTACTGTAAATATACTTGCTCAGTTAGCTTGTTTTTGTGGGCTAAACATAACTGTAAATGGCATCCTGTTATAATAATATCTAAAAAGTACAGTTGTGTACACTTACCATAAATGTAGATGTTCTAGTTTTTTCACTGTTGCAGTCATCACATTTGGGTTATCTGCTTGCAGTAGCCCTCAGTTGCCCTGATTACAAAGTCGGCTGCTGTCTCTTCTTTCATGACGTCAGGGGTATAAAACATGCAGCCGACGTCATTACATCAGTTTTTCTTGCTCCAGATGTCAGGTGTCCCCCTAATGGGAAGCAATTAAATCTATAAATATACAAGGTTATACCTCCAACAAAAAAGCAAACACACCAAAACGCTTTTAAGCATTGTAAATGAGAGAAGAGGTATAGCCAAAAGAAGTCAGGGGGCTGGAGGGAGGGTAACCAGGACTGCAACAGTGAATACACTCGAACATCTACATTTATGGTAAGTGTACACAACTGTACTACGTTCTTCGTGTTTCACTGTTGCAGTCATCACATTTGGGTAAATTCCCAAAGCTAAAGATGGGAGGAGTAATTTAGATAGCATTAGGACCAGATATAAGGCCCTGCAAGACTGCAGTGGCAAAGCCAGCTCTGGATTTAGAGAAAATTGGCAAATGGTAATGCTTGGTGAAAGTATGTACAGAACTCCAGGTAGCAGCTTCTAGGATGTCCCTGGTAGGTACGCCTCTGAGAAAGGCTGTAGAGGTAGATGGAGCCCTGGTTGAGTGGGGTCTGATCCCCTGTGGGATAGCAAAAATGAATGCAATAGCCTATCCATTTGGAGATGGTTTGCTTTGAAATAGCCTTCCCCTCTATCCCTGCAGCAAATGCCACCAGCAGCTGTTCACATTTCCTTTGAGGTTTAGTCCTGTCCAAGTAGAATCTAAGTTGTCTGTGCACATCTAAGGAGTGCAGTATCCGTTCCCCTTTGTTCTGTGGATTAGGAAAGAAGGTTGGCAAATGAATGAAATGATTAAGGGCCACAATGGATACCACCTTTGGCATGAAAGAGGGATTGGTCCTGAGGGACACCCTGTCCGCATAAAAGATGATGAAAGGCTCCACTGCCATAAGGACAGTACAGTTTTGTACCTACCATAAATGTAGATGTTAGAGTGTAAACACTGCTGCAGTCATTACACTTGGGTTATCCTGCCGTCAGGCGGTCCCGCAGTCGGCCAGAGTTCCAAAGTCTGGTCCGGTGTCGGTTGCTGTCGCCTCCTCCCCGACGTCAGTGCGACAGGGGTATACAAGATGCAGCTGATGCCATTTTCTTCAGTTTTTCTTGCCCCAGATGTCAGGTGCCCCCAAATTGCTAGGCAATACAAATTGCTATTACAAAATACAAAAGAAAAGCAAACAATCATTTTTAGTTACCAGCAAATACTCCCCAAAGGTAATAAAGGGTATATGCCCTAGGTAAAGACCAGAAAGTAAGAGGGGAAGGAGGGAGGGAACATGGACTGCAGCAGTGTTTACACTCTAACATCTACATTTATGGTAGGTACAAAACTGTACTATGTTCATCGTGTTACACTGCTGCAGTCATTACACTTGGGTGGATCGCAAAGCTGAGGTAGGGAGGCTGGATCTATAAGGTATTAGGGGTGGCTATAAAGCCCTGCAGTACAGCAGTGGCGAAGCCAGCTCTGGATTTGGAGTATAAAGGCAAATGATAATGTTTGGTGAAGGTATGCACAGAACTCCATGTTGCTGCTTCCAAAATATCCTTGGTAGGTACTCCTCTGAGGTAGGCAGTTGAAGTGGCTGTTGCCCTGGTGGAGTGAGATCTAATGCTGCTAAGTACAGGTTTCCCATGGTGGGTATAGCAGAAATGTATACAGTGTCCTATCCATTTTGAAATAATCTGCATTGAAATGGCTTTTCCCTGTGCTCCTGCAGCGTATGCTACCAATAATTGCTCAGATTTTCTGAAAGTTTTGGTTTTGTCCAAGTAGAAGCGTAACTGTCTGTGAATGTCCAAAGAATGTAGTAGTCTCTCCCCTTTGTTCTGTGGTTTTGGATAAAAAGTTGGCAAGTGAATAGTTTGATTTAGTGCCACACTTGATACCACCTTTGGCATAAACGTAGGGTTGGTTCTTAAAGACACCCTGTCCTGGTGGGAGATGAGGAAAGGTTCCAATGCCATTATGCCTGTAATTCTGAAACTCTTCGTGCTGATGTTATTGCCAGTAGCAGAGCAGTTTTCCAAGAGATGTATTCTAATTCTGCTGTGTTTGCTGGCTCAAAAGGAGGTAAAGTTAATTTTTCCAAAACAAAATTAATTTCCCAAGTAGGTGTTGGTACTCTACGGGGTGGTCTTATGTTTTTAGCCCCTCTGAGGTATTGTTTGAGCAAAGGATTAGAAAAAATTGGTGGATCCGTGTTGTAATGAGCAGAGATAGCGGAGGCGTGGATCTTGATGGATGAAAAAGAGAGGCCGTTGTCCAGCATCTCAGTTAAGTATTGAAGTATCTGAGGAATGTTTGGGACTAGAGGGTCAAGGCTGTGCGCTTGGTTCCAGGCACAGAATCTCTTCCATTTGTCAGAGTATACTTTCCTGGTGCTAGGCCTTCTGGCCTCCAGAATGACAACCATAACAGCTTTGGAGAGAGGCATTGCTTGCTTGACTAAGGAATTTTCCATGCAGCTAGATTTAAGGTCTTTAGCTGGCTGTGAAGTATCGGATTGTTGTGCTGAGTCAGCAACTGTGGAATTTGTGGTAAAATCCACGGTGGTTCTTGTGTCAAGTTCTTTAAGATTGGGTACCAGTGCTGGCGTGGCCAGTCTGGTGCAATCAATATAATTTTTGGCTCTTCCTGCCTGGCTTTTATGAGTACCTTTGGAAGGAGAGGTAAAGGGGGAAAGCGTATACTTGTAGTTTTTTCCAGCTGAATGAGAGGGCATCCACTTTCCATGCTTGTGGATGGTAGCTCCATGTGCAGAATTTCTGTAATTGGCAGTTCTCTGGGGTAGCAAACAGATCTATGTCTGGGCTCCACCATTTTTGTGTTATAATTCTGAATATTTGTGGGTTCAATTCCCATTCGTGTGGGTCCATAATGTTTCTGATGAGGTCGTCTGCCAGTGTGTTTTTCTCTCCTGGCAGGAATTGTGCTTGCAGATGAACTTGGTAGTTTAGAGCTGTGTTCCACAAGGTCATGGCTTGTCTGCAGAGGGGGTAGGAGTGTGTGCCCCCTTGCTTGTTTATGTACCACATAACTGTGGTGTTATCTGTCTTTAATAGTAATTGTCCTGGATGCAGTAGGTCCTTGAAAGCTATAATAGCATTTTGTACAGCTAGCATCTCTTTTTGAATGATGTAGAGATGTCTTTGCTCTGTGGGCCACTTGCCCTGGATACATTTTCCTGCCATGTGTGCTCTCCAGGTGTAATCCGATGCATCTGTTGTCAGTGTCTGCCTGGCTGTGGGTTGAGAGACAGGCTGTCCCTTGTTGAGATGACAGGCTTGTGCCCACCATCGAAACTCTTGTTGTAGGCAAGGAATTAGTGGTATAACTGTTTCCAAACTTTGACAGTGTTGAGACCATACACTCTTTAGGTACCATTGTACTTTCCTCATATGCAGTCTGGCATATGGAATTAGTAGTATGCAAGATGCCATGTAGCCCAAGGCCTGCAGAATTTTTCTTGCAGGGAGTTGGGTCTTTGTTGCCATTAATTGAAAATATTGAGTCAGTTGTCCTTGCTTGTCTGGCGTGAGATAAGCCATCTAGGCCATTGCGTTCAAGCTGGCACCCAGGATTATTATCTGTTGTGAGGGCACTAGTTTTGATTTCTTTTCATTTACTGTGTACCCCAGGCAACTTAACTTTTTTATGTATGCCAAATGCTTTAGTAGAATGTACTTGCTCTCTGCTTGAATCAGGCAGTCATCCAGGTATGGATAAATTTGAATTCCTTTTTGCCTGCAAAATGCAATTACTGGTGCCAGGCACTTTGTGAAGACCCTGGGCGCAGTAGATAAGCCAAAGGGCAGTGCATTGAACCAGCTAGAAATCTGAGGTACCTTCTGCAATTTTGTCTGATAGGGACATGCAGGTATGCCTCTGAGGTCCAAAGTCACGAGCCAAGCTTTCTTGCCCAGCATGGGAAGAAGCTGCTGTAGTGTCAACATCTTGAATTTCGGAACATCCAGGTATGTGTTTAGTGTAGAAAGGTCCAGAATGGGTCTCCAGGCTTTGTCCTTTCTGGGAAGAAAGAGTCTTGAGTAAAATCCTTGTCCTTGTTCCTGTGGTGGTACCTTTTGAATAGCTCTCATGTCCATGAGTGCTGTAATTTGTTTCTGAGCCTCTGCCCATTGATTTGGTAGCAGATTTGGCATTCCTTTTAGCCTTGGAAAGGTGTGGAAATGGAACCTGTAACCTTGAGATACAATGTTGAGAACCCATTTGTCTTTGGTGATGTAATGCCAGTTGTGATAGAAAAGTGCCAGTTTTCCTCCTAAGGGGGCTGCCAAGAGAGAGCTGTTTGGCAGCTGTAGTGGAAAGTCATTGAGGCTGTTTTTTTATAAGGTTGAGGCCTGTCGTCTCCTTCTTTTTGGCCTGGTGTGCCCCATTGTTGAGGCCTGTAAGGGCCTTGCGTCTGACCTCTACCTCTTGAACGTCTGTATCTGCCCCTTTGAGGTCTATCGGTGACTGGAAAGGACCAATTCTTTGTTGGCCAATTTCTGCTAAAACGAGGAGGATGAACCTGTAAGAAATCTTTCACCATTTGCATAGATTTTGCCTTATCCTCCATCTTCTTTAATACCTCCTCTGCCTTAACTCCAAACAGCACATCCCGCTGCAAAGGTGCATCCAATAGTTTGACCTTAACATGACCTGGTAACGTATGTTCTTTTAACCAAGCATGCCTTCTAATGACAGAGCCTGTAACTGCTGCTCTACAGGAGGCCTCTAAGGAATCAAACCCACATTGCAAAGTATGTTTTCCTACTTGTTCAGCTGCATGCAATAAATTCTGCATTTCTTTTAAGTTAGGAGGATCTGAATCTGGAAGCATCTTTTGTTTCAACTGAGACATCAAAAATTGCTGATATTTTAGCATTTGAAACTGGCAATTCAAGCTTCTCATTGCTAAAGTGGCAGATGTATATATCTTCTTTCCCCATCTGTCTAATGCTCTGGAATCTCTGTCAGAGGGAACTGGATTTTTTGCTGATGAGGCCTTAATCCCTTTGGGTCCCTGAGAAATAGTTTCAGGGTCAGCAACAGGGCTTTTGTACAGAAATTTGTGAGAGTCAGGGACTCTGTAATATCTATCAGGTTTAACTGGGGCTGGGGGTAAGGAGTCAGGGTTCAAACTGGATTCAGCGTACACACCATCCACAATGTCTAAAACTGGTGGGATAGCAAGGGGTCTGTGTTGGGGCAATAAAAGGAAGTCTCTGAGTCTTTTCTTGGATTCTGAGTAATCCTGGCCTTCCCAATGGAAATGCTCTCTCATGGTATGTAAGGTCTCCCCAAAGGAGTAATCCTCAGGTGGAGAGGCTGATGGAATTGACTCCTCAGCAACACAATTCTCATAAGGGGGTAAAGAATATCCTAGGTCCGAGGAAGAGTCAGAGGAAATGGACACCTGGTCAGAAGATTCATAGTCTGCATCCTGCCTGGGCCTTTTATCAGGAGGGGGATGGGACCCCCTGATCAGGGTGATTAGGTCCTCGACCAGTTTTAGCATTTGTTTCTTAGGCATGGAAGCCTGTCCTGGAGAGAGTTGTGTCTGTTTCTTAGCCTTTAAGTGGGGCTTAGACTTAACAGAGGGTTTAATAGTTAACTGTGTTGGTCTGAAAACAACCTCTGTAGCTGTGGATTGCTCAGCTACTTTGGTTTCCTCTGTAGGTTTAGGATCGGTAAACTGAAGGCCTAGTGCGTCCGAAGGCCTATCCAGCTCCACGTGGGAGTCGGAGGCAGTCTGTGGTTCTGTGGAAGCGGTCGTCAGGGGCTGCATAGGCACCTCACTGAAAACTGGAGAACCGGCGACTGGCCTAGAAGAGGCCTTGTCGTCCGTTTTGGGCCTCGGATGCCTGTCCTTGCACTTTTTATGCATTGCGGTCGTCGGAATTTCCGACAGCATGATGTAATTGAATTTTCTAACAAAATAATGTCGGCAAAATCAAACCGACGTTTAATAGTGCGCTTGTTAAACCTAGCACAAAACCGACAACCAGTGACGTCGTGGTCAGGGCCTCGGCATAGAATACAACAGGAGTGGAAATCCTTATGAGGTATTTGCTTCCCACAAGAAATACAGTTATTAACTTTTACTGACATCGGTCTGAGGCAAGAAAAATTTACCCAACAGGGTACTTAGCTTTTTTAGAAGACTTCGGTTCTGAATTAGGAATGAAAATCTCAGGAGCCGGCTGACCGGCACTTGCAAACTGCTTCTGCTTCGGGCACCGCACGGCAAGAAAGACTGAAGAAAATGGCGTCGGCTGCATCTTATATACCCCCTGTCGCACTGACGTCAGGGAAGAGGCGACAGCAACCGACGCCGGACCAAGACTTTGGAACTCTTGCCGACTGTGGGACCGCCAGACGGCAAGATACCCAAGTGTAATGACTGCAGCAGTGTAACATGATGAACATCTGTAATTCAGATACCCTTCTTGCTGAATTGATTGCTAAAAGTAAACCTGTTTTCCAAGAAAGGAATTTTAAATCTGCAGTAGCGGCTGGCTCGAAAGGAGGAAGAGTGAGTTTCGCCAATACAAAGTTAAGGTCCCAGGCTGGAGTTGGAGCTCTCCTGGGAGGTCTTGCATTTTTGGCCCCTCTGAGAAACGTCTTGCGCAGTGGATGAGAAAAGAGAGGGGGGGTTCTGTGTTATAATGAGCTGAAATGGCTGAGGCATGAATTTTTACTGAGGAAAAAGACAGGCAATTGTGAAGCATCTCAGTTAAGTATTGTAAAATCTGAGATAAATTGGGTACTGCTGTGCTCATCCCTTGAGACTGCTTCCAGGCACAGAATCTTTTCCATTTTTCAGCGTAAGATTTTCTAGTACTAGGCCTCCTTGCCTCTAAAATGATATCCATCACAGCTTTACTGAGGGATGGTAAAGGAGAAATTAGGTAATTAGCCAGGCTACTAGGTTCAGTGTTTGAACTTGAGGGTGCAGAATCTGGTTCTCCTGCTGGGACAGCAGGGTAGGAGTCTGAGGCAGGTGCCATGGGGCCAGCAGAGAGACACTGCGCAAGAGGGCATGTACCAGTGTTGGCGTGGCCAGTCTGGTGCAATCAAAATCATCCTTGGTTTGTCTTGTTTGATCTTTAGTAGTACTTTGGAGAGCAGAGGCAGAGGAGGAAAGACATAAACTGATAGGTTTTTCCAGCTGAAGGACAGAGCATCCACTTTCCATGCTTGCCTGTGGGGAGTCCTTGTGCGCAATTTTTTCAAATTGATAGTTATGTGGGGAGGCAAACAGGTCTATATCTGGGCTCCCCCACTTGCTTGTCAACATGTTGAAAATCCTTGGTTACAGTTTCCACTCGTGTAGGTCCATGAGGTTTCTGCTTAGTCCGTCTGCTATTGTATTTAGTTTTCCTGGCAGGAATTGGGCTTCAGACCAGTTGTTTTACATTAGGAAGGTTTGTGGCCTGCACTGTGGTGGCAGGACAGGTAGCTTACTTACATCCTTCTAAGTTGGGAACTGCTGACTGAGGGCTCAGTGTCTGTTATTCTAAAAGTGTATTAGTTCTGGTTCCAGCACTTGGGCTTCAAGTCAGTTATTTTACATTAAGAAGGTTCGTGGTCTGCACTCTTGTGGGAGGAGAGGCTAGACTCTGCCCTTTTGAGCTGGGAATTTCTGGTTAAAGGCATATAGTGCCTGCAGATTTGAACTGTTTCTTACTGAAAATGGTACACCTTGTTTGCTGTAGCATAGATTAGATCCAGGCCTGCTGAATCTAGCTTTGTTTGTATGCTTGTTATTTCCCTGAAACGCTAATTCCACCTAAAACGTGGCTTTTCAGCGCTTCTGTGGATCCCTAGTGATATCTGCATTGCTTACTATACTTATTTCCTTGTTTCACTTGAAAGAAAGTTACTGTTGTCATTTTTGCACTTAAGTTACCTGTAACACATTGCATTTAAGTTACCTGGCACTTGCTCGCTAAGTCAGCACTAAAAAATTAAAAGCACTACACCCTCACAAACTCCCCTTGAGTACCTTGTTCTCCATTGGCCCTTTTTTCAATTATAAAGGAATTCCCAATACTATTCTAGCATGTCCAAAGGTCAGTTGTCAATCTCCTCTCCGGTCCAGCTGGTGAATCTGGGAATCTTGAGGCAATGTTACAACTGCCTCATGTACACAGACAACCCTCTCCTCCTCCCAACAAATTCCAACACATGTGAGAGATGCAACCATATAGCCAAACTGGAGGCTAAGCTCTCTCAACTCAGTACTGGCGTAACCAGTCAGGAGGAGAAGGAAACCACATTCACTACAATTCCAGTCTCACATAGACCTACCACGACAGCAAACCAAACACAAACACACAAAAACATACTTGGGAGGCTCTAAATAAAAATCTGCCTAAGCAGCAGAGACCTCCAAAGCAGACACCCAAGCAACCGCTACCCCAAAACAAAACACATGCAACACATAGCTCACAAAGCCAGTGTGCCAAACAGTCACAGCCCTTAAGGCTAAACAACACACCTGATACACTTGTAATAGGTGACTCTACCGTCAGGCACACTGACGTCCCGCTCACCAGGCTGAACAAGGAGAAGGTCACGGTGAGCTGTCTGTTGGGCGCTAGGATCCGCCACATAACACAAGCACTCAGGTCACTCTAAGGCAAGCACAAATATGACTCAGTCATTGTCCATGCTGGTGTGAATGACCTGAGACGTACAACCCTGGACAACATGAAAAGATACATAGAGGCGCTCTCTGAGCATGTAGCCCAGGCCGGCATGACCCTGACCTTGAGTAGCATCTTACCCTCACCAAGAATGATGCCACAATATGAAGACAAGATGATCAATTTCAACAATTGGCTTAAGTATTGGTGTCATTCACAGGGGATCCAATGCCTGTCAGCCTGGGATGATATGCTTGACAAGATACGATGCTTCGCTAGGGACGGCTTGCACCTGTCACCCCTGGGCTTTCGAATATTGGCAAAGGCTCTTGCTACCCCCATAGTGCCTTTTTTAGGCAAGGCTCAAAAGACAAACCCACCTCCATAGGTATCACAACGGATAAGAAACTAAGTGTAATGCTACTCAACGCCAGAAGTCTAAACCTCAAGATGCACGCACTCAAAACTCTCTTTAGTATGGAGAACATCGATATCTGTGCAGTAACAGAAACCTGGTTCAAGGCTCCAGAGAGCACCCCAGCACTACCAGGTTAAACCTCATACCATGGTTTTCGGCCCCAAAACTTGGGCCGAACCACAAAAGGAGGGGGAGTATCAATATTCGTCAAAGATACCCACACCTCCAGGTTGGTGGCACAGCACGAAGCATCAGAGACTATTCATGTGCAACTAACAGTGGGTAAAACTGCCTTCCAGTTTATAGCCTGCTACAGACCACCCTCCCAAACCCAGGAACCCCACTCGGCCTTCCTGAGAACATTGGAAAATATGAAGGTCTCTCCAAACACCATTATATTGGGCGACTTCAACTACCCAAACATAGACTGGGAGCATTACTCTAGCTCCAACACCCTAGCCCAAAGGTTCCTAGAATTTATAAACTCAAATGCTATGGAACAACTTGTTACCACTGCCACAAGAGGGGAAAACATATTGGACCTGATCATCACCAACATGGGGACTCTATGCTCCAGATCAGAAGTGTATCCCTCACTGGTAAGATCAGACCATAAACTAATCTCACTGGATATTCACATCCCGACCCCACCCCCTGCCCAGAAAACCACAGTGAAAAACTTCTCTAAAGCAAATTTCACACTCCTCAAAACCGAGGTGGAATCCTTCAAAGCCCCCGAGCCTGTGGAAAATACGGCCCAGACTGCAGAATCCTTTATAAACACATTCTATGAACACCTTCAGGAATGCATGGATCATGCAATCCCAAATAAAACCAAGATCCAATCCTCCAAAGGCAGACGTCCTGCCTGGTGGACCCCAGCCATAAACAAACTATACAATAGAAGGAGGAAGCTACTACATGATAGAGCAAAATCCCAAAAAGGGAAGGCATCTCTGATCAGTATTAGCAAAAAACTACGGGCACTCATAAAATCGTCTAAGGCCAGCTTCGAGAGAAAAATTGCACAGGACACTAAGGATAATCACAAGGCCTTCTTTAGTTATGTTAGGAACCTGGGTGGGAATTCCCAGATATGCTCAGAATTAGTCCAAAATGACAAAAAATACACCGAACCCACAGACATTGCCAACATCCTAGCTGACAGGTTCAGCGCAAACTCCCCCCCCCCCACCCCCACCAAAAGGGCAAATATCTATACCAGCAGAGTGCTGCCCCCCTGACATCTCAGATGCTCAGTTAAGAGTCGCCCTCTCCAAAGCAAAAAACACAGCATCAATGGGGCCAGACGGTGTCCCAGGCTGCTTCCTACATGAAGTCCAAGAAGAGCTAAACCCAAACATAAAACTACTGTTCAATCTCAGCCTTACTACAGGATATGTACCCAAAGAGTGGCGTTCAGCAACAGTGGCCCCTCTCCACAAAGGTGGTGCCACAACGGATCCTGGAAACTATCGCTCCATAAGCATGACTAGCTTGGTCTGCAAAGCTATGGAAAGGATCATCATGGACCTCATAAATAAAGATATTGGGGACCTACAGACACTGGATCCTACCCAGTTTGGCTTTGTTAAGGGAAGATCCTGCCTCTTAAACCTGGTCGATTTCTTTGAAACAATCATCAAGGCCACTGACGAGGGGAAGGTGGTCCACACAGCCTACCTAGACCTCGCAGAAGCCTTCGATACAATACCCCACTCGGGCATTATAGATAAGCTCACCAGCTTAAATATAAACCCCTATGTCACTAGATGGGTTGCAAACTGGCTCAAGGACAGAACCCACATGGATAGAATTGCTGGAGCCATGTCAGACTCCAAACCAGTTACAAGTGGCGTCCCACAAGGCTCAGTCCTGGAACCTCTCTTCTTCGGTATATATTTCTCGGAGGTACAGGCCAACACGGAAGGACTGTGGCTGACCAAGTTCGCAGATGACTGCAAACTGGGCGCCATAATCGACTCTCCAGCCGACACAAGCATCCTCCAAAAGGGCCTCATAGAAACAGACAACTGGTGCCAGAGCCATGGCCTCAAGCTAAACGCGAAAAAGTGTATAGTCATCCCCTTTGGCAAAAACAAAGTGCCCACAAATTACCACATAGGTGGTAATCCATTAAGTACATAAGTAATTAGGGACCTGGGGACCCAAGTTGATAGCAATCTCTCATTTGACAACCACGTGGCCAAAATGGTTACAAAAGCATTTTATATAGCCCACCTAATCATAAAGGGATTCACATCTAGATCAGGGGAGGTCATCGTGCCTCTTTACTCATCTGTCATCAGGCCCATAATCGAGTACAATGCCCCTTTTGGGATGTACCTTACCAGACACCTGCAGCAACTGGAAAGACCCCAAAAGTACCTCACCAAGAGGATCAAAGGGCTCAAACAGATGCCATATGCTGCCCGGTTAAAGAAACTCCAGCTCTACTCAGTGGCATACTGCCTGCTCAGAGGCGATCTGTGCCTGACGTATAAAGCCATGTCCAACCTGGAATTAATGGACATGCTGCACCTCAGAAAATCCAAATCCCATCGAGCTATGCGCTTGAGAGACTTGAACCTCAGCACTGAAATAAATAGGACATGCTGGAGGGACAGATTCATAACCCAGAGGCTCCCTTCACTCTGGAATAAAATCCCAGTCCAGGTTAGGCAGAGTCCCTCACTGACTCTCTTCAGGAGGAATCTTGATGAGTGGATGGGTGATCATAGGTTTACCCTGGGTATCACTTCTGTGTCACTGTTAGACAGAGGCACAGTATACTAACCTTGAAAAAGGGCATAGCAAAATTAATTTAAAATGGGTGGCGAAAGCCAAACACACTCTGGCTAGGCTTATAAATACCCTAGGGCAGATAGCCTAGTATGAACCTATAAACCTATGAATTGAGCTTGGTAGCTCAAGGCTGTGTTCCACAATGCCATGGCTAGTCTGCAGAGGGGGTAAGAATGTGTACCCCCCTGCCTGTTTATGTACCACATAACAGTGGTGTTGTCCATCTTTACCATTAATTGTCCTGCAAGAATGCGGTCCTTGAAGGCTGTCAGAGCATTCTGTACAGCTAACATTTCTTTTTGATTGATGTGCAGGTGCATTTGACTTTGGGGTTCCATTTGCCCTGAATGCACTTCACTGCCAGGTGCACTCCCATGCATAGTCTGATGCGTCTGTTAGGGTTTGGGCGGAAGGGGGTAGTGTAAATGGTAGTCCCTTGTTTTGGTGGGAGGCCTCTGCCCACCAAAGGAACTCTAGGCATAGGCAAGGTATGACAGGAATCATTGCTTCTAGATCCTGAGAATGTTGACACCATTGTAGTTTCCTCATATGCAGTCTTGCATATGGAATTAGAAGAATGCAGGAGGCCATGAACCCCAAGGCTTGTAGTATTTGCCTTGCAGATAGCAGGTTTTTTGTGGCCACTTGTTTGAAGTAAGTTGTCAAGTGAATTTGTTTCTCTGGTGTGAGGAAAGCCATCTGGGAAGTTTGCTCCCAGGAATATAATTCGTTGAGAGGGTACCAGGTTTGATTTATTTTCGTTTATGGTGTACCCCAAACAAGTTAGCACCCTTTGTACAAAAGCCAGATAATTCAAAAGTATGTCCTGGTTTTCTGCCTGAATTAGACAATTTTCCAGGTATGGGTACATTTGAATATTTCTTTGCCTGCAAAATGCAATGACTGGAGCCAGGCACTTTGTGAATACCCTGGGTGCAGTAGATAAGCCAAAGGGCAGTGCAGACAACTGCTAGTGTATGTAGCCTGCTTTGAAGCTTAGGTATCTTCTGCAAGATTCCCTGACTCGGATGTGCAAGTATGCTTCCTTTAAATCTAGTGTTGCCAACCAGGCATTTTTGCCTAGCATAGGAAGCAACTGATGAAGAGTCAGCATTCTTGAATTTTGGAATCACCAAAAAGGTGTTTAGAGTAGACAGGTCCAGGATAGGACGCCATGAATTGTCTTTTCTGGGTACCAGGAAAAGTCTCGAGTAGAAACCTTGTCCCTTTTCCTCTTCTGGAACAAACTGAATAGCCCCTATTCTTAAGAGAGAGAGTACTTGCTTTTGGGCCTCTGCCCACTGATTTGTAGGCAGACCTGGCCAACCACTTTGAGTTGGTAACGTGTGGAAGTGAAATCTGTATCCTTGGGACACTATATTTAAAACCCATTTGTCCTGGGTAATGAATCCCCAGTTCTTTGCATGAAGTGCAATCTTTCCCCACAAAGAGGCAGTCAGTTGAGAAGTGCTTGGAAGTTATAAAAAGAAGTCACTGAGACAGTTTACCATAGGGGAAGTTTTATTACTCCCAGATTTGGAAGTGGAGGCCCCCCATTGCTTAGTCCTGTGCATCCCCTGGGACTGAAGCCTGGGTGCTCTGCTGGATCTGGGTTTGGACTGAGAAGGTCTGGAAGAGGCAAGAAAGGACCAATTCTTAGAAGGCCAATGCCTACTAAATCTTGGAGGTTCTACTTATAAAAAATCTAACAGTTTGCATAGATTTAGCTTTTTCCTCCATCGTTTTAATAACTTCTTCTGCCTTGTTGCCAAACAGGCTGTCCTGATTAAAGGGAGCATCCAGTAATTTCGCTTTAACATGATCTGGCAAGGATTGCTCCTTAAGCCAAGCATGCCTTCTAAGTACAGACCCAGTTACAGCAGCTCTGCAAGATGCCTCTAGTGAAACAAAACCACATTGCAACGTATGTTTACCAACTTGTTCAGCAGAATGCATTAAATCCTATAAATCCTAATTTTCAGCACAATCAGGAATCAACATAATTTTCTGTTTAAGCAATCCAATAATATGCAGCTGATACTTTAATATATGAAACTGGCAATTCGAGGCCCTAATGGCCAAAGCTGCAGAAGTGTATACCTTCTTACCCCATCTATCCAGCGCCCTGGAGTCTCTATCAGAGGGAGTAAGATTTTTGGCAGTGGTAGCTTTAATGCACTTGGGTTCTTGTGAAATGGTTTCAGGAACCGCAGAAGGATTTTTGAAAAGGAACTTGTGAGAGTCAGGAACCCTGTAATATCTATCAGGTTTTTCTGGGAGCAGCAGGTAAAGAGTCGGGGGCCATGCTAGATTCTGAAAAGGCATCATCAACAATGTACAATGCAGGAGGTATAGCTAAAGGCCTGTGCTGGGGCAGGAGCAAGAAATCCCCAAGCCTCTTTTTAGAATCAGAGAAATCCTGACTTTCCCAACAAAAATACTCCCTGAGAGTATGCAAGGTTTCACCAAAAGAGAAATCTTCTTGGGGGGGGGGGGGGGGAGCAGAGGGAATAGAGTCCTCAGCATCAGAATCCTCATAGGTAGATAAGGAGAAATCCTGGTCAGAGGAAACAGAAATTTCAGAAACCTGGTCAGAAGTATCATAAGCAAACTCAGTCCTAGGTCTCCAAGAGGGGGAAGGTTGGCTTCCCCTGATTAAAGTAATAAGGTCTTCAGCCATTCTTACCATTTGTTTTTAGTCATAGAGGCCTGACCATGTGGTCTGGGCGTCAGTTTTCTAGGCATGATTCGAGTTTTAGGCCTTGCAGGAGAAGATGTTGTCGGTTTAATATGCAAGTAAGTAGGCCTGAATACACCTTCAGAAGCCGGTGCCTGCACAGCGTCTCTTAACCCATCAAAGGTAGAGACAGCCGCAGGTTCCACAGTTGAAGCATCTCGCGGCATATCGGACTCCAAATGGGTCTCAGTAGAGGCCTGCGAATCTGAAGTAATGGGTATCAGGGGCTGCGAAAGCGCCTCACTGAGTACCGGCGAACTGGCGACTGGCTTAGGAGAAGCATCGTCGGCAGCTATGAACATAGACGGCCTGTCTCTGTCTTTATCTTTATGTTTTTCTGAATGTCAGTAGTCGGATGGTTTACCGAAGACATATCGGGATAATTGAACCAAGCACCAAAATACTTAGAAGTGCAAATATACCGACGACGGATAGTTCAAGGTTTAAATAAAGCACAAAACCGACACAGTGAGGTACGTCGTGGTCAAGGCCTAGGCAAGGAATACAGTACGAATAAAATCTTTATGAGGTATTTGCTTTCCACAAGAAATGCAATTATTTACTTTTACTGACATCGGTTTAGAGCAAGAAAAAGTTTCCCCAACGGGGTACTCAGCTTTTAGTTTAAGACTTCGTTCTGAAACTCAAAAACAAAAATTTCAGGAGTCGGCTGACCGGCAGTTGTGAACTGCTTCTGCTTCGGGCACCGCATGGCAAGAAAGACTGATGTAATGACGTCGGCTGCATGTTTTATACCTCTGACGACCTGACGTCATGGAAGAAGAGACAGCAACCGACATAGGACCCAAGACTTTGTTAATCAGGTCGACTGAAGGCTACTGCAAGCAGATAACCCAAATGTGATGACTGCAACAGTGAAACACGAAGAACATCATACAAAAAAGGAAGTCGATCAACAGGGACTTTTTGTAAAGTCTTCAGATACAGCAAAAGAAGAAAATAACCAAAGAAGGACATGGAACAGAAATCAATAATGCAAACCGCAAGGACATTGGAAAACATATGTTGCTTTGAAAACATATATAAACTGGACATTGTTTTTCTCTTTTTCAAAGACGTCTTAATCAAGGGTGCACTGATTTTAAGAGACACAGTTCGTGAGAAACAGAGACTTTATTCTAGCCATATTATAATACAACTGAAATAATTCTGACAGTGTTAACTGCTTGTTTGAATACAATAAATAATAACGGAAACAGTAGTACGTTGTCAGTCTGGTCACTTACTGCCATTTCATAAAATTTAACAGTGGCGAAGCCAGCTTTGTTGTGACCTTTTATATCTGTTACCAGCAGTTATTTTTCATATGGCCACACTTTCTACATCAGTTCAACAGGTTGGCAATTTCCAGTGCTTCGTTTTTGTGGGAGTCTGAGTTACGTTGTGGCAACTGTCCTGCGACATTCCACAATCAATTCATCTGTTGAGGAACACCATGTTTTTCCAGAGTGACTTCAGCCTGATTACCTGTTTATCTGCGAAAAATACGGTAAATTCTTCACAGTTATAACATGGATGCCATTAAAGAACTAAGCTTTCGATGCACACATGTTGTACAGGCAGACTTAAATGATACACCAGACAAGGTTTGGTCTTATTTATAAACATGGTTTGAGTCTTCTATGACAGACAAAGTGTAAAGCCGGGCTTTTTAATGTACAGAAATTAGATAAAAGTTGCATCTGTAAGTGGATAAACATATATGCTCCATATACAACAAACTCAAATGTTATTCAAAAAGACTGTTTTTTATGCGACAGTTTGTTGTTGTGTCTTTCGGCTTTTCCCGGTTAGGGGTCGCCACAGTGGAACTCCGGTCCGCTAATGACTGGTAGTTAATTTTTACGTGCCGAGTTACCAGCCCTGATGCACAACCTTCAACAAAGGTAGGCCCATTCACGCAAGTCTTCACGCAGAAGACGCTCTAGCTGAGAATCGAACTGGACAGCGTCTTACTGTGAGGCGACAACGCTACCACAGCACCACCACAATTTCCACAAATCTGTCTATTTTGTCATAAGAGTCTACTATGCAAGCCATACAAAAAGATTTATCCTCTTGTTATGCAGGATATGTTTGATTCTGGTGTTGCTAGTTCCTCAAATATAAATCAGTCGCAACAGTCTTCTGCAGTCATGCCTTTATCTGACATAATACAAACTGTCACTGATTTTCTTGCACGTTTGCAGGCTTTGTCTAAATAAACACGTATGAGGTTTATTGTCAGGAATGGAATAAATTACATGAAACTGTTACTGATGCCAAACAGCTAGATGCAGATTTAAATCAAATTCAACAGATTTATAGAACTGGTCTTGCAGAGGCACAGGAAGAACATCTTGACATAGTATAGTACACCAGCAGTCTCCAACCTTTTTTGCAGGAAGGACAATGTAAAAGAATTTTCCATGGATCGGTCAGCGTGCGGCGCGCATAATAAAGTGCACATTTATTTATTTATTTGACATTTGTTTAACGAGGCTGCCCAACTGGACTAGAAGACCTGGGGAGAAAAGCTCAAAAGTAAAATAAAAAGACAATTACCAAAAAAAAGTGTACATTCTGCTTTACAGCATAACATTGATCTACTATGGTTGAGAGGTAAGAAACCTAATGGCAACCTTATTAACCTTAACTTTATAAGAGCAATATTTAAAATCTGTCCCTATTATTTGGCTCTGTCCAGCATACCTCTCAACTGCACAGATTTTCGCAGAATGTCCAAATTTTTTCCTCATATTTTTTGTCTTTTTCTGATAAAATTGTTGCTTTCTGGCAAATCACTGGCAGATCATTGAGGATGAAGTCAGAAAATAATGACAGACAGTTGCGTTTCATACTTCATACCCTTCAGAAAAGACATACTAATGCAAAACCTGCATTTCTGTCAACTTTCTAAGTTTGTGAGAGCAGTACTTAAAAGTGTCCCTATTTTGTGCCTTTGTACCCCCACTATTTTTGGCTTTACCAAGATTTCTTGATCGAAGAGGGTGACAGGTATGTGTCCAGTGGTATGGTCCAGACTTGCACAGAACTCATTGCTGCTGCCAGGGATCACTCTCACTCGTCACTCTCTCCCCCCATGAGACACACACACACACACACACACACACACACACACACACACACACACACACACACACACACACATCGCCTCTCACTCTTTTCCGATCTCTCACACAGTCACAATCATTCACTCACACATGGTTCTCACTCCCTCCCAATCAAACACACACAATGTCACTTCCTCATTCATACCTGCATTCATTCACACATCGCTCTCACTGTCTGTCACACCCACACGTCACACACCCACTTGCACATTCATTCATACATCGCTCTCACTCTCCCAGTCTCACACCCACATGCCACACACCCACTTACGCATTCATTCATACATCGCTCTCACTCGCCCGATCACACACACACACACACACACACACACACACACACACACACACACACACACACACACACACACACACACACACACACACACACAGCCACTTCCTCATTCATACCTGCATTCCTTCAGACATGCACACAGTGACGTCCTCATTCATACCTGCATTCCTTCAGACACACAAACAGCCACATCCTCATTCATACCTGCAGTCACTCACACATCGCTCTCACACACACACACACACACACACACACACACAGCCACTTCTTCATGCATTCCTGCATTCATTCATACATTGCTCTCACTCTCCCAATCTCTTACACACACACACGCACACACACACACACACACACACACACACACACACACACACACACACACACACACACACACACACACACACACACACACACACACACACACACACGCACGCACGCACACACACACTTTTGCTTTCATGCACGCATTCACTCACACACGCAGACACATACACTCTCATACAGGCATTCACTTACCTGACGGCCCGGTTCCAAGTGCTCCACTGCAAGCTTTTCATGAGCTGTCAAAGTACAGTACAGAAGGGTAGAGACACACCCTCTAGAGTCAGAGGCTTGTACTGACATTCAAGCTTTACAGTATGAAAATAAGAGTTTAAAACAGAAATTGGACAGAGCCCAACAAGATTTATTAAGGGTACAAAATATTGAGGGTAATCTGACCAGTTAGAAAAAGCCCAAAAAGATTTATTACGGGCACAAAACAGACCAATTGACATTGGACAGGATACAGCAGGAATGGCAGTTATTTCGCCTGCTGATATTTACCAACATTCTCGTTTATTGCAGACTCTGGCTCAGTGGCAAGACAAAAAAGGAATTTTTTTTTTTTTTACATGTTGGCATTTGAAGAATGGCTGACATACACTGTGGGGTCCACTTAAAGTGATGCTTTGTGTAGATTTTTTTTTGCATTTATCCCCAAATGTTTAAAGTCATACATACAAGCAGATAAATATTCTCTGGACAGTAGGGCAGCTCGTATGACAGCTATTCTTAAAGCATATACTCAGTGTCAACCTTTGACTCCTGAATTACTTGATTATTTTAAAATTACCATTTCAGACAAGCTGATGGAACAGGCAAAATCATTTTAAGCTTGCTTATCAGGTGGTCTATGATAAAAATGATGACCAAATGAAAGAACCAGAGATACAACAAATGCTTATACATACCTTTCTAAAACAGTTAAAGATCTAAGACCTTAGAAAAAGTGGTTCAAAAACTCATCAGAGGTAAGACAATGGGGGATGATGGAAAGTTATTTACACACAAAAATCTTTTCTATAGAGGGGGAATAATGTGTTGATTCCATTGGAAAATGAAGGGGACGCACTAGATGGTCTGATGAAAGGACAGGGGGCCTCAAGCGGCTTCTGCTCCAGAAATGCCAAGGGCAGATACACAGCGTAATTCAGGAAAACAAGTAGTATGTTTTACTTGCAAGAAAACAGGCCATATTAAACAAGATTGTCCATATTATAAATGATGGAAAGAAAGCCAAATACAAAAGGGTTTATATGCAGAGAATGCTAATTCTTCTAAACCTAAATCTAGGGAACAAAGTCATAAAAAGAGGGGCACACATGATGACAAGCAATCACATGACCAAAGTCAAAAAGATTCAGGGGAAAATAAGGTGTGTTCTGTAGAATACACAAAATCCACCATATAATCCCTCATACGGTACGGGTCAGGAAATGAAATGAGAGATAGAAAGTACAAAGTACATTTTAGACAGTGACGACATCAACAGTCAGCGAGAAACAGAACATGTTGTCTGTGTCATTACAGATGTACACAGGAAAACAGATCAAAGTGAATTTGATTCAGATTAGGGGTGTACCCCCCCCAAAGTAACTTTTCTGACTACTTTCAAATGTGGAAAAGATGGATGTCCATTTGCGAATGTATGGGTGGAGGGGACATTATAAAAAGATGTCTTAATTGATACCGAGGAGGCTGTCTCGGTCACTAACAAACAGTTACCTGTTAATCCATTAAAGAAATCTTATATTCAAGGTTTTGATGGCAGTACTTGCATGGCTGTAGGTAGCAAACCAGTCAGAATATGTTTCACAGAAGATGGAGCTCCAGTGGAGGGCACATATCTTATACATTCCAGCTGTGGGACAACAATCCTCGGTGTAGACATCTTAGGTAAGCTGGGAATAGTAACTGATTTTACTAACAGGGTTCTGTGGTCTGCCAGTGCAGATGACAAATTTAATACTGCTGAACAGTTTTCTTGTTTTGTGATAGATGTAGACAAGTATTTATTTTTATTTTTTATTTATTTTATTTATTTTACATTTGTTGACCGGGCTAGTCTAACTGGATATTTGTCCATTTTCAGTAGAGGCCCGGGGAGAAAAGCTCCAGCATAAACAGTAAACAAAGTTAACAGCATATAACAAAGACATGTATGAAAACAGTACAGTGGTAGCATTGGTTAAAAGAAATAATATAGTAATATAATTATAGAATAGACATTATGCTAAAAGTTAAACTAAGTAAACAAAACAGGTATACTAAATGCAAAGTGGGTATTGCACAACAGAGTAAAGTATTTATAATTTATCCTCTTACTATGAAAAAAAAAAAAAAAAAAAGTAACAAGATTTAGAGGCCTAGGTTGGAGGCCTAAGTTAGGGGAGTGGGGAAAGGGGTATGAGTAGGAGGGGAAATAGATTTCAGTCTGGGTTAGCACAAGGACAAAGCCACTGAGTTTTAAGATGTTTTTTAATATGTTTTTTGAATAGAGAAGTAGAAGCTAGGTTAGATAGTTCAGGAGGGAGCTGATTCCAGTTTTTACCTATAGTGTTTGAGAACAGTGAGTCGCCAGCTTTGTTGTTAGATTTAATCAAGGAGACCAGGAGTTTATTAGCAGAACGTAGTGTAGCTAGATTTTTATAAGGTGAAATCAGATTAGTGAGGATAGGAGTATCATTGGGGTGGTATAGGATCTTTTGAGTGATACGTAACTGTTGACAGAGTATGTGGTTATGCAATTCTAGCCATCCTAGTTGTTTGAGGTTAAGACAGTGGTGAGTTTTGAAGGGAGTACATGTAATGAATCTAGCTATGCTATTGTAACAGGTAGAAAGTTTGGTGATGTTGTTTTTTTATAGGTTAGTATATATAGCAGAGGCATAGAAAAGGGTAGAGATGAGGTGGGTCTGGGCAATGGTTTTCCTGGCTGAGGGGGTAAGGAAGGGTTTAATTCTATAGAGAGTACCAAGTTTTTTGTTAACAGAATTTATCGTGGCGTTAATATGGTCATCATTAATTAAGACGCTTGTCAATTGTAACACCTAGTAGGTAGGTGGTAGTATCTGGGGTTATGTTGGTAGAATTGTTAGAGGTTATAGCGAAGAATGGTGTGGATGATTTATGAGTTGGAGTAAAGAGTAGTAGTTTTGTTTTTTTTTGGGATTAAGGAGGAGGCAATGTTGCATAAACCATTTTTCAACATTTTGGAAAACAGTTTGGGTGAGGGACTGGAGGGAGGCTACATTCTTAGCAGTACAGATTAAGGTTGAGTCATCTGCATATTGAATGCAGGTGGCTTGAGGTATGTTCAAGTGTAGGTCATTAATGAATAAGAAAAAAAGAAGGGGACCTAAGATTGAGCCTTGCGGGACTCCAATATTTATTGGGAGTAATGAAGACAGATTGTTATCCCAAAGCACTGCTTGCTGCCTGTTTTGAAGATAACACCTAAACCATTGGAATGCTTGTGGATCAAGAGAATGGTAATTTAGTTTGTCAAGAAGTAAGTTATGGTTAACCATATCAAAGGCTTTTGACAGGTCAATAAATAGTGCAGAGGAAAAGGAGTTATTGTTACGATTTTTATTTATAGAGTCAGTGAAGGATAGAAGGGCAGTCGTCGTGCTGTGGAATGGTCTGAAGCCATGTTGACTGTTGGCTAATAAGTTGTTTTGTAGTAGGTGGTTGAGTAGTTGTTTGTGAATACATTTTTCCATTATCTTAGCTAATGGGGAGAGTAAGGCAATAGGGCAAAAGTTAGAAAGCTTAATAGAAGATCCACCTTTATGTAGAGGGATTATGTGAGATACTTTCCATATGGTAGGGATTTTGCCTTCAGAGATAGTCCTGTTAATAAGTATAGATATGGGGTAGTCTGTAGCTTTTGCAGCAATTTGTAGGTATTCAGATGGGAGTCGGTCGGCAGATGGGGTGCAAGGTTTCAGTTTCTTAAGTAGCTTATGAATAAGAGATGTAGGAACAGGTTGTATATGAAAGGTATGAGATGAAGTTTTGGAGGTATTTGGTGGGGAAGCAGTAGATGGAGGTAAAAAATTGGCTAGGGTTTGAATGGCTTCTGTAAAATATTTATTAAAGGCATCAGGGATCTGGTTGGAATTACTGTGGTTGAAGCCTAATGGGGCAGGAGTAGTCGAATGTCCTGGTTGAAGAAGTTTGTTTATCCCTGACCAGAATTTTTGTGGAGTTTGTTGACTGGTTTGTTGGAGGTGAAGATAAAAAGTCTTTTTTGTCTCTAAGAGTATCTTTCTTGGTGTCATTTCTTAACTGTTTAAAGAGGAGGTGATCAGATGGACATTTGGTAGCTCTCCATTTAGCCCATATTTTGTTTCTAAGGATAATTTTTTGCTTAGTTTGTTTTGTTAGCCATGGGGCAGATTTGGTTCTTATCCTAGTAGAGCGATAAGGTGCGTGATAGTCTAGGATTTGAAGAAAGTTAGTGTTGAAGTAGGTCACAGCCTCATCAAGTTCAAGATGGGTCAGTGGTGACCAGTCACATGCTTGCAATTCATTCAGGAAACTATCAGGATTAAAGAATGTCTTTGAGCGGGAAGTTTTGAGTTTATGAGTAGTTGGGATATGAAATCTTTGTCTAATAATGTAAGTAAGCATATGGTCACTAATATTATCAGGAAGGGTTCCTGGAGTATAATTGCTAGGGTGGTTATTAATAAGGATCCAGTCAAGAGTAGATTCTTTCCTGTTAGGTTTGTGGATTCTAGTCGGAGTGGTTATTAATTGAGAGAATCCATAGAGATTTATGTGGTTAGTAGGGTTCTGGGAAGTACAGGTTAACCAGTCTATGTTGAAGTCACCAAGTAGAATGGTTTCCTGGGGTAGTTGGGTAGAGAGGAAATTAAGTAAGTTTTCAAGAGTATTAGTATTGTTTCCAGGGGGAAGATACATACAAATTAGGTAGATAGATTTGGTGTTGCTAATTTGGAGTTTAGTAGACAATATTTCAGATTTGGTGTCTAGTGATGGAAGCTCATTATAGAGGGTAACTTGGAGATTAGATTTATAGATAATGGCTATACCCCCGCCTTTTTTGGTTTTGCGGTCACATCTAAGTATGTTATAGCCAGGAGGGGTAATTTCCTGGTCTTGAGTAGAAGGTTTTAGCCAGGTTTCTGTAAGACATAGAATATCAAATGAGTGCAAGTCCAGGAGTGCATGCAGGTGGTGTATTTTCTTGTTAATACTTCTAATATTAAGGTGAGCTATCAGAAGGGAGTTAGGTGCTTTAGTTAATGAAGAAGGTTTAGGTAAAGGTACATTATCATGGTTATTCTTATTGTTAGTATTGGGACCAGGGTTTGGATGAATATGCCCGTGTAGGAGGAGGTAATGCTGGAGATAGTGTAGGAATTTAAGGATCTTGAGAGAGTTATTAAAATTCTTTTTGATTGTGCAGTATGTCACATGGGTTGTTCTGTGATATTTTGATAGTATATAGTTAGTGGTACAGGTTATGTTACTATGGTTGAGGGTGTGGATAAAAGAAGAAGGTAAAGTTTGTTGGAGATGAAGGCTTTGTTCATGTAGAGTAAGATTTTCAAAGAAGGTGATTGAATAAGGTATGGTCAGAGAGGCTATAGCAGTAGTTAAGAGTAGGATGTATGTGAAAATAGTTTTGTGTGTGGAGACATGGTAGTGAGTATATATCAGATGAGAGTAGCTTGTGTGAGTAGGTGTGGTAGAAAGAATAAATGAGCATGTTCCAAGCGATTAAGTAGGTTTTTGAAAAAAGAAAAGCAAAAGGAAATTAATGGAGGTTGAATAGGAGGTAGATACTGGAAGTAGTTAGTACAGAGTATGGTTAGGATAGGTAATGTAGTAGTTAAAATGAGAGGTAATTGGAACTAGGTGGTAATGAAAGAGTTAGGTGAGTGGCCTAGTGATGTGGTGTTTTGTGATAGGCTGAGAAAAATAAGGGGAGTGTTTAGTGAGGTATAAGTCTAGGACAACTGGGGGTGGATGACAAAAGACACACAGAGCTGCAGGACAAATGGGAACAAATTAAACCACAGTTTCAGCCCTTGTGGGCTATGTCTAAGACAGACTGTGGCAAGTTGGAAGTGCCAGTCAGTGTAGGCAGTCCTGGTGACTACATTCCTCAATTTCAGAAGCAATATCCCATTCCCAAAGAGGCAGGACAGGATATGAAGAGGTGTATAGAAGAATGGCAACAAGCAGGCATCACACAAAAAGGTCATAGTCCCACAAGTTCACCAATTTGGCCAGTGAAAAAGAAGGATGGCAGTTACAGATTAGTTATTGATTTACGTAAAGTCAATCAATTCACCACCCCACGTGCACATTAGGTCCCGGGAGTACCAAAATTGGCAGAAGAATAAAACCTCAAAGTAAGTGGTTCACACTCATTAATTTAGCTAATGGATTTTGTGCAGTCCCTTTACAAAAGAAAGATTGGCAACGGTTTGCTTTTACCTTTGACAATTAACAGTATGTCATGACGCTTGCCACAGGGATTTTAAAATAGCCCTGGGATCTTTCACCAGGTTGTAGGGGAAATTTTAAAACCCTTAGAGACAGATGACGGTGTCGTTCATTACATTGATGACATCCTTATTCAATCAGAAACAGTACAACAGCATGAAAAACTTCTTAAAAAGTTCTACATACTGTACAGGATGCAGGATTCAAAGTTAAGTGTGAAAAGGTTCAGGTCTTCTCACAAGAGGTGAAGTTTTTGGGAACAATAGTTCGTCCCACTAGCAGATCCCCTTGTGAGGAGAGAGTAAAAGGAATTCTGAAATTGCCTCAGCCATTGACCACTTCAGATTTGCATAAATTTCTAGGGATTATGAACAATAACAGAGAGTTCATAGAAGATTAAGCAACGGCTGCTGCGCCCCTATATAAAATGTTAGTGGATCAGAATGGGGAAACCCGTTTGAAATGGGGACAGAGGGAAGAGGTTTTTGAACTCGTAAAGCAGAAACTGACACAGGCCACTGAATGCAGCACCTGATGTTAGGCAAAGTTTCATCTTACAGGCAGCTGCAGAAAATGAGACTATTGCAGTAGTTCTCCTGCAATATTGCCCTCAGAACAATGAGGGAAAGGTAAAAAGGACACTCCAACCAGTAACTTTCTGCAGCCGAAAGTTAACCCCAGTTGACAAACGGTATCACCCATATATTCAAACATTGTTGGCCATGTATTGGGGAATCAGAGTGGTTGACAGTCTTTTCAAAAATTATTGTGCAGACACCACAGCCGTCTACTAAGATTCTTCAAAATTCTACAGTAATAAATAAAATCACATAAGGGATGAGTCAGACCATTTTTGCAAAATGGATGACTATTCGGTACCAAGAATGCACAAATACAGACAGGGGACAAGCATTACCTTTTAGATCTTGTCAATTATGACGAAAAATCCCATAATTGTGTTTAGAGTTTAGAACGCCCAGACGTTTCGCCATTGAACGCACACTTCCAAAGTAGTATACCCACAGTTTAGGTAGATGGGTCGAGATTCTGAAAAGATGGGAAATATCCGACAGGATCTGTGGTAATCCCAGGAGACGGCCAAAAGCCTATTCTGATGAAACTGCCAGGTTACATGTCAGCCCAAAGGGCAGAACTAGAAGCAGTAAAATATGTCTTACAAAATTTTGAACCTGTCAATATTTACAGTAGGGTTACCACCTGTCCCACTTTGCGAGGGACAGTCCGTCTTTGGGCATTTGTGTCCTGCAAAAAAATTGAAAAAATGGCAGAAATGAATACAATGGCCTATCCATTTAGAAATGGTTTGCTTTGAAATAGCCTTCTCCTCTGCCCCTGAAGCAAATGCCACCAGCAGTTGCCCAGATTTCCTTTGAGGTTTAGTCTTGTCCAAGTAAAATCTAAGTTGTCTGTGCACATATAAGGAGTGCAGTATCTGTTCCCCTTTGTTCTGTGGATTAGAAAAGAAGGTTGGCAAATGAATGGACTGATTAAGAGCCACACTGGATACCACCTTGGGCATGAAAGAGGGATTGGTCCTTTGGGACACCCTGTCCGCATGAAAGATGATGAAAGGCTCCACAGCCATAAGGGCCTGTAATTCAGATACACTTTTTGCTGAAGTGATTGCTAAAAGGAAAGCTGTTTTCCAAGAAAGGAATTTTAACTCTGCACTTGCAGCTGGCTCAAAAAGAGGAAGAGTGAGTTTTTCCAATACAAAGTTAAGGTCCCAGGCTGGAGTTGGGGCTCTCCTGGGTGGTCTTAAGTTTTTGGCCCATCTGAGGAACTGCTTGAGCAGTGGGTGAGAGAAGAGAGGTAGTTCTGTGTTGTAATGAGCTGAAATGGCTGAGGCATAAATTTTGATGAAGGAAAAAGAAAAACCCTTGTGAAGCATCTCAGTTAAATATTGAAGAATCTGAGGTAAGTTGGGCACTGCTGTGCCCATCCCTTGAGTTTGGTTCCAGGCACAGAATCTTTTCCATTTTTCAGCATAAGATTTTCTAGTACTAGGCCTCCTTGCCTCCAAAATGACATCCAACACTTGTTTACTGAGGGATGTTAATGGAGAGATTAGGTAATTACCCAGGCTGCCAGGTTCAGGGTTTGAAGCAGAGGGTGCAGAATCTGGCTCTCCTGCTGTGACAGCAGGGTAGGGGTCTGAGGCAGGTGCCATGAAGCCAGCAGTTACACACTGCGCAAGAGGGGGTACCAGTGTTGGTGTGGCCAGTCCGGTGCAATCAGTATCATCCATGGTTTGTCCTGTTTGATCTTTAGTAGTACTATGGAGAGGAGAGGCAGGGGAGGAAAGGCATAAACTGATAGATTTCTCCAGCTGAAGGACAGAGCATCCACTTTCCAGGCTTGTTTGTGGGCAGTCCTTGTGCAGAATTTGTCCAATTGGCAGTTCTGGGGGGAGGCAAGCAGTTCTACATCGGGGCTCCCCCATTTGTTTATCAACACTCTGGAGGAGTGTTCCACAGCACAAGAATCTGATAGTCTATTGGCCATTTTGGGCCAATTTCTAGCTTTTTCAAGTCCCCCTGTATAAAACCCGCTTTGGCGTGGCTTTGCATGATTTTGTTCACAGCGCAGCATTGGGCAGCTCCGCTTAATTGGGTTTAAACCATTCTCAGCTCCACAAAGTCTGCTCTTCACTTTTCCCCTTAGAACTGATCTAGTGCTCATAATTAACACCCTATTCCTACTCTAAAGCCTGGCACTTGCTCACTAAAGCAATTATATAAGTCAGCACTAAAAAATTAAAAGCACTACACCCTCACAAACTCCCCTTGAGTACCTTGTTCCCCATTGACCCTTTTTTTCAATTATAAAGGAATTCCCAATACTATTCTAGCATGTCCAAAGGTCAGTTGTCGATCTCCTCTCCGGTCCAGCTGGTGAATCTGGGAATCTTGAGGCAATGTTACAACTGCCTCATGTACACAGACAACCCTCTCCTCCTCCCAACAAATTCCAACACATGAGAGATGCAACCATATAGCCAAACTGGAGGCTAAGCTCTCTCAACTCAGTACTGGCGTAACCAGTCAGGAGGAGAAGGAAACCACACTCACTAAAATTCCAGTCTCACATAGACCTACCACGACAGCAAACCAAACACAAACACACAGAAACATACTCGGAGGCTCTAAATAAAAATATGCCTAAGCAGCAGAGACCTCCAAAGCAGACACCCAAGTAACCGCTACCCCAAAACAAAACACGTGCAACACATAGCTCACAAAGCCAGTGTGCCGAACAGTCACAGCCCTTAAGGCTAAACAACACACCTGATACACTTGTAATAGGTGACTCTATTGTCAGGCACACTGACGTCCCGCTCACCAGGCCGAACAAGGAGAAGGTCACGGTGAGCTGCCTGTCGGGCGCTAGGATCCGCCACATAACACAAGCACTCAGGTCACTCCAAGGCAAGTACAAATATGACTCAGTCATTGTCCATGCTGGTGTGAATAACCTGAAACGTACCTCCCTGGACTACATGAAAAGAGACATAGAGGAGCTCTCTGAGCATGTAGCCCAGGCCAGTATGACCGTGACCTTGAGTAGCATCTTACCCTCACCAAGAATGATGCCACAATATGAAGACAAGATGATCAATTTCAACAATTGGCTTAAGTATTGGTGTCATTCAAAGGGGATCCAATGCCTGTCAGCCTGGGATGACATGCTCTACAAGCTATGATGCTTCACTAGGGACGGCTTGCACCTGTCACCCCTGGGCTTTCGGATATTGGCAAAGGCTCTTGCCACCCCCATAGTGCATTTTTTAGGCAAGGCTCAAAAGACAAACCCACCTCCATAGGTATCACAAGGGATAAGAAACTAAGAGTAATGCTACTCAACGCCAGAAGTCTAAACCTCAAGATGCACGCACTCGAAACTCTCCTTAGCATGGAGAACATCGATATCTGTGCAGCAACAGAAACCTGGTTCAAGGCTCCCTAGAGCACCCCAGCACTACCAGGTTATACCTCATACCATGCTTTTCGGCCAGAAAACTTGGACTGAACCACAAAAGGAGGGGGAGTATCAATATTCATCAGAGATACCCACACCTCCAGACTGGTGGCACAGCACGAAGCATCAGAGACTATCTATGTGCAACTAACAGTGCGTAAAACTGCCTTCCAGTTTATAGACTGCTACAGACCACCCTCCCAAACCCAGGAACCCCACTCGGCCTTCCTGAGAACACTGGAAAATATGAAGGTCTCTCCAAACACCATTATATTGGGCGACTTCAACTACCCGAACAGACTGGGAGCATTACTCTAGCTCCAACACCCTAGCCCAAAGGTTCCTAGAATTTATAAACTCAAATGCTATGGAACAACTTGTTACCACTCCCACAAGAGTGGAAAACATACTGGACCTGATCATCACGAACATGGGGGCTCTATGCTCCAGACCAGAAGTGTATCCCTCACTGGTAAGATCAGACCATAAACTAATCTCACTGGATATTCAATCCCGACCCCACCCCCTGCCCAGAAGACCACAGTGAAAAACTTCTCTAAAGCAAATTTCACACTCCTCAAAACCGAGGTGGAATCCTTCAAATCCCCCGGGCCTGTGGAAAATACGGCCCAGACCGCAGAATCCTTTACAAACACATTCTATGAACACCTTCAGGAATGCATGGATCATGCAAGACCCAATCCTCCACAGGCAGGCGTCCTGTCTGGTGGACCCCAGCCATAAACAAACTATACAATAGAAGGAGGAAGCTACTACATGATAGAGCAAAATCCCAAAAAGGGAAGGCATCTCTGATCAGTATTAGCAAAAAACTACGGGCACTAATAAAATTGTCTAAGGCCAGCTTCGAGAGAAAAATTGCACAGGACACTAAGGATAATCACAAGGCTTTCTTTACTTATGTTAGGAACCTGGGTGGGAATTCCCAGATATGCTCAGAATTAGTCCAAAATGACATAAAATACACCGAACCCACAGACATTGCCAACATCCTAGCTGACAGGTTCAGCGCAAACTTCTCCACCCCTCCCCATCAAAAGGGCAAATATCTATCCCAGCAGAGTGCTGCCCCCCTGACATCTCAGATGCTCAGGTAAGAGCCGACCTCTCCAAAGCAAAAAACACAGCATCAATGGGACCAGTCGGTGTCCCGGGCTGTGTCCTACATGAACTCCAAGAAGAGCTAAACCCAAACATAAAACTACTGTTCAATCTCAGCCTTACTACAGGATATGTACCCAAAGAGTGGCATTCAGCAACAGTGGTCCCTCTCCACAAAGGTGGTGCCTCAACGGATCGTGGAAACTATCGCCCCAAAGGTCTGACTAGCTTGGTCTGCAAAGCTATGGAAAGGATCATCATGGACCTCATAAATAAAGATATTGGGGACCTACAGACACTGGATCCTATCCAGTTTGGCTTTGTTAAGGGCAGATCCTGCCTCTTAAACCTGGTCGATTTCTTTGAAACAGTCACCAAGGCCATTGACGAGGGGAAGGTGGTCCACACAGCCTACCTGGACCTCGCAAAAGCCTTCGATACAATACCCCATTCTGGCATTATAGATAAGCTTACCAGCTTAAATATAAACCCCTATATCACTAAGATGGGTTGCAAACCAGCTCAAGGACAGAACCCACATGGTTAGAATTGCTGGAGCAATGTCAGACTCCAAACCAGTTACAAGTGGCGTCCCACAAGGCTCAGTCCTGGGACCTCTCTTCTTCGGTATATATTTCTCGGAGGTACAGGCCAACACGCAAGGACTGTGGCTGACCAAGTTTGCAGATGACTGCAAACTAGGCGCCATAATCGACTCTCTAACCGACACAAGCATCCTACAAAAGGGCCTCATAGAAACAGACAACTGGTGCCAGAGCCATGGCCTCAAGCTAAACACCAAAAAGTGTATAGTCATCCCCTTTGGCAAAAACAAAGTGCCCGCAAATTATCACATAGGTGGTAATCCATTAAGTACGGAAGAAGTAATTAGGGACCTGGGGACCCAAGTTGATAGCAATCTCTCATTTGAAAACCACGTGGCCAAAGTGGTTAGAAAAACATTTTATATAGCCCACCTAATCATGAAGGGATTCACATCTAGATCAGAGGAGGTCATCGTGCCTCTTTACTCATCCCTCATCAGGCCCATAATTGAGTACAATGCCCCTTTTGGGATGTACCTTACCAGACACCTGCAGCAACTGGAAAGACCCCAAAAGTACCTCACCAAGAGGATCAAAGGGCTCAAACAGATGCCATATGCTGCCCGGTTAAAGAAACTCCAGCTCTACTCAGTGGGTTACCGCCTGCTCAGAGGCGATCTGTGCCTGACGTATAAAGCCATGTCCAACCCGGAATTAATGGACATGCTGCACCTCAGAAAATCCAAATCCCATCGAGCTACGCGCTCGAGAGACTTGAACCTCCGTTCTGAAATAAATAGGACATGCTGGAGGGACAGATTCATAACCCAGAGGCTCCCTTCACTCTGGAATAAAATCCCAGTCCAGGTTAGGCAGAGTCCCTCATTGACTCTCTTCAAGAGGAATCTTGATGAGTGGATGGGAAATCGTAGGTTTACCCCGGATATCACTTCTGTGTCACTGTTAGACAGAGGCACAGTATACTAACCTCAAAAAAGGGCATAGCAAAATTCATTTAAAATGGGTGGCGAAAGCCAAACACACTCTGGCTAGGCTTATAAATGCCCTAGGGCAGATAGCCTAGTATGAACCTATGAACATGTTGAAAGTCTTTGGTTCCAGTTTCCACTCTTGTGGGTCCATGAGATTTCTGCTTAGTTCGTCTGCCAGTGTATTTAGTATTCCTGGCAGGAATTGAGCTTGTAGATGCACTTGTTAGCTCAAGGCTGTGTTCCAGAATGCCATGGCTAGTCTGCAGAGGGGGTATGAATGGGTACCCCCTGCTTGTTTATGTACCACATAGCAGTGGTGTTGTCCGTGTTTAACATTAATTGTCCTGGAAGAATGTGGTCCTTTAAGGCTGTCAGAGCATTCTGTACAGCTAACATTTCTTTTTGACTGATACGCAGGTGCATTTGACTTGGGTTCCATTTGCCATGAATGCACTTCCCTGCCATGTGAGCCCCCCATGCATAGTCTGATGAGTCTGTTGTTAGGGTTTGGGCGGCAGGGGGTACAGTGAATGGTAGTCCCTTGTTTTGGTGGCAGGCCGCCACCAAAGGAACTCTAACTGTAGGCAAGGTATGATAGGAATCACTGCTTCTAGATCATGAGAATGTTGACACCATAGGCTTTTTAGACACAACTGTAGTTTCCTCATATGCAGTCTTGCATATTGTATTAGTAGAATGCAGGAGGCCATGAACCCCAAGGCTTGCATTATTTGCCTTGCAGACAGCAGGGTTTTTGTGGCCATTAGTTTGAAGTAAGTTGTCAAATGAATTTGTTTCTCTGGCATGAGGAAAGTCACCTGGGAAGTTGTGTTCAAGCCTGCTCCCAGGAATATAATTTGTTGACAGGGTACCAGATGTGATTTCTTTTAGTTTATGGTGTACCCCAGACAAGTTAGCACCTTTTGTACAAATGCCAGATGATTCAAAAGTATGTCCTGGCTTTTTGCCTGAATTAGACAATCGTCCAGGTATGGGTATATTTGAATATTTCTTTGCCTGCAAAATGCAATAACTGGAGCTAGGCACTTTGTGAATACCCTGGGCACAGTAGATAAGCCAAAGGGCAGTGCAGAGAATTGATAGTGCATGTAGCCTGCTTTGAAGTGTAGGTATCTTCTGCAAGATTCCCTGATTGGGATATGCAGGTAGGCTTCCTTTAAATCCAGTGTTGCCAACCAGGCATCCTTGCCTAGCATAGGAAGCAACTGGTGAAGAGTTAGCATCTTGAATTTTGGAATCGACAAAAAGGTCCAGGATGGACGCCATGAGTTGTCTTTTCTGGGTACCAGGAAAAGTCTTGAGTAGAAACCTTGTCTCTTTTCCTCTTCTGGTACAGTATGAATAGCCTAAGAGAGAGAGTACTTGCTTTTGAGCCTCTGCCCACTGATTTGGGAGTAGATCTGGCCAACTGTTTGGGGTTGGTAATGTGTGGAAGTGAAATCTGTATCCTTGGGAAACTATATTTAAAACCCATTTGTTCTAGGTAAGGAGTTCCCAGTTTTCTGCTTACAGAGCAATCTTTCCCCGTAAAGGAGCAGTCAATTGTGAAGTGCTTGGAAATTTTAAAGTTAAGTCATTGAGACAGCTTACCATAGGGGGAAGTCTTACTACTCCCTGATTTGGAAGAGGGAGACCCCCACTGCTTAGTCCTGTGTGTACCCTGGGACTGATGCCTGGGTGTTCTGCTGGTTCTGGGTCTGGACTGAGGAGGCTTGGAAGAGGAAGGAAAGGACCAATTCTTAGAGAGCCAATGCCTACTAAATCTTGGAGGCTGTACTTGTAGGAAATCTTTAACAGTTTGCATAGATTTAGCTTTTTCCTCCATCTTTTTAAGAACTTGTTCTGCTTTGTTGCCAAACAGGCTGTCCTGACTTAAGGGAGCATCCAGCAATTTAGTTTTAACATGATCTGGCAAGGATTGCTCCTTAAGCCAAGCATGCCTTCTAAGTACAGACCTGGTGACAGCAGCCCTGCAAGATGCCTCTAGTGAATCAAAACCACATTGCAAAGTATGTTTTCCAACCGGTTCAGCAGAATGCATTAAATCCTGTAAATCCTTATTTTCAGCACAGTCAGGAATCAACATAATTTTCTGTTTAAGCAATCCAATAATATTCTGCTGATACTTTAACATGTGAAACTGGCAGTTTAAGGCCCTAATGGCCAAGGTTGCAGAGGTGTCACCTTCTTACCCCATCTATCCAGGGCCCTGGAATCTCTATCAGAGGGGGTAAGATTTTTGGCAGTAGTAGCCTTAATGCCCTTGGGTACCTGTGAAATGGTTTCAGGATCCGCAGTAGGATTTTAAAAAATGAACTTGAGAGAGTCAGGAAACTTGTAATATCTATTAGGTTTTCTGGGAGCAGGAGGTAAAAAGTTAGGGGCCAGGCTAGATGCTAAAAAGGCATCATCAACAATGTCTAGTACAGAAGGGATAGCTAAAGGCCTGTGTTGGGGTAGGAGCAAGAAATCCCTAAGCCTCTTTAGAATCAGAGTAATCTTGGCTTTCCCAGTGAAAATGCTCCCTAACAGTATGCAAGGTTTCACGAAAAGAAAAATCCTCTGGGGGGGGAAGCAGAGGGAATAGAGTCCTTTGCATCAGAATCCTCATAGGTAGATAAGGGTAAATCCTGGTCTGTGGAAACAGAAATTTCAGAATCCTGGTCAGAAGTATCATAAGCAAATTCAGTCCTAGGTCTCTTAGAGGGGGAAGGTTGGCTTCCCCTGATAAAAGTAATAAGGTCTTCAACCATTCTTAACATTTGTTTTTTAGGCATAGAGGCCTGACCATGTGGTCTGGGCGTCTGTTTTCTAGGCATTGTTCGAGTTTTAGGCCTTGAAGAAGAAGATGGCGTTGGTTTAATATGCAAGTCAGTAGGCCTGAATACACCCTCAGAAGCCGGTGCCTACACAGCAGCTCCGGACCCATCCAAAGTAGAGACATCCGCAGGTTCCACAGTTGAAGCATCACGCGGCATACCGGACTCCGAATGGGTCTCAGTAGAGGGCTGCGAATCTGAAGTAGCGGGTATCAGGGGCTGCGAAAGTGCCTCACTGAGTACCGGCGAACTGGCAACTAGCTTAGGAGAAGCATCGTCGGCAGCGTTGGACTTAGGTGGCCTGTCTCTGTCTTTATCTTTGCGTTTTTTCGGAATGTCATTAGTCAGGTGGCTTACCGAAGACATATCTGGATAATTGAACCGAGTATCAAAATATTTAGAAGCGTAAATATACCGACGATGAACAGTTTGTGGTTTAAATAAGGCACAAAACCGACAGCGAGGTACGTTGTGGTCAAGGCCTAGGCAAGGAATACAGTACGAATGAAAATCTTTATGAGGTATTTGCTTTCCACAAGAAATACAATTATTGACTTACTGACATCGGTTTAGAGCAAGAAAAAAAGTTTCCCCAACAGGGTACTTAGCTTTAGTTGAAGACTTCGGTTCTAAAACTCAAAAATGAAAATTTCAGGAGTCGGCCGACTGGCACTTGCGAACTGCTTCTGCTTCGGGTACCGCACGGCAAAAAAAACTGATGTAATGGCATCGGCTGCATGCTTTATACCCCTGACTACCTGACGTCACAGAAGATGAGAAAGCAACCGACGCAGGACCCAAGACTTTGATAATCAGGCCGACTGAGGGCTACTGCAAGCAGATAACTCAAATGTGACGACTGCAACAGTGAAACACGAAGAACATCAGGAATTTCACCTTCTGAGGTGATGACAGGGAGAAAAATGCCCCTCACACTTCCTTGTGAGCCAGACAAGTTGGACAATCGACAGTTACTGACAGCAGTAGAACACCAAAAGTGGCTGAAAGACATACAGGGGGTATGTGACACTATAGCCAGAAAACAGGCACACCGTCTGTGGAAGAGCATGCCAGCACCTCCCACAGAAATGCAACTACAGTGCGGAGATGAAGTGATTATCAAAAACTTTCAGAAAGGGGGACCATGGGACAGTAACTGGCAGAGTCCATATGAAGAGAAAGAACAAATAGGACCGTTGGTATACGGGGTACAAAGGAAGAATAAGGAATAGGTTAACCTTCGAAAGCAGGGGACGTCCAAACCAAAGCAACATACCATGTTGGTTCATAAAAATCAGTGTAAGCTAATGAAAGCCAAAACAGAGTTAGGAAAGTAACAGTCTATTATAGTCTGTTAATAGTGCTAGGAAAGTAACAGTCTATTTAAATTTGTTTCTAGATGCCGACAAATCCAGTTGGACGGCAGCCAGAGGAAACTAGACCTTGCATACGGAAATGCAAGTTTTGGGCGTGCATTATAGTAACACTCTTACGGACTGTGACATTAATACTCTATATTTTGTATGTTATACATATTTTTAAAGAGATTAAGGCACTCAAAGCGTGCAATGTAAATAAAGAAAATGATCAGGTAAGGGTAATTCAAAAAAGAAATGTACATATAACACAAAATGTAAATAAACAAGTTGTAAAGAAAAAATGGGGAGAGAGACTCCAATATAACAGATGACAAGAACAGGGACACCATGACTGGGTACCTGATTTCAATACATTTTTGGCTATGCAAAAATTGTTTGCAAAGGTACACAAAAATAGAATTATAAAACAGGTTTTATGTTTAAAGGATCTTATAAAAATAGAATTATAAAACAATCAGCCATAAAAGAACATTTACAGTTGATGGAAGCAGGAAAAAGAGATACTCTCTTTTCAAAAGAAAGGGACAGTCAGGGTTGGCGTTAGTAATTGTAACAATTCCATTACTTTACACTAACTTTGGTCATGTGACAAGCTTGCGTATCACAGAGGAGCTGATAAAATAAAAACAGTATGGGAGTTAACACGTAACATTTTTTTAAGGAAGGGATAAAAGACTTCTTTAAGAGTGAGGCCACAACTAATTTAATGGACCAAGAGAATGTTACAGCTCTGGCAGAAGGGTTCATTTTCATGTGTGGGAAGAACGCTTACAAATAGCTACTGACAGGATGGCAAGGATCCAGTTATATAGGGTATGCAGGTCCGATGATGACAATTGCTCACACATTACCAGAGGACATGGTAAGAAATCACCAGAGAAAGAGGGAGGCTCCTGATAGTTTTTTCTACATTAGGGGAAGATCTAAAACAGTTGGACATAGGAGATGGTGTTCTGTCCGGAGCTGGAATCTTTCTTTGGTATGCTGCCGCTAAGGCAATATGGGAATTACGGACAGTTGCAAAGCTGATGAATGTTTTAGCAAATGCAACTTATGGAGCCATCTCAGACATAACAGAAGAGATGGTACCAATGAGGACAATGGTCCTCCAAAACAGAATGGCTTTGGATTACCTGCTGCTAGCCGGGGGGCTATGTGCTCTAATCAAAACGGAATGCTGTACATATATTCCCAATAAACCGGAATCCATACATCAACATTTATAGAGAATTAAACAAAACGAATCAACCACAAAGGGTAAAGTGCCTTGAGCAAAATGTAGTTTCAAAATCCAAATAACCTTTTCTTGAGGCACAACACGACATTAAGAAGCTTGACCTTTTATTAAACACACTGAACTAAAGAACAAAAACAATAAAACATCCAGTAAGCGCTTTCACATTCTCTTGAATGCTTCATCAGACTGTTAAAAAAGCTAAGCCATTTCTACATTTAAATACCTTTGCTGTTACTTCATCAACCAAACAATATTGTTCCTTACTTGATGACATCAGTGCTTAACTGATTAAAAAATTAACTAAAAAATTGCTGGCTGAAATTCATGTTCAAAACCTCTGTGATTCTTTATATTAAAAACAAATATTTAATTTATAACAGATACTTCAATCTCATGCAGCTTAAAAACATATATACAACATATCTCAAACTATATGTTCCACTATTTAAAAAAACCTGTGCTTATGTATAAATGTATACTATAAAAATATAAAATATCTCAAATATACATGTTGTTTATTAATAGATTCGTGAGCCATCCTGAAAAAAGCTAGACTAATAGCTTATAAACAATGTTAATGCTTGTTGTCCCTTGCTATCAAGAAAGGTTTCATGGACACCCTGTAATTCAAACCAGATAGTCTATCTGCTTATAGCCTCATGATCCACCTTGTCTCTCTTTGTTCAGTGTAGTTTCTATGATCACCTAGCCTAATGTTCTTATATACAAACTCAATCACAGTAAATTTAAAACCATGTGTACTCCCTTCATTTATAACATGTCTAGCTACGGCATTGCTGTCATCTTTCCTGTTTATAGCATAGACATGTTCTCTAACTCTTTCTCGAAGGGTCCTATTTGTCTTTCCTACATAAAAATGACTACATTTTGTGCAGACCGCTAGGTATATTAAATCCCGTGACTTGCAGTCTGCATAAATTGAAAAATTATACGATCTTCCACTGTCAGGATGGACAAAACTATTGCTATTAGACATGTAACTGCAATGGTTACATGTCCTACAAGCATAGGTCGCTTTTCTATCAGATGTTAACACCAATTTATTATTTCTCCCATAACATAATAGTTGTTTGAGTGATTTTGTATTCTTGTAAGTAAATCTAGGTTTATCACCCACAAGTCTCTGTATATCATCATCTATTGGGAGAATATTCCAATTTCTGTAGAAGATCTCCCTGATCTTCTTATTATTTGTATACGGTATTACATGCTGTTGCGGCCTGAACAAGGCTCTTCTTTCATTTTGATGAGCTATCTGTCAACCTCTGTATATGTAGGGTTTTCCACTTACTCTCCTATCTACAACCTCTTCCTGATGAAAACTCCTTTCTTCTGACATATACCCTCTCTCTTTGAATTCATTAGATAAGGTCTGTATGGTTTCCTGAAACCTAGTCTCATCTGTGGTGAGTCAAGAGACCCTAAGTGCTTGACCCTTTACTATATTGCGATAGATATGTGGGGGTGCATACTAGTGCGATGTAGCAAAGACTTTCTTCTACATTCTTTTCTGAATAACTGTGTTTGTATAGTGTTGCCTTCTTTCAGTAGTATGACATCCAAAAATTCAATTTCGTGTAGTGACCATTTCCCTGTGAAAGACAGGAAACTTGTGGTGCCATTTATATATTAAATGAACTCTTTTAGTGTCTGCTCATCACCTTTCCATATTAAATAAACATCATCAACAAACCTTTTATATAATAATATATTTGTCTCATAATATGAACTACGTATAATATAGGTGTATTCCCAGTATGCCATAACTATGTTTGCATATGAATTCGCACAAGGAGTGCCCATTGCCACTCCTTTCTGTTGGATAAAATATTGGTTTTCATACGCAAACATTATTTTTTAAAACCAAATCCATTAGTAAAGCACATCTTATTATTCGTTCTCTTGGCATATCTTTCTCAATCAAGAACAGCCTCATGTAGTCCACCCCTGTATCATTAGGAATAGATGTAAATAATGGTGTTACATCCAACGTCACCATGTATTCTGTCTCAGTATCACTAGGTATACAGTCTGTAAGGCTTTCCAGAAATTGTTGTCTGTCCCTTACTACTGTAGGAATTTGTTCCACTATGTTTCTTAGTTGTTTCTCCAAATATATAGATATTGTTTCTGTTAACCATCCCTTGCTCGAAACTATAGGTCTCAAGGGTGGACTTTCAATGTTCCTATGGACTTTAGGTAATCTCCTAAAAGTCTGTATAGTTGGTTTCTCTATTAAAAACTATTTATAAAGATCTGAATCTATCACTGCACATAACAACAAGTCATATAGTTCAACGTGTATTCCATTAACAACTTTGTTAAGCTTCACACCATCAATATTCGTGTATGTCTCGCTATCATTCAAAAGAATCCGAATCTTGGATTTATACATCTCAGTATCTAATACTACTACTGCACCCCCTTTGTCAGCATTTCTAAGGACAATCCCCTTGTTTTCCTGTAAATTCTTCAGGGCTTGTTGTTCATCGCTATTCAGATTATAAAAATCACGTTTGACTTTAGCTTCTTTATTATCATATAACTTCAATAGGTCTCTTTCACACGCTTTCTCAAATGACTCTACTAAAGGGTGCATCTGAGGAATAAAAGTTGATGGCTTCTTGAAAATTCTGTTAACATTTTCACATATGTTGTCTCCATATAACATTTTAAGATTTATATTTCTACTAAACATTTTTAAATCAATTAGCATATCAGTAAAGTCAACATCTTTCGCTGGAATAAAAGATGAGCCTCTATTTAAAAGGCTTTTTTCTGACGATGTTAAATGATAACTAGAAATGTTAATAACTAAGTCTGACTTACAGGTTTCAGCACTTATTTCTGAAACTCCAGTCTCTCTTCGGGAAATTTGCGTTTCTTGGATCCCTGTAACGGTGTCCATGGCGTTTTCGTGTTCAGCCGTATGGGTAAGGGGAAAGAAGAAAAAAACCCTTTGTAGAGGTAGTAGGAGATGCACTAACAACATTTGTTTCTTTACTGCGTACATCTTGATTCAGAATTCTTACATTGCTCGTTCCCGCTAAAGCTGGTGGTTCTCTATTGATATCCATCGCATCGTTGTTACATGTGGTATTATTGTTCGTCATCACTTCCTTCCTGGTGGGCGGCTCTACTCCCTTCTTGTTCGATATATCAGGCTCCCTAATTGGTTGAGCTATCGGAATTGATGAGTCTCTTCTTCCATCTACAGATTGGTGGGCTGTCTGTTGCCGATTAATGCCTCTCCCTCTCATTGATTCGCGAGGCCAAGCGACACATTCCCCTCTGGAAATCGAGGAAGTCCCTTTCAAGTTTCTTTTTCTTTCCCTGCATCAATTTATTCTCAAGTAATGAGACATTAGCACTAGCGCTTGCTAAAAAATCACTCATCTCTCCCTGTGTCATATAACCAGCCAATTCTTCACATAATCTAGTAAGTTCAAACATTAAGTCTTTTTCTATTGACATGTACTGCCCTACTAGTAATTTCATATAGCCACAGCTGGTCTCAAGATTGAGTTGTTGCCATTTACTAAGTAGTTCAGGGTAAGTGTTACCGAAATTCAGCATCTTAAGTATACGTAAACCATGTGGAACTACTTTAAAATTAATGCAAGCTTCCATATGCCTACGTTGTCATTGTGTACATTTCAGTTTCTCTAGAGTTTGTTCTATTTTCCTCGTTAGTTGTATAACATTAATATTTCTATCAATATCACTATTTCTTTTATTAGTCTAGCTATTAGTCTAGCTTTTTTCAGGATGGCTCACAAATCTATTAATAAACTACATATATTTTTGATACATATTTTTATAGTATACATTTATACATAAGCACATTTTTTTTAAATAGTGGAACATATAGTTTGAGATGTGTTGTATATATGTTTTTAAGCTGCATGAGTTTGAAGTATCTATTATAAATTAAATATTTGTTTTTAATATAAAGAATCACAGAGGTTTTGAACATGAATTTCAGCCAGCAATTTTTTAGTTAATTTTTAAATCAATTAAGCACTGATGTCAACAAGTAAGTAACAATAATGATTGGTTGATGAAGTAGCACCAAAGGTATTTAAATGTAGAAATGGCTTAGCTTTTTAACAGTCTGATGAAGCATTCAAGAGAATGTGAAAGCGCTTACTGGATGTTTTACTGTTTTTGTTCTTTAGTTCAGTGCGTTTAACAAAAGGTCAAGCTTCTTATTGTCATGTTGTGCCTCAAGAAAAGGTTATTTGGATTTTGAAACTACATTTTGCTCGAGGCACTTTACCCTTTGTGGTTGATTCGTTTTGCTTAACTCCATTTTTATCATTGAAACAAGGGACATGACGGAAGTGACCACTGAAAAGGACATTGTGAATTCAGCTTTTTCTTTCAATGACACTGTGACCGATACCAATGAAATTTTGTTTAAGAAACTGTTATTAGCTGACAGTAGTCCTTTACTGAAATTATCAAGGATTGATTTAACAAGTAATGAGAGGGGAACCAACGATATTGATAGAAATATTAATGTTATACAACTAATGAGGAAAATAGAACAAACTCTAGAGAAACTGAAATGTACACAATGGCAACGTAGGCATATGGAAGCCTGCATTAATTTTAAAGTAGTTCCACGTGGTTTATGTATACTTAAGATGCTGAAATTCGGTAACACTTACCCTGAACTACTTAGTAAATGGCAACAACTCAATCTTGAGACCAGCTGTGGCTATATGAAATTACTAGTAGGGCAGTACATGTCAATAGAAAAAGACTTAATGTTTGAACTTACTACATTACGTGAAGAATTGGCTGATTATATGACACAGGGAGAGATGAGTGATTTTTTGGCAAGCGCTAGTGCTAATGTCTCATTACAATGCAGGGAAAGAAAAAGAAACTTGAAAGGGACTTCCTCGATTTCCAGAGGGGGAATGTGTTCGCTTGGCCTTGCGAACCAATGAGAGGGAGAGGCAATAATCAGCAACAGACAGCCCACCAATCTGTAGATGGAAGAAGAGACACATCATTTCCGATAGTTCAACCAATTAGGGAGCCTGATATGTCGAACAAGAAGGGAGTAGAGCCACCCACCAGGAAGGAAGTGATGACGAACAATAATACCACATGTAACAACTATGCGATGGATATCAATAGAGAACCGCCAGCTTTAGCGGGAACGAGCAATGTAAGAATTCTGAATCAAGATGTACGCAGTAAAGAAACAAATGTTGTTAGTGCATCTCCTACTACTTCCACAGAGGTTTTTTTTCTTCTTTCCCCTTACCCATATGGCTGAACATGAAAACGCCATGGACACCGTTACAGGGATCCAAGAAATGCATATTTCCCAAAGAGAGACTGGAGTTTCAGAAATAAGTGCTGAAACCTGTAAGTCAGACTTGGTTATTAACATTTCTAGTTATCATTTAACATAGTCAGAAAAAAGCCTTTTAAATAGAGGCTCATCTTTTATTCCAGCGAAAGATGTTGACTTTACTGATATGCTAATTGATTTAAAAATGTTTAGTAGAAATATAAATCTTAAAATGTTATATGGAGACAACATATGTGAGAATGTTAACAGAATTTTCAAAAAGCCATCAACTTTTATTCCTCAAATGCACCCTTTAGTAGAGTCATTTGAGAAAGCATGTGAAAGAGACCTATTGAAGTTATATGATAATAAAGAAGCTAAAGTCAAATGTGATTTTTATAGTCTGAATAGCGATGAACAACAAGCCCTGAAGAATTTACAGGAAAACAAGGGGGTTGTCATTAGAAATGCTGACAAAGGGGGTGCAGTAGTAGTATTGGATACTGAGATGTATAAATGCAAGATTCAGACTCTTTTGAATGATAGTGAGACATACACAAATATTGATGGTGTGAAGCTTAACAAAGTTATTAATAGAGTACACGATGAACTATATGACTTGTTGTTATGTGCAGTGATAGATTCAGATCTTTATAAATATTTAATACAGAAACCAACTATACAGACTTTTAGGGGATTACCTAAAGTCCATAGGAACATTGAAAGTCTACCCTTGAGACCTATAGTTTCGAGCAAGGGATGGTTAACAGAAACAATATCTATATATTTGGAGAAACAACTGAGAAGCATAGTGGAACAAACTCCTACAGTAGTAAGGGACACACAACAATTTCTGGAAAGCCTTACAGACTATATACCTAGTGATATAGAGACAGAATACATGGTGACTTTGGATTTAACATCATTATTTACATCTATTCCTAATGATACAGGGGTGGAATACATGAGGATGTTCTTGACTGAGAAAGATATGCCAAGAGAACGAATAATAAGATGTGCTTTACTAATGGATTTGGTTTTAAAAAATAATGTGTTTGCGTATGAAAACCAATATTTTATCCAACAGAAAGGAGTGGCAATGGGCACTCCTTGTGCGAATTCATATGCAAACATAGTTATGGCATATTGGGAATACACCTATATTATACGTAGTCCATATTATGAGACAAATATATTATTATATAAAAGGTTTGTTGATGATGTTTATTTAATATGGAAAGGTGATGAGCAGACACTAAAAGAGCTCATTCAATATATAAATGGCACCACAAGTTTCCTGTCTTTCACAGGGAAATGGTCACTACACGAAATTGAATTTTTGGATGTCATACTACTGAAAGAAGGCAACACTATACAAACAGTTATTCAGAAAAGAATGTAGAAGAAATTCTTTGCTACATCGCACTAGTATGCACCCCCACATATCTATCACAATATAGTAAAGGGTCAAGCACTTAGGGTCTCTGGACTCAACACAGATGAGACTAGGTTTCAGGGACCCATACAGACCTTATCTAATGAATTCAAAGAATGAGGGTATACGTCAGAAGAAAGGAGTTTGCATCAGGAAGAGGTTGTAGATAGGAGAGTAAGTGGAAAACCCTACATATACAGAGGCTGAAAGATAGATCATCAAAATGAAAGAAGAGCCTTGTTCAGGCCGCAACAGCATGTAATACCGTATACAAATAATAAGAAGATCAGGGAGATCTTCTACAGAAATTGGAATATTCTCGCAATAGATGATGATATACAGTAACTTGTGGGTGATAAACCTAGATTTACTTACAAGAATACAAAATCACTCAAACGACTATTATGTTATGAGAGAAATAATAAATTGGTGTTAACATCTGACAGAAAAGGGACCTATGCTTGTAGGACATGTAACCAGTGCAGTTACATGTCTAATAGCAATAGTTTTGTCCATCCTGACAGTGGAAGATCGTATAATTTTTCAATTTATACAGACTGCAAATCACGGGATTTGATATACCTAGCGGTCTGCACAAAATGTAGTCATTTTTATGTAGGAAAGACAAATAGGACCCTTCGAGAAAGAGTTAGAGAACATGTCTATGCTTTAAACAGGGAAGGTGACAGCAATGCCATAGCTAGACATGTTATAAATGAAGGGAGTACACGTGGTTTTAAATTTACTGTGATTGAGTTTGTATATAAGAACATTAGGCTAGGTGATCATAGAAACTACACTAAACAAAGAGAGACAAGGTGGATCATGAGGCTACAAGCAGATAGACTATAAGGTGTGAATGACAGGGTGTCCATGAAACCGTTCTTGATAGCAAGGGACAACAAGCATTAACACTGTTTATAAGCTATTAGTCTAGCTTTTTTCAGAATGGCTCACGAATCTATTAATAATCAACATATATATTTGATATTTTTATAGTATACATTTATACATAAGCACGTTTTTGTAAATAGTGGAACATATAGTTTGAGATGTATATATGTTTTTAAGCTGCATGAGGTTGAAGCATCTATTACAAATTAAATATGTGTTTTTAATATAAAGAATCACAGAGGTTTTAAACATGAATTTCAGCCAGCAATTTTTTAGTTCATTTTTTAATCAATTAAGCACTGATGTCATCAAGTAAGGAACAATAATGATTGGTTGATGAAGTAACAGCAAAGGTATTTAAATGTAGAAATGGCTTAGCTTTTTTAACAGTCTGATGAAGCATTCAAGAGAATGTGAAAGTGCTTACTGGATGTTTTATTGTTTTTGTTCTTTAGTTCAGTGTGTTTAATAAAAGGTCAAGCTTCTTATCGTCGTGTTGTTTCCCAAGAAAAGGTTATTTGGATTTAGAGAGAATTGCTGAGGTTTCCTTAAAATCTAGGAAAACATGGAGTACAGAGTGGTCTGGTTGGTTAAGCAGACTGTTTTCAGGCTGGTGGGGTACTATTCACAGCATTGATTGCCTTAATTGTCATTATCTTTTTATCTACGACAGTTTGTATGAGTGTTAAAAGTTGTCTTAATAGAACCATTAATCAAGCGACTGTCATCAGCAATGAAAAAATGGTATGAAATACAATAAATGAAAGGGTTCAAAGTACAGAGGATCATATTCTTCTGTAAACTGCATATTTCTTTTTGGTTTAATTAAAATAAAAAGGGGGAATTGATAGAGATTATATAAAGTTACATATACTTTCCCCAAAGCAATTTAATGTATGCTTCAATGCAAAGGATGTGTGCTTATTATTAACACAAGGTTTTGACTGGTAAAGCAAGGGTTAACTTGATACAACATTTTGAAATAAATGCTTCTTTGTAATAGCAGAAACTGCAAGGCTGAACCACAAAAGACAACTTGCTTAAGCAAGCATGAAAGTAGTTAAGAACAGATAAGGAAAAATGGCTGTATCTGACACCTGAGAAAATAATTTCTAAAACATGCTTAGTTAGCTTTACTGTAAATATGTTTGTCTAGTTAGTTTGTTTTTGTGGGCTAAACATAACTGTAAATGGCATCCTGTTATAATCATAATAATAATAATAATAATAATATTTGGAAGATATAAAAAAGGAAGTCGATAAGCAGGGACTTTTTGTAAAGTATTCAGATACAACAAAGGAAGAAAATAACCAAAGAAGGACATGGAACAAAAATCAATCATGAAAACCGCAAGGACAATGGAAAACAACATATGGTTCTTTGAAAAGATATATAAACTGGACATTGTTTTCTCTTTTTCAGAGACGTCTTAATCAAGGGTGCACTGATTTTGAGAGACTCAGTTCATGAGAAACAGACACTTTATTCTAGCCATGTTATAATACAACTGAAATAACTGAGTGTTAACTGCTTGGCAAGACTTTTGTTTGAATACAATAAATAATAATGGATACAGTAGTACGTTGTCAGTCTGGTCACTTACTGTCATTTCATAAAATTTAAGTGTCATTAGTTAAAAAACAATGACAAAAGTGTTACCGATGGATTTTTTTTACATCTTTATTACATCATAACTGAAACAACATGGGTACACATAGAGCAGGTGTTTACAACTGGTGTGCCACGGCATAGGTCGACAGGTGTGCCTCAAGATTTTTTAAAAAGATAGCTTTTTAAAACTTTACTTCGCTCAACTGCTGTTGCTGCCACTGAAAATGTCTGTCCACCACCCACCAGAAGCCACTTTGCCTCCCTTTTATTTTAAATTAAGTAACTGCAAGAATTATCACAGAGGTGAGATATTACAGCACAGATGCTCTGACTAACCCAAATACACATGGGTACAAAACACGACGCTGCCATCTTGGCTATGTTCAAGGACAATAGGCCCCTACTGGTAGAGGGACTAGCAAAAGGACTAAGAGGCGAAATTACAGAAAGCAGGGGTGGAGCATGGTTGACACTTAGGATCCTGAATTAGATACTGAACCTGGGTGTCGAGTGAGAAGCTTCATGAGCTTTTATCTGGTGCCAGTCATACTGAAGTACTTTCTGGAAGTATTTGCACTTCACAGATTTAAATGTGTGGTCCGAAAATTTTAGGTAGCTCAAGGACTACCTAGTAAAGTAAATAAAAGACGGATGCATAGCTGTCCACCTTCTGTCACCAAAATGTGGAACACTGCCTCACACCCTAGCAACTTCATATAGGAAGTTAACAGCATGGTTAAAATGAGCTACTATTATGGGGGGTGTAGTTGACATAATAGTTTTTAGGCCTTTGCCTCACAAATACGAATAACAGGATTTGTTTCTAAATTCTGGCTATTACTTATACCAGGCCTTTGCCTCACAAATACGAAGTACAGGATTTGTTTCTATATTCTGGCTATTACTTACACCCAGACAGTTCCAACAATAGTAGGAGCAACAGGTCTAAAAGAATTTACAGTCATATTCAGATAAGACGCCGATACAAGTAACACTGTATGAACTGCATTGGCTTATTAGTGGGTACCGTTACAGCAATGCTGCTTGGAAACTTTGGTCTTCTATACGGCACTTTGGTCTAGTAGCGACTTACGAGATTAGGTTTTCTGCTGACAACCACTTGTCCAAAGGCCTGTAAAATGAACTAGAGTCATACTCTTTCCACCATCTTCTGGACTATTTAATAGGCGTGTCTGTCAGTTCCATGACCTAACAAAGTGATTTGCAGTTTGTTTGTGTTAAAGTCATTTGCAGTTTGTTTGCGTTTATTGAACATTCTTTGGCTAATTCGTCTTTGGTTTTCTGAATGGTTCTACTTGATTGTGCATCTAAATCAAGTGTACTGCAGCTGCAACTGTCTCTAACTTAGTTCTGGCATTTGTAAACGTAAGCTGTTTTACTTGGAAGTGGGCGACTTAAGTGAAAGGGAGTGAGTGTGAATCATACCTTTCAGCTGTCACACATTATGAGGTATATCACTCATTTTAGTTCTCAACCCTAAAGAACTGTACAGGAAAATGTTTTTATACATTTTTCAGTGGTTGTTGAAAACAGAATTTTGTAACAACTTAGAGTTACGTTTTGGTGAGGGATGCATTTTAACAACTGCTTTGGAGGAACTGCTTCATGTTCTACGAAGGCTCAGAAATCCCAAATATTAAATGCAACTAACAAGAGGAAATTATTTTTTAAATCAAAATTATACATATTTTTTGTCAGATTGGCAAAAAATATATATTTTTGGTGCGCCGCAAAACTTTTTTAATTAGTTTGTGTGTGCCATCAGACGAAAAAGATTGAAAATCACTAACATACAGTAACAGAAAAGAAAACAAACCATAAAGACATTTCTCATGGCTTTCACGTTACACTGCATACACATTCTTCACATTATTCACTTTAACATTATGTAAACTGCTTAATTCCTGCCACCCCTTAAACCTCACTACTCCTCCTCATCCCAAGCATTATTCTGCATGTACTTTCTCCACAAATTCTGTTTATTTCATGGTAATTTGTTGCTTCCCTTTTCTAAAGGTCCCACTTTGAGTTATTTTATCTTTTTACAATACAGAGTACTCTAGTTTGATTTTGATCTCCATGTTCTTGCCTTTTTGACAGCCAAATAGCATTAAACTTATTAAGGCCTTACTGAGTCTAGCAATTCAGATCCCATGTTCCAGCTCAACAAAATAATTTCCTTAGTTACAACCATTTCTTCCCCCAACATTTCTGACAAAGTATTCTGCAGTGAATTTTTAAAATATGTCAGATTATTACATTCACAAAAAGCATGTTCCTACTTATCTCTCAATCACATCACACTTTCAGCGTTTGCTGTATACCTGTGGAAACATTCTATGAAGTCTGCTTGGGGTATAAAAATACCTATGCAAAAAATTCCAAGCAAAGATCCTGTCTTCTGGACTTTGCAGCATACTTGGAAGCCATACATTTGCATTCCATTGTTCCTCTGCAAACTTCCTAATCTTTTCAAACCTCCTCTGATTGACTCCTATAACACTGTATTTTATATGCTCTACTAATTATCCCTTTTTTAACAGTAGCTTCCACTCTAAATTTAATTAAACTCTACCAAAGTAGGTCTTTCACTTAGGACCCCCCACACACCTTTATCTTAGCCTATACTGTCATTAATCCCTGGCAGAAAAAGCGATCTCTAACCTACAGTCCAGACTTCTGCTTGGCCTCATCCCACTCTACTACCTTTCCCTCTTTAATAACTTTTTTTGCTAATATTTTTCAGTAGATTTCAGCCTCTTCTGGCACAATCTGAGCCATTTAACAAGATTACTGGCTGAATATGTACAACATTTGGAAGTATATGTAGTTGAAGACAGCAAATCATTGTGCAATCAACAAGTTACCATAAAACTACTTTTAAGCAGTTTGGCAAAATTTGAGACAAGGCAGGAAAATGTAACACTGGCTGACACTTTAGAATAAGAAGGGACAAAAGTATTTAGAAGTATGAATGCACAGTGGACAGGCTTTACTAGGCACTGAGAAAGCAATTTGCTTGCCACTGATGCAATTTAAAGGCAATATGGAAAGATCAAATAGTTTGATAGTTGTGGCAACCACAAAAATGAATCACTGTTGGTGGTCAACCCATGTATATACAACACAATTTGGAGGCACACTTCAACTGCTGTTTACTGATACCATCAGAGTGCAAAGCACAAAAACTGAAATATATTAAACAATTATATACAATTATAAATAACATATGGCAAAAAATCAGCAAAAAAATATTTTACTCAGACACTCATGACACTTTACACTCATGACACTTTAGCTACATGCCTTCTATGCAGAATACAGCAAACCGTTTTTTTTTTTTTTTTATTTGGTGTTTTTATAAGAATGAAGACCTAATTTAACTCATCAACATATTTAATATCTCCAATTAACCTCCACACTCAATATTTTTGGCTTCAGCATATTACATTTCAATATACACCTACTTTCCTTTTTCAAAATATATCTTTCAGACTTAAGTCCCTCCTTATATGCCTGTTAAAACAGTGGACGTTAAACATCTGCAATCATTTTTATGCCTAACTTTAAAATATAATGCAACAATATTTTTTTCTTCACTTCCTCGGGCATTAGTCAAAATTAAAATATAGAATGCATTTTCCTGCAGTACGAAAGGTGATGGCATATTAAAATTCACTACCACAGAAAAGATGATGGTTAATCTAAGAGAATTACTACACATCTGTCATACTGCCCACCACAATGGACTTCCTACATATTTTTAATTAAAAGGATTTTGCAATTTAAACGGAAGAGAGTGACTACAAGGAACAATATCAGCTGAAAATGGAGACTGTTTATGTCTGCTGCTAAAGAGGCATGATGGCTGAAGTGGATAACCACTTCCACTTGAATATAACAGGATTGGTTAAGACATGTCTGTCTTAATGGTCAGCAATAAACCTGTGGTACACAGAGGTAATCAAGAGGGCTTAAGTGAAGTCTGGTAACATACCTGTGACTCAGAGGGTGACAGGACTAACAATAAACAGAGTACAAAGGATAAGTCCAAATAAAATCACTTTAACTGGCAGGTCTAGGAGACTCTCTTGCAGATACCCACCCTGTAGGAGGAATAAAGACACCTTGTTGAAGTTTCCAGTAGTTTATTCAGTTAAGTATAAGTAGATGGATAAGTGTTCTTGTTCTAACACAAGGGTATCAGACAGAGAGTCTCCCAGACCTACTACCTAAAGTGATTTTATCTGGACCTATCCATTACATACCGTTTCCCATAAGCCTGTGGTAGGATAATAGTATTCCCTTATGGGTAAACAAGATGAAGCAATTACCTTGATTAGACTACGCTTCCAAATAGTCATGGGGAAATGGCACTAATACAGCTGGGCCCAGCAACATAGAATAACCTTGCACCAGAGATCAGGATAAAACATACTCTGCCTTCTTTTATGACTGAAGAGAACACTTAAAGATACTGCCTGCACATGTTTTCAAGATAATGGTTAACCACATCACTTCACTTTCCCAACGTTACTATTTCTTTCACATGTAAGCACAACATTGGTATCGTCATATATCAAATGTAATTTCTTCACGTCATGGTAATACTTCTGTATTTCATGACATATCATTATTTCTGTTGCCTTTTGGGCCCAGGTGGTTTCTGAAAAGGGTGAAATGACCAGTCTGCATACCTGGTATTAGTATGAAATCCATAAAATAAATAAATGAGACCGACACATAAATGTATGCAACTGAACACATGGGACTGTGTAACGGAACAGATGGGACTGGACTTAATATTGGGCTGGGTTAATAGGCATCAATTAAACTGCAAGGGGACTGATGCAGAACTGTCAGACACTGAACAGATTGGAATGAGCCCACCACAGGGCTGGGCAATGTGACCCTGGGCTGCAAAAGAGACAATGATTTGAATGACACAGAAATGCATTAACTGAACAGATGGGACTGGACCCAACGTGGCTGTGTTAATGGGCAGCAATAAACCTGCAATAGGACTGATACACAACTGTATGTAAGTGAACAGATGACACAGGATTTAACACAGGACTACGTTACTGGGCAGGAATAAACCTCTAATGGGACCGATACAAAACTGCATGTAACTGAACAGCAGGGACTGGACCTAACATTAGGCTGTGTTAATGGGCAGCAATAGATCTGTGATGGCAGTGATACAGAGCTACATGTAAGTAAACAGGTTGGAATGGATGCTAATAAACTTGGGGTAGGACTAGAACAAAAGCACATATAAGGCAACAGATGGGACAGTATTTCACACAGAACTGTGTTAATGGAAAACAAACCTGTGGGGCTGATCTGGAACTGTATGTAACTGAGCAGATAAGGCTGGGTCTAACACAGGGTAGAATTAATAGTCAGCAATAACCCTGCGATGGGGTCGATATAGACTTGTAAGTGAACAGCTGAGATTACGCCTATCCAAAGACTATGGTAACAGGAAACAATGAAACCTGCAAGGGGACTGATTCAGAACTGTTTGAAAGTGAGCTGAGATATAGGATCGGAAATGCATAGACATAGTAAAGTCTTATGTTTTTTGGCAGCCAACAGAATTAAACAATCACTACAAAATGGAAATCAAAGTCTACACCAAGTGTATTTGACATACTGAATATTACAAAAGAAATAAAGAACTGGAAGAGGGATCTTTAGGAAAGGGAGGTAGCAAATTACATAGAAGTAAATGGCAATTGTGAGAAGTGGGAACAATATATGCAGAATAATGTTCCGGAAGGAGGAGGAGTGACGTTAAAGAGAAGGCAGGAATTCAGCAAGTTTTTGTAATATTGCACTGATGACAGTAGCAAAGAAAATATATGTGATATATATTGTATTTAAATGCAAACATTAAAGTTTTCTTTTTTGTTCATGTTTGCCTAAGTCTTACGTGATAATTTAATAAAGGTGTTTAAAAAAGAACACAGAGTCATGTTAATGAAAAGAGAACTGTAACAGAGTAGAAGGGACTCACCTAACACTGGACAGTATTAATGGACACCAATACAAATAAACTTGCAATGGGTCTGACACAGATCTGCATTTAAGACAACAGATTGGACTGGACTTAACAATGGGCTGTGTTACTGGGCAGCAATAAACATATGCTGGGATGGATACAGAACTGTATACAAATGAACAGATGGGGCAAGACCTAAGAGAAGGCTGTGTTAATGGGTAGCAGTAAACCTGTGATGGAAATGATACAGAACAATATGTAACTGAACAGATAGGATTAGACCTAAAGTACAGCAACGTTAATGGGAAGATATTAACCAGCAACAGGACTGTTACAGAAAGTATAGTTGTGTACACTTACCATAAATGCAGATGTTCTAGTGTATTCACTGTTGCAGTCATCACATTTGGGTTATCTGCTTGCAGTAGCCCTCAGTTGGCCTGATTACCAAAGTCTTGGGTCCTGCGTCGGTTGCGGTCTCATCTTCCATGACAAAAAAAAAAAGTTATTTAAAAATGCTATTTGGGAAATTCACCCTGTGTTGGGTTACTGTATTTAATATAATTAAGATAGAATGTGTAAGTGTGTATATGTGGGGGGACACATCTTTGGGTTCTAAGCTGCATAATGTTTAAAGTAAAGCATTTAATTGTTTAATTGATTCAATTGTTTAATTAAATGAAGATGAATTAATGCTGAGAAGGAATATAAATAGCTGCTTGGATTTTATGAAGTTATTCCATTGAAGGCCTGTGAGGCTGAGGTACTAGGATGTATTCAATAAAGGAAGAAAATTGGCAGCTACAGCAGTGCTCAGTGTTTTTTTTGTTTGAGGAGAATTCCTGTGCTCCAGCTTTCTTGGAACTTGTGTGGTTTGATATGTGCATCATCTTGCATGACGTCAGGTAGTCAGGGGTATAAAGCATGCAGCCGACGCCATTACATCAGTTTTTCTTGCCCCAGATATCAGGTGGCCCCATACTGGGAAGCAATTATATAAAAGGTCACACCTCCAACAAAAAAGCAAATACACCAAAAAGCTTTAAGTATAGTAAACAAGAATAGAGGTATAAGTCAATAGAAATCAGGGGGCTGGAGGGACAGTAACCAGGACTGCAACAGTGAATACACTCCAACATCTATATTTATGGTAAGTGTACTCAACTGTACTATGTTCTTCATGTTTCTCTGTTGCAGTCATCACATTTGGGTAGATTCCCAAAGCTAAGGATGGGAGGAGGTAATTAGATAGCATTAGGACCAGCTATAAGACCCTGCAAGACTGCAGTGGCAAAGCCAGCTCTGGATTTAGAAAAAATTGGCAAGTGGTAATGCTTGGTGAAGGTATGTACAGAACTCCAGGTAGCAGCTTCTAGCATGTCGCTGGTATGGACATCTCTGAAAAAGGCTGTAGAGGTAGATGCAGCCCTGGTAGAATGTGGTCTTATCCCCTGTGGGGTAGGTTTTCCATGGTGCTTATAGCAGAAATGAATGCAATGGCCTTATCCATTTTGAAATAGTTTGCTTTGAAATAGTTTTCCCCTCTGCCCCTGAAGCAAATGCAACCAGCAGCTGTTCAGATTTCCTGAGAGGTTTAGTCCTGTCCAAGTAAAATATAACTTGTCTGTGCACGTCCAAGTAAAATCTAAGTTGTCTGTGCACATCCAAGGAGTGCAGTATTCGTTCCCCTTTGTTCTGTGGATTAGAAAAGAAGGTTGGCAAATGAATGGACTGATAAAGGGCCACACTGGATACCACCTTGGGCATGAAGGAGGGATTGGTCCTGAGGGACACCCTGTCCGCATGTAAGATGATGAAAGGCTCCACAGCCATGAGGGCCTGTAATTCAGACACCCTTCTTGCTGAAGAGATGGCTAGAAGAAAGGCTGTTTTCCAAGAAAGGAATTTCAACTCTGCATTTGCAGCTGGCTCAAAGGGAGGTAGAGTGAGCTTTTCCAATACAAAGTTAAGGTCCCAGGCTGGAGTAGGAGCTCTTCTGGGTGGTCTTAAGTTTTTGGCCCCTCTGAGGAATTGCTAAAGCAGTGGATGAGAGAAGTGGGGTGGTTCTGTATTGTAATGAGCTGAAATGGATGAGTCATGAATTTTGAAGGAGGAAAAGGAAAGGCCCTTGTTAAGTATCGAAGAATCAGAGGTAAATTGGATGCTACTGTGCCCATCCCCTGAGTTTGGCTCCAGGAACAGAATCTTTTCCATTTTTCAGCAGAGGATTTTCTAGTACTAGGCCTCCTTGCCTCCAGAATGACATCCATTACTTGCTTACTGAGGGATGGGAACAGAGAGATCAGGTAATTAGCCATACTGCCAGGTTCAGGGTTTGAAGCTGTGGGTGTAGAATCTGGCCCTCCTGCTGAGACAGCAGAGAAGGGGTCTGGGGCAGGTGCCATCAGTGACACACTGCGCAAGAAGGGGTACCAGTGTTGGCGTGGCCAGTCTGGTGCAATCAGTATTGTCCTTGGTTTGTCCCGTTTGTTCTTTAGTAGTACCTTGGAGAGGAGAGGCAGACGGGGAAAGGCATAAACTGACAGGTTTTTTCAGGTGAAGGACAGGGCATCCACTTTCCAAGCTTGTTTGTGGGGAGTCCTTGTGCAGAATTTGTCCAATTGGTAGTTCTGGGGGGAGGCAAACAGGTCTATCTCTGGGCTCCCCCATTTGTTTCTCAACATGTTGAATATCTTTGGTTCCAATTTCCACTTGTGTGGGTCCATAAAATTTCTGCTTAGGTCGTCTGCCAGTGTATTTAGCTTTCCTGGCAGGAATTGATCCTGTAGATGCACTTGGTAGCTCAAGGCTGTGTTCCACAGAGCCATGGCTAGTCTGCAGAGAGGGTATGAGTGGGTTCCCCCCTGCTTGTTTATGTACCACATAACTGTGGGGGTCTTCACCAATAATTGTCCTGGAAGAATGTGGTCCTTGAAGGCTGACAGAGCATACTGTACAGCTAAAATTTCTTTTTGATTGATATGCAGGTGTATTTGACTTGGGTTCCATTTGCCCTGAATGCACTGCCCTGCCAAGTGAGCTCCCCATGCATAGTCAGATGTGTCTGTTAGGGTTTGGGCGGCAGGGGGTAGAGTGAATGGCAGTCCCTTGTTTTGATGGCATGCCTCTGCCCACCAAAGGAACTCTATCTGTAAACAAGGTATGATAGGAATCATTGATTCTAGATCCTGAGAATGTTGACACCATAGGCTTTTTAAGATACCATTGTAGTTTCCTCATATGCAGTCTTGCATATGGAATTAGTAAAATGCAGAAGGCCATGAACCCCAGGGCTTGCAGAATTTTCCTTGCAGATAGCAGGGTCTTTGTGGCCAGTAGTTTGAAGTAGGCTGTCAAATGAACTTTTTTCTCTGGCATGAGGTAGGCCATCTGGGAAGTTGTATTCAACCAGGAATACAATTTGTTGGCAGAGTACAAGATGTGATTTATTTTCGTTTATGGTGTACCGCAGAGAAGTTAGCAAATTCTTTACAAATGCCAGATGATTTAATAGTATGTCCTGGCTTTCTGCCTGAATTAGACAATCGTCCAGGTATGGGTATATTTGAATATTTCTTTGCCTGCAAAATGCAATGACTGGAGCTAGGCACTTTGTGAATACCCTGGGCACAGTAGATAAGCCAAAGGGCAGTGCAGAGAACTGATAGTGCTTGTAGCCTGCTCTGAAGCGCAGGTATCTTCTGCAAGATTCCCTTATTGGGATGTGCAGGTAGGCTTCCTTTAAATCCAGTGTTGCCAACCAGATATCTTTGCCTAGCATGGGAAGCAGCTAATGAAGAGTTAGCATCTTAAATTTTGGAATTACCAAAAATGTGTTTAGGATAGACAGATCCAGGATAGGACACCAGGAATTGTCTTTTCTGGGCACCAGGAAAAGTCTTTAGTACACCCCTTGCCCCCATTCTTCTTCTGGAACAGGATGAATAGCCTTGATGCTTAAAAAATACAGAACCTGCTTTTGAGCCTCTGCCCACTGATTTGGGGGTAGGTCTGGCCAGCCGTTTGGGGTTGGTAAGGAGTGGAAGTGGAATCTGTATCATTGGGAAGCTATATTTAAAACCCATTTGTTCAAATGGGTAATGAGTTCCCAATTTTTTGCATGCAGGGCAATCTTTCCCACTAAAGGAACAGTCAGTTGAGCAGGGCTTGGAAGGTTTAAAGTTAAGTCACTGAGACAGTTTAGCATAGGGGGGAGTCTTGCTACCCCCTGCTTTGGAAGTGGGAGCCCCGGACTGCTTATTCCTGTGAGTACCTTAGGACTGCACTGGGTGTTCTGCTGGTTCTGGGTTTGGACTGAGAAGGCCTGGAAGAGGCAGGAAAGGACCAATTCTTAGAGGGCCAATGCCTACTAAATCTGGGAGGTTGTACTTGTAGGAAATGTTTAACAGTTTGCATAGCTTTAGCTTTTTCCTCCAACTTTTTAAGTACTTTTTCTGCTTTGTTGCCAAACAGGAGGTCTTGGTTTAAGGGAGCATCCAGTAATTTAGCTTTAACATGATCTGGCAAAGATTGCTCCTTAAGCCAAGCATGCCTTCTAAGTACAGACCCAGTGACAGCAGTCCTGCAAGATGCCTATAAAGAATCAAAACCACATTGCAAAGTACGTTTTCCAACTTGTTCAGCAGAATGCATTATTAAATCCTGTAATTCTTTATATTCAGTGCAGTCAGGAATCAACATTATTTTCTGTTTAAGCAACCCAATAATATGCTGCTGATACTTTAACATATGAAACTGGCAGTTTAAAGCCCTAACTGCCAAAGTTGCAAGAGTATATACCTTCTTACCCCATCTATCCAGCGCCCTGGAATCTCTATCAGAGGGGGTAGGATTTTTTGGCAGTAGTAGCCTTAATGCCCTTGGGTCCCTGTGAAATGGTCTCAGGATCCGCAGTAGGATTTTTAAAGAGGAACTTGTGAGACTCCAGTACCCTGTAATACTTATCAGGTTAATACTTATCAGGTTTTCTGGGAGCAGGAGGTAAAGTGTCAGGGGCCAGGCTAGATTCCAAGAAGGCATCATCTACAATGTCCAATACAAGAGGGATAGCTAAAGGCCTGTGTTGATGCAGGAGTAAGAACTCCCTAAGCCACTTTTTGGAGTCAGAGTAATCCTGACTTTTCCAGTGGAAATGCTCCCTAAGAGTATGTAAGGTTTCACCAAAAGAGAAATCCTCTGGAGGGGAAGCAGAGGGAATGGAATCCTCTGCATCAGAATCCTCATAGGTAGATAAGGGCAAATTCTGGTCAGAGAAAACAGAAATTTTAGAATCCTGATCAGATGAATCAGAAGGAAAATCAGTCCTAGGTCTCTTAGAGGGGGAAGGGTGGTGTCCCCTGATTAGAGTAATAAGGTCTTCAGCCATTCTTATTTGTTTTTTAGGCATAGGAGCCTGACCATGTGGTCTGGGCGTCAGTTTTTTAGGCACAGATAGAGTTTTAGGCCTTGAAGAAGAAGATGGCTTCAGTTTAATATGCAAGTCAGTAGGCCTGAATACAACCTCAGAAGCCGGTGCCTGCATAGCAGCTCCAGACCCATCCAAGGTGGAGACATCCACAGGTTCCACAGACGAAGAAGCATCTTGCGGCATGCCGGACTCTAAATGGGTCTCAGTAGAGGCCTGCGAATCTGAAGTAGCGGGTATCAGGGGCTGCGAAAGCACCTCACTGCGAACTGGCGACTAGCTTAAGAGAAGCGTCGTCGGCAGCTTTGGACCTATGCGGTCTGTCTTTATCTTTGCGTTTTTTTAAGAATGCCGGTAGTTGGGCGGCTTACCGAAGCCATTTCTGGATACCTGAACAGAGTACCAAAATATTTGGATGCAAAAATGAACAGACGACGAATAGGACGAGGTTTGAATAAGGCACAAAACTGACAGCGAGGTACGTCGTGGTCTGGGCCCAAGCAAGGAATGCAGTACAAATGAAAATCTTTGAGGTACTTGCTTTCCACAAGAAATACAACTGTTAACTTTTACTGACATCAGTTTAGAGCAAGAAAAGGGATCCCCAATGGGGTACTTAGCTTAGTTGAAGACTTTGGATCTGAAACTTGAAAACAAAAATTTCAGGAGTCTGCTGACCAGCACTTGCGAACTGCTTCTGCTTCTGGCACCGCATGGCAAGAAAGACTGATGTAATGGCGTCGGCTGCATGCTTTCTACCCCTGATTACCTGACGTCATGAAAGATGAGACAGCAACCGACGCAGGACCCAAGACTTTGATAATCAGGCTTACTGAAACTAATGCAAGCAGATAAACCCAAATGTGATGACTGCAACATTGAAACACGAAGAACATCTACACATAACCAAACTGATGGTACTGGAACCAACAGTGAGCAGTGTTAACTGGCTGCAATAAACCTGGGATGGGACTAAGACAGATTTGTATACAAGTGAACTGATGGAGCTGGTCTTAAAAAGTACAGTTTTGTACCTACCATAAATGTAGATGTTCGAGGATTCCATTGCTGCAGTCCTGACTATTGGGTATAGTCCGCGTCCAGTCGGCCCGAATACCAGAGTATAAGGCTGGCGTCGGTCAGGCGCATTAGACTGGCGCCAGTACGCCAGGGTACTAATGCGCATGGCCAACGACATATCCTCAGTCTTTTCTTGCCCCAGATGTCAGAAGACCCTAAAAAGACAAGTCCCAAAACAACCTGCACCAAAAAACATGTACAATATATACAACAATATATGTATATATATACATATATATATAGAAATATAAACATGTAAACTCACCTACACAACCACCCCTAAAACAGAGGGGAAGGAGGGTAAATTGGACTGCAGCAATGGAATCTCGAACATCTACATTTATGGTAGGTACAAAACTGTACTATGTTCTTCGTCTTCCATTGCTGCAGTCCTGACTATTGGGTAGAATCCCAAAGCAGAGGTAAGGGAGGCTGGCAAATTATAAAGTAGTAGGAGCTGACAACATGCCTTGTAAAACAGCTGTGGCAAAACCAGCCCTGGACTTAGAGTAGATAGGAAGGTGATAATGCCTAGAGAAAGTATGCACTGAACTCCAAGTAGCTGCTTCCAGAATATCCTTAGTTGCCACCCCTTAGAAATGCTGTTGAAGTGGCAGTAGCCCTAGTGGAATGACGCCTAATCCCAGCTGGAATCTCCTTGCCATGATGGGAATAACAAAATGCAATGCAAAAGCCAATCCACCTAGAAATAGTTTGTTTTGACACAGGCTTGCCCTGAGAACTCAAAGCAAAAGAAACAAACAACTGCTGAGACTGCCTAAAATCCTTAGTCCTGCTTAAATAATAACGCAATTGCCTGTGTACATCTAAAGTGTGCAAAATCTTTCCCCTTTATTTTGAGGTTCTGCAAAAACGAGGCAAATGAATAGTTTGGTTTAAAGCCACACTAGAAACCACCTTAGGCATAAAAGAAGGATTAGTGCGTAATGATACCCTATCCTTATGAAAATCAAAATAGGCTCTACTGCCATAAGGGCCTGCAACTCAGACACCCTTCTTGCAGAAGTAATAGCCAACAGAAAAGCAGTCTTCCATGACAAATATTTCAATTCAGCAGTAGCTGCAGGCTCAAAAGGTTGTAGAGTAAGTTTTCCAACACAAAATTGAGATCCCAAGCAGGAGTAGGAGCTCTATGGGGGGTCTTATATTCTTTGCCCTCTAAGAAACTGCTTGAACAAAGGATGCGAAAACAAAGGTGGGTCACAATCATAGTGAGCTGAAATTGCTGCAGCATGAATCTTTATGGAAGAGAAGGACAAACCTTTGTCCAATAATTCAGTAAGATATTGAAGAGCCACACTCAAATTAGGCTCTGAAATCTCCAAATTCTTTGCTGTACTCCAAAGTAAAAATCTCTTCCATTTTTCTGCGTACTCTCCTTGTACTAGGCCTTCTAGCTTCCATAATCACATTTAAAACTTGTTGAGGAAGTTGAGACCTGCTGTGTTTCAACACAGAATATGCCAGGCTGTTAGATGAAGAGAGTGAAGCTTGACATTGAGCAGATGACCGTCCTGCTGAGATAACAGATGAGGAATCAGAGGTAAAGGCCATGGAGGCTTCTTTACCAGACTCCGTAGTAGTGGGTACCAGTGTTGCCGAGGCCAATCTGGAGCTATCAAAATCATCCTTGGCCTGTCTTGTCTGACCTTTAATAGTACCTTTGGAAGAAGCGGTAGAGGTGGAAAGGCATACATGAAGTTTTTCCAACTGAAAGACAGAGCATCCACTTTCCAAGCTGTGTGATGAAACCCCTTTGTGCAATACTTTGGCAGCTGGTGGTTTAGTGGAGCGAACAGATCTATGTCTGGAGTTCCCCATGACACTGTCAGTTTCTGAAATACATGAAGATCCAGTTTCCACTCCTGGGGATCCATGATTTGTCTGCTTAACACATCTGCTAAGGAGTTCTGTGCTCCTGGCAGAAACCTTGCCTGAAGAGTTAGTTGCAAGCTTAGCGCAGTCTCCCATAAAATCATTGCTTGCCTGCATAGAGGATAAGAATGTGTTCCCCCTTGCTTGTTGATGTACCACATGACAGTTGTGTTGTCTGTTAGAATCAACACCTGCCCTGGAAGAAGTAACTCCTTGAAAGCCATTAATGCAAACTGGACTGCTAACATCTCCTTCATGTTGATATGTAGATGCTGTAGTCTGGCAGGCCACTTGTCTTGTATCCACTTTCCATTTAGATGAGCTCCCAAGCAATGTCCGAGGCATCTGTCGTTAGAATCTGACTTGCCTCTGGCGGGTCACAGAGAGTCCCTTGTTTAGGTGACATTCCTGAGCCCACCCAAGAATTCTTTTGAAGGCAAAGGTATTATTTGAATGACAGTGTCCAAATCCTGGCAGTGCTGTGTCCATACATTTTGAGATACCATTGTAGCTTCCTCATATGCAGTTTGGCATTGGGAAGCACCAGAATACAAGATGCCATGAACCCTAATGCTTGAAGGACTGTCCTTGCAGTCAGCACGGACTGATGAGATAGTTGATGGAAGTAAAGTGACAGACTCTTTTTGTCCGGGGGGTTAAAAGGCCATCTGGCTGCTGTATTCAGTCTTACACCCAGAAAGCACATGTCTTGAGAGGGTACTAGACTGGACTTTATTTCGCTCACAGAATACCCTAGGCATCTTAGCACTGCTATAACATATTCCAGATGCTGTAGAAGGTCTTCCTTTTCTTGAGCCAGAATCAGGCAGTCGTCCAAATAAGGATAGATTTGAATTCCTTGAAGCCTGAAGTAAGCTATCACTGAGCCAGAACCTTTGTGAATACTCTAAGTAGTAGATAATGAATGCTAATAGATAATAATGAGAATAAGGCAAGCGCAGAGACAGAAGAATGATACTTTCCAGTACGCAGAGACCTTGAAGCTCCAAACCTAGAATACTTCCTAGGTAATAGTGATTTCCATCTATATTTGCACCCTTCCTTGGTAATATCAACACTTTGAAAGCTCCTGCACCTGCAAAGAGTTTGGGAAGTTTAAAAAAGTGTTGAATGTCCATATATTTTCCAACTTTAAATAAAGACTAAAATCCACAACACATTTGACTGGGCTTTCTGGCCCAGGGGCCCCTTGAATACTGGCTGACTGGCCTAACTGTCCTATGTGAAGGCACACCTGCTGAATTGTATGAGATGCTTTTCTTTGCTGTTTTGCCTCTGTTGGCCTGCCTTTTTTGTAATGCAAGAATGCTTAATAGAATCTTGAACCGTGAAATCTATCCAAATAAAATCTGTAATGAGTAATTAAATCCACAGTCTTTGAGTCTTGACATCTGCCCTCCCAAAGGAAAGATCAAACTGAATCTGCAAAGGACTGAAAAACTTTATTTACCACGCTGTTTGAAAGGACAGACCTGCCCTGTGCAGCAGAAAAAGGCCACCCCCTAGCTCTAGGCCTGTCTGCCTTGAGCCCCCCTACCACCCTAATCTACTAGAGTTAGACTAGCCCCTATACAGGGTCGCATTCCACCCTTATGCGCTTCATTTAAACTGGCAGCATGTGCACCAGCATTAAAAATCATGCAGACTCAGCTTTTTAGCTTTGTTTGCCTAAATCTTTAACCACAGTTCCACCAGCGAACCAAACCACACATTTCCTTGTAAAGGCCTGTCCAGCCAAAACATCACATCAAAACCAGCTAAATCAACCAGCTTCCAACTTGTTCAGCAGAATGCATTATTAAATCCTGTAATTCTTTATATTCAGTGCAGTCAGGAATCAACATTATTTTCTGTTTAAGCAACCCAATAATATGCTGCTGATACTTTAACATATAAACTGGCAGTTTAAAGCCCTAACTGCCAAAGTTGCAAGAGTATATACCTTCTTACCCCATCTATCCAGCGCCCTGGAATCTCTATCAGAGGGGGTAGGATTTTTTGGCAGTAGTAGCCTTAATGCCCTTGGGTCCCTGTGAAATGGTCTCAGGATCCGCAGTAGGATTTTTAAAGAGGAACTTGTGAGACTCCAGTACCCTGTAATACTTATCAGGTTAATACTTATCAGGTTTTCTGGGAGCAGGAGGTAAAGTGTCAGGGGCCAGGCTAGATTCCAAGAAGGCATCATCTACAATGTCCAATACAGGAGGGATAGCTAAAGGCCTGTGTTGATGCAGGAGTAAGAACTCCCTAAGCCACTTTTTGGAGTCAGAGTAATCCTGACTTTTCCAGTGGAAATGCTCCCTAAGAGTATGTAAGGTTTCACCAAAAGAGAAATCCTCTGGAGGGGAAGCAGAGGGAATGGAATCCTCTGCATCAGAATCCTCATAGGTAGATAAGGGCAAATTCTGGTCAGAGAAAACAGAAGATTCTAGAAGCCTCTGATCAGATGAATCAAAACTATCAAACTCAGTTCCACCCTAGGCCTCTTATGAGGGGGGGGCATAGAACCCCTAATCATAGTAATCAGGTCTTCTGCCATTCTTATTTGTTTCTTAGGTACAGAACCGAAATGCTAGGAGCCCCCACTGTGGCTGAAGTAGGCCTACCTTTTTCACAGATAGAGTTTTGGCAACAGAAGAAGAGGCCTTCAGTTTAATATGGAAGAGAGGCCTGAAGAACAGTCACCTCAGAAGCCCCTCAGCCTGGCATACCTCCTGAGACCCATCCAAGGGAGACATCCACAGGTTCCAAGAGTATAGTTTCTGCCTGCGGACTCCATGGAAACTCCTGGCAAAACCTCCGGCTCCACTGAGCTTCTAAAGAACCGCGTCCGGGACTGCGGTTTGGACCCTAGGTCTTCACAGTCTTTATCTTTGCGCTTCTTGGAATGCGGGTTGGAGCATCCGATGGCATTTATAATTGAACAGAGTACCCAAACACTAACCTGGATGCACAGTCTAACCTCCTCTTAATAGTGCGAGGTTTGTTAAACCTAAGGCACAAGGCTGACAGCCAACAACGTGTGCTCAGGCCCTAAACAAGGTATACTACAAATGAAAATCTATGAGGTATCTGTTTCCCACAAAATACAACTGTTAACTTTTCTGACATCAGTTAAAATACTGAGCAGAAAAACTAAAATGTTCCAATGGGGTACTTAGCCAACTCTGAAGACTTTGGATCTGAAACTCCGGTTTGACAAATATTTCAGGAGTCTGCCAACCTGCACTTGCGAACTGCTTCTGCATCGGACCATGGCAAGAAAGACTGAGGTAATGGCGTCGGTCATGCTTTCTACCCTGATTACCTGACGCGTCAGTCTAGATGAGACACAACCGACGCAGGACCCAAGACTCTGGTAATCAGGCTTACTGAAACCAATGCAAGCGGACTATACCCAATAGTCAGGACTGCAGCAATGGAAGACGAAGAACATCACAGCTGTGTTAACAGGCAACATCAATTCTCTGCTGGGACAAATACAGAACTGTATGAAAGTAAATAGCTGGGATCAGGCCTAACACACAGCTAGCTCTGTTAATGAGAAGCAATAAACCTGCAATGGGAATGATGTATGTAGACCAGCCACACAGCTGTGTTAATGGGCAGCAGCATATTTGCAACAAGACTAATACAGAAATGCATGTAACTGAACAAACAGAACTGGACAAAACATAAGGCTGTGCTAATGGGCTGGATAAACCTGCAGTGGGCCTGATACAGAACTGGGTAAAATTGAGCAAATGGGACTGGACATAACAATGGACTGTGTTAATAGGCAACAATAAACCTGCATTAGGACTGCCATATAGCTGTATACAAGTGAACCGATGGGACTGGACCTAACAATGGCATGTGCTAATGGCAGCAATAAATATGTAAAGGGACTGATGCAGAACTCTATGTAACTGAACAAACAGGACTGGAAGTAACAGAAAACAATGTTAATATGCAACAATAAACCGGTAATGATACTGATAAATGGAAGTGCACATAACTAAACAAATGGGACTGGACCCAACATCGGACTGTGTTAATAGGCAACAATCCTGACATGGGACTGGTACAGAACTGTAAACAACTGAACAAACGGGAATGGACATTTCACCCTCGATCACTTGAGACTGTTTGCTACTGATGATATCCTCATTTAGGCAGCAATTGTGCAAATTTTTTTTGTTTATGTACAGGTGATCACTGACTAGTTGCTTGAGTTGTAACTGCCACAGAAAAACTGGACAAGACTGAGAAGTGAATACTTGTAATATGCAGGACAACAGTTTATGTGAGACCTCTGTACACTTAAATTGAGAGCTTCACCTTTTGCCCTGTTTTTCCATTCTCAGACAGTCTGTAAAACAAAATTTGGAAGAATGTAAGAAACAGGGAGCAGGGATTCACTAGGTTTACCAACGCTGAAAGAAGAGTTACATATTCAGGTAAGTGCATCCAGTAAACAAAGAAATGACAATTCATTGCTAGCAATGACAGTGATAATCACGGCAGCTGCATCAAAACAAGAAACAAGACCACTAATCAGTGCATAGTCCCTGTGGGTGCAAATGTATTCAAACTCAGAAATGAGCTCCAGGGCAATTATGTGACCTACAGCAAATGACTGCTGTGCAAGTATGTGGAGAGCAAAAAAAGGGTCCAGCACCAGAATAAGAGTATATAGGCTACACTTATTGTATGATTAAAATAAAAAACAACAAATAAGCATACCGGTTTCGGCAGAACAAAATGCCTTCCTCACTGCATTGGAATACATCAGCTCTACACACATTTATATAATTAATTAATTAGTTAGCTTGTTGTATTTCAATTGGTCCAACCCAAAGATTCAATTGTGTTCATTTAAACTAGGCTTAAACAAAGCTCCAAGCGTGACAATCCATCCTGATTCTTTCCTATTTAAAATAGAAAGCCAGCCTGCTTTGTTAGCTCTATGTCCCTGGATTTTGTCTATAATTGTAAAATTAAATTTGGCAGTGGAATGGGTTAGTGTATGTTTATACGTTTGGTCCTAATATCATTAAGATGTTCACTTGTTCTGTGTTTTACAGGTTGTGATGTTTGCCCTCCGTAGAATGCAGAGCAAAAACAAGTTGCCAGGTAGATAACCCTGTCACTGCCACAATTAGCAAAGCATCTAATATCAAAAATCTGTGAGGTGTTGCTGCTTGTAAATTCAATAGTTTTATTTATATAGATGCAAAAACTGCAGTGTCCACAGGGATAGCTACCCACTAGCTTGTCCCCAAACAAGGTAATCTGTTCTGCATGTAAAGGATGTGAATGTTTGTAATGAGTGAAGTATGAATTTATCGTACGGCTTCATCTGCAGGAAAAAAGGCATCTTGAGGGTAGTATTTCGGCTAAATGTTCATTGGCTAATAGAATGTCCCAATGGTTCTGAATAATGTTCCTGAATTGGGAGGTGTTACTACCAAATGTAGTGACCATTCGGATATCTTGTACATGAGCCATGCCCTTTCCCTTGTCCCTGTGACTATAAATTAACAATGTGTTCCTGTCCTGTTCTGTGGCAAAAGAGCTGGCCTTATCATACCTAATCGGTATGCTTATTTGTTGTTTTTTTATTTTAATCATACAATAAATGTAACCTAAATACTCTTATTCTGGTGCTGGACTATTTTTGCTCTCTTGACAATTTTGGTTTGGCCCGTGCACCTTGTCCTACATGCGTGATCTTTTTGGACATTCCTATCTGGTTTCTTTTCGCGCTGGGGACTTTTCGTAAGATTTAGACACTAATATTGGCATTACAATGATTTTGCTGCTACATCAAGCTCTCACACACTTTACCAGGTCCTGGATATTTGTCGTTTACTTTTATATGGTTCTTTTTTTTTGAGTGGAATCAGCAGACATATAATTTTGGGCCCTAAGGATGTGCCGCTTTTCTGGCGTATTTACATTGAGGAACTCATGGATTTGTATCTATATGTCGGATTTACAGGCTTGTGAATTCTTTCTTTTCTATGTCAGTCACTGCAACATAATTTCATATCAGGTACTGTTACAATTGCAATGGTGTGCACTGAACAAGTAGAGGGCATGTTTTTTGGCAGACACAATTTTTTTGGACTTGTGGTCTATTTTTACTGAAGCGGCTCGAGTTTCTATATCAGTCTGGGTGTTGTGTGTGTTTTTTCACAATCGGATATTCCACTGCAGCAGGCCCAATACAAGGTACTGTTATTTGTTCACGGCCAGGCTTTTTTCGAACACATTAACGTTTCAGGCGGGACTGGTATACTTACAACTAAGGATTTTATTGCAGTCCGGACTCAGACTTTAGTAGCAATCGGATTTTGTATACGAAAGGATGGACAGATTTTGTTATTCTAACCATGTATATGTAATATTTCTTTTTCGTTATATTAGTAACTGGGTCTATCTTCTGAATATTTTTATTTTTTATTCTTTATTACTACATTTTGATCATTGGGGTCTCTTATACTGGATGTTTTCTGAATACACCAGGGATTAGTGTTTTCATCAAAACTTTCTCAATGTTCTACCACAACAGGGAATGACTGTTATACAAGGTGGTTCTGACAATCATTATTCCGCATAAGCCTATGCAGGCTTCACAGTATGTCATGTACTTGAGGACAATGTAAAAGCTCAATTAGATACTGTATACACAGTTCATATTTTTGGGTCATTTGTTCTTGCTAATATGTGGGGACATATGTTGTTTATATTGTGATTTAAGCGTTTAACATATAAGTGATAGAACAACTCATTCAATTATTTTGAGGTCAGGGACCTATTGCAGCAGATTGTTTAGATTTTGATATATATTTCTTATATGCCTTTGTGGGGTACACCCATTCCAATTCCATTGCTTGACATCTCTATTTATGTATAAGAATTTTCACGTACAAGTGGAATTGATTGCTGCACTATTGTATTTTGTACTATGTGCTTCGGTAAGTTTTTTATACAGATTGCTGTGCCAGGATATCGGTACCATTAACTAACTGGATCAGTGGGAAGACGGAGGTCTACTTCTGACACAGTTAGGGCTTTGGTTTATGTCTAAGCCATAAGGCATATTGAGCATATGTATACTTTCAGTATGGGCAACATCTTATACAGCTGGCTGAGACGAAGGTCGACCAGTCTTTTGGCCCTACATGGTATTAACCAGAGCTATAGTTTACTTGAAATGCATCACATTCCATTTTTTACTTTTTATTTTTTAAAGTACACTGTTGGCTGTACAGCAATGGTATTGGTTATAGGGTGTATATAAGATATTTTGACAGACATTTTTCTGCTGCAATATATTCTGGGCCTTTTCAAATTCCTTTTTATATATTTTGCTGGACATATCAGGATTTGGATCACAGGGCTGAGTTTAATAGAGTGTTTTTGATAGCAATCAGACACAGCTCCATCAGTACTTGGATCATTTTATATTGTCGACCATCCCTGGCTTTTCAGTATTATTCTATTAGTATGGATGTATCTACATTGTTAGAAGGTCTTTGTGACGATTTATCTGCTTTTGGATTAAAAACATTAGATTCAGGGAATGATAGGTTGGAGAAGGATGACCTGGAAAATCTATGTAGTAGTCAATTTCAGACACTAACCAAAAGGATGAAGACACTTGGGTCCAACATATGGCATTTGAAACTATACAAAGCATACAAATTAAAGACATTACACCTAGGGGCTTGCGTGTTCGTTTACAACCTTTGGTAGGACAAATAGATGAGAAATTAACACAAGATTGGGCCATGGCCCAACACACAGCATCTATGCTTTTTGTGGATACTTTGATTACATATTATGAGAGAAGTATTGACTCTAACATAGAAGAAGTAAAACAAAAATCTGTGAAGGAGTAAAGTCTCATGAGGGTGAAAGTACAGTTTTGTACCTACCATAAATGTAGATGTTCGAGTGCTAATACAGCTGCAGTAATCACAGATGGGTTCTCTGCCGTCAGGCGGGTCCTCGGTCGGCCGAATTCCAAAGTCTAGGTCCGGCGTCGGTTGTTGTCGCTTTCTCTCCTGACGTCAGTGAGGCAGGGGTATACAAGACACAGCCAACGCCATTTTCTTCAGTCTTTCTTGCCCCAGATGTCAGGTGCCCCCAGAAGGAAGGCAATACATAAATTATATTTATATACATGCAATGCAGTATAATCAAAAATCAGTAGTTGCAAGCAAATATACCATAGAAGGATAACCCAATCAGGTTGTATGAGGGGGTTAGGCCCTAGGCCTTTACCAAGAGGGGAAGGAGGAGGAAAACTGTACTGCAGCTGTATTAGCACTCGAACATCTACATTTATGGTAGGTACAAAACTGTACTATGTTCATCGTGCATACAGCTGCAGTAATCACAGATGGGTAGAATCCCAAAGCTACGCACAGGGTGGTAGGCACTAGGTGGAACTGGGATGAGCCAGAATGCCCTGCAACACAGCAGTGGCAAAGCCTGCTCTAGTTTTGGAGTATAAAGGCAGGTGGTAGTGTTTGGTGAAGGTATGCACAGAACTCCAAGTGGCTGCCTCCAAAATATCTTTGGTAGGAACTCCTCTGAGGAAGGCTGTAGAGGTAGCTGTGGCCCTGGTGGAGTGGGATCTGATGCCTGTAGGGACAGATTTTCCATGATAGGAGTAACAAAACCGTATGCAGTGGCCTATCCATTTTGAAATTGTCTGTTTGGTCACTGGCTGTCCTTGAGCTCCTACAGCATAGGACACAAAAAGTTGTTCTGATTTCCTGAAGGGCTTTGTTCTGTCCAAATAATAACGTAGCTGTCTATGGATGTCTAAGGAGTGCAGCAGCCTTTCCCCTTTGTTTTGAGGATTGGGATAAAAGGTAGGTAGGTGTATGGCTTGATTTAAAGCTACCCTGGATACCACTTTAGGCATAAATGAAGGGTTGGTTGAAGGAAACCCTGTCCTGATGGAAGATGAGAAAGGGCTGCACAGCCATGAGGGCTTGTAGTTCCGAAACCCTACGAGCTGAGGTAATGGCCAGAAGGAAAGCTGTTTTCCAGGACAAATATTGGAAATCTGTTGAGGCAGCTGGTTTAAAGGGAGGCAATGTTAATTTTTCTAGAATGTAATTAAGATCCCAGGCTGGTATTGGTTGTTTCCTTGGTGGTCTTATATTCTTAGCCCCTCTGAGGAACTGTCTTAAGAGTGGGTGAGAGAATAAGGGTGGATCCGTGTTGAATTCTGCAGAAATGGCTGAGGCATGGATTTTTATGGAGGAAAATGAAAGTCCACTGTTCAGCAGCTCAGCTAAATACTGTAATACCTGAGGCAAATTCAGTTTTCTAGGGTCCTGGCCTTTTTTCTCATTCAAAGAGCAAAACCGTTTCCATTTTGCGGAGTAAGCCTTTCTAGTAGATGGCCTTCTGGCCTCCAAAATGACATCCTGCACCTCTTTGGAGAGTAGGGTCTGTTGTGGTGTTAAGGAATTTTCCATGCAGCGAGATTGAGTGTTTTCAGCTGGCTGTGAAGAGTTTTGTAGCTGTGCTGAGTCAGCAGAAGAGGCATTAAAGGTAGGGACCAGGGAGGAGTATGTGTTAGGCTCCTCAGGAGTGGATACCAGTGTTGCCTTGGCCAGTCTGGAGCAATCAGTATCATCTTCGGTCTGTCTGCTCTTGCTTTCAAGAGCACCTTGGGCAGAAGAGGCAGAGGAGGGAAAGCGTAAACTGTCCATGCTGTCCAACTGAATGAAAGGGCGTCCACTCTCCAGGCCTTTGGATGAAAGGTCCTTGAACAAAACTTTTCCAATTGATGATTCCTGTGGGAGGCAAAGAGATCTATGTCTGGCCTCCCCCACGCTTGGATTATCTTTGTAAAAACTTGAGGATGCAACTTCCATTCATGTGGATCTGTCATATTTCTGCTTAGATTGTCTGCCAGCGTGTTTTCCAAACCTGGCAAGTACTGTGCTTGAAGTTCGATTTGCCATTCCAGAGCCAAGTTCCAAAGTGTCATGGCTAGTCTGCACAAGGGGTATGAATGTGTTCCTCCTTGTTTGTTTATGTACCACATTACTGTGGTGTTGTCTGTTCTTATCAATAATTGTCCTGGATGCAGGAGGTCCTTGAAAGCTGTAATTGCATTTATCACTGCAAGCATTTCTTTTTGATTGATGTGAAGGTGCTTTTCCTTTTGGGACCATTTGCCCTGAATGCACCTGTCTGTCATGTGCGCCCCCCAGGCGTAATCTGAGGCGTCTGTTGTGATGACTTGATTTGCTTGAGGCTTGCAGAATGGAAGACCTGTGTTTGTTTGACATGCTTGGGCCCACCATAGAAATTCCTTTTGCAAACATGGAATTATTGGTATTATTGTTTCCAAACTGTGGCTGTGTTGAGACCATAGGTTTTTTAGGTACCATTGAAGTTTTCTCATATGCAACTTTGCACATGGGATTAAAAGAATGCAAGATGCCATGAAGCCCAGAGCCTGCAGGATTTTCCTTGCAGTAAGCCTGGTACATTTTGCTAGTATTTTGAAGTACTGAGTTAGTTGTCCCTGTTTTTCTGGTGTAAGGTAGGCCATCTGGGTGTTTGTGTCCAAGTTGGCACCCAGAAAAGTTATTTTCTGAGATGGTGTTAGCCTGGATTTCTCTTTGTTGATTGTGTATCCCAGAGAATGCAGTAACTGTGTTACATAAGCCAGATGTTCCAGAAGTATGTGCTTGCTGTCCGCTTGGATCAGGCAGTCGTCCAAATAAGGGTAAATTTGTATCCCTTGAAGTCTGCAGTAGGCAATTACTGATGCCAGGCATTTCGTGAATACTCTGGGCGCAGTAGATAAGCCAAAGGGCAATGCAGAGAATTGATAGTGGATTGAACCTGCAAGAAATCTGAGGTATCTTCTGCAGCTTTGTCTGATTGGGACATGCAGGTATGCTTCCTTGAGGTCCAATGTTACCAGCCAAAACTCCTTGCCCAGCATGGGAAGAAGCTGCTGTAATGTGAGCATCTTGAATTTTGGTACAAGTAAGAATGTGTTTAGGATGGATAAGTCCAAAATGGGTCTCCAGTCGGTTCCTTTCCTTGGTACCAGAAATAGCCTGGAATAAAAACCTTGACCTTGTTCGTGAGTAGGTACCTCTTGAATAGCTTTCATGTCTATGAGCTTTGAAATTTGTAGTTGTGCCTCTGCCCTTTGATTGTGTGGCAGGTTTGGCATGCCTCTCATTTTTGGAAGAGTGTGGAAATGAAATCTGTAGCCTCTGTTTATAACTTCCAGGATCCATTTGTCTGTTGTGACAATATGCCAATTTCTTGTAAATAATGCCAGCTTTCCTCCCAAGGGTGCTGCCAGCTGAGACTTGCTTGGCATGGAAAGGAGGGAGTCATTGGGTTTGTTTCCTGTATTGTTGTGCACTGTCTTTGCCACCTCTTGGTGCTGGAGTTTGCCATTGCCTGCCTCTATATGAGCCTTGTGATTGTCCTCTGCCCCTTGTGCGCCTGTATCTACCTCTTTGGGGCTTGTCCGTGGCTGGAAAGGACCAGTTTTTTGAAGGCCAATTTCTGCTAAAACGTGGTGGTTGAACCTGTAGGAAAGCTTTGACAGTTTGCATAGATTTGGCTTTTTCTTCCAATTTCCGTAATATCTCCTCAGCATTAGTACCAAATAGCACATCCTTTTGTAAAGGAGCATCTAGAAGTTTAGCTTTCACATGATCAGGCAAGATTTGTTCCCTAAGCCAGGCATGTCTACGAATGACTGATCCTGTAACAGCAGCCCTACTTGAGGCCTCTAGGGCATCATATCCACATTGTAAGGTGTGTTTACCCACTTGTTCCGCACTATGCATCATATCCTGCAACTCCTTCAAATCTGGTTGTTCAGGTTGAGACATTTTATTTCTTAATTGTGATAACAGAAACTGCTGATATTTAAGCATATGAAACTGACAATTTAAGGCCCTCATGGCTAGGGTGGCCGAGGTATATACCTTTTTTCCCCACCTTTCTAAGGATCTAGACTCTCTTTCGGAAGGTAGTGGATTCTTAGCAGTAGAGGCCTTCATACCCTTGGGGCCTTGAGAAATGGTTTCAGGGTCAGCATTATGGCTTTTGTAAAGAAATTGGTGAGAGTTAGGAACTCTGTAGTACCTATCAGGCTTGACTGGGGCAGGAGGCAGGGAATCCGGATTGAGGCAAGCCTCCGAATAAACATCATCAAGTATGTCCAGGACAGGAGGTATCGCCAGAGGTCTGTGTTGAGGTAACAAAAGAAATTCCCTAAGTCTTTTCTTGGAATCAGAAAAGTCTTGGCCTTCCCAATGGAAGTGTTCCCTCAAAGTGTGCAAGGTTTCCCCAAAAGAAAAATCCTCAGGAGGAGATACAGAAGGAATGGACTGCTCTGCATCAGAATCTTCAAAAGGGGAGTAAGAGTGTTCCTCTGCATCAGAATGTTCTGAAAAAATGGAGCCCTGATCAGAAGAGGGAGAATCTTCCTCCACTCTGGGTCTCTTGTCTGGAGGGGGTTGTGAACCCCTGATAAGACTAATTAAATCCTCAGCCATTTTAAGCATCTGTTTTTTAGGCATGGGGCCTGGAGATGGGCCCTGTGCAACAGGCCTCTTGGGATGCCTGGCTGATTTGGATTTAGTAAAGACCTTAATGGAAAAGGAAGATGAGGGTCTAAAGATACCATGGGTGGAAGTGGACCTGTCCACATTAGGAGGCTCAACGCTCACAGTGGCTTCGGTGGTTGTAGTCTGGGTAAGGGCCGAGGTACCTGCGGTCTCGGTTACAAAAGACACCGCCAAAGAAGTGTCGTCAGTAGTCAGGGACTGCATAGGCGTCTCGCTGAGAATCGGACCACGTGTAGCCGGTTTTGGCGTGGTGTCGGTGGGGACCGTGGACCTCGCGTGTCGGTCCTTGTCCTTGCGTTTTTTGGACAAAACGGTAGTCAGAGTCTCCAACGACATTTTATAATCAAAGGCTTTACCAAAAAAGTGTTGGGCGAACTCCGCCAGACGCTTAATAGTGCGCTTATTGAAAGTAGCGCAAAAGCGACAGCCCGAGACATCGTGGTCTGGGCCTAAACAAGGTATGCAGAGGGAATGGAAATCCTTATGCGGTATTTGCTTCCCACAAGAAATACAATTGTTAACTTTTTCTGACATCGGTCTGAGGCAAGAAAAGGTTCCCCAACAGGGTGCTTAACTTTAATGAAGACTTCGGTTTCCAATTTTTCGTAAATTCAGGAGCTGGCCGACCGGCACTTGCGAACTGCTTCTGCTTCGGGCACCGCGCGGCAAAAAAGACTGAAGAAAATGGCGTTGGCTGTGTCTTATATACCCCTGCCTCACTGACGTCAGGAGAGAAAGCGACAACAACCGACGCCGGACCTAGACTTTGGAATTCGGCCGACCGAGGACCCGCCTGACGGCAGAGAACCCATCTGTGATTACTGCAGCTGTATGCACGATGAACATCCCTTTTTCAACACATATTTACAGGCTTTGGCCAAAGAACTCTCGCAATTAGAGGGACAACTGGTTAAGAGGAAGACTCAGAAATTTCAAAGAGATGCACTTGAGTATGACCGAGGTAGACCATTCGGTCTTAATAAAAGTGTAAGATTTCAGGGAATGGCCAATAAGGGGACCAATAGGAGAAAGAGACCTAGGTCCATACTAAAACACAGAGGACTTAATCAGGAGGGAACATCTGGTAAGGATTCGTCTTCAGTAAAAGATCTTGACCCTATCTCCTTGGAGGAGTCCCCAGTAGCGAAAAGAAGGCCCAGTATGGACCCTTTAGGACCAAAAAACATTTGGGGGGGGTAAGAAACATCGCAGAAGTAACAAGCACACAACACTTACCGAAGAGAATTCTGACACAATAGATGTCAACAGTGTACATAACATTTCTTCATATCCCTTGTCTGAAACAGAAATAAAACTATTAAATAAAGGATTGAATTTTGTCTGTTCCTTTTCTGTTGCTGAACATAATTTTGTGGATGATATTGATGCATTTTGCAGAAATCTTAATCTTAAAATATTTTTTTCAGATTTGGATCAATCTCAAAGATCCACTGAATTTCGTTTCAAGAAATCCACTTTTATACCACCTATGGACAGACATGTTTCTGTGTTCAGAGAATGCATTTTGAAAGAAATGCATTTCAACATGAATCCACATGCTGGTATCAAACATAATATAACCAAAATAGAACGCGAGACCCTACAGAAACTTAGCAGGAAGCATGAACTGGTCATAATACCGGCTGATAAAGGGGGTGCAGTTGTTATCATGGACTGGAAAATGTATGAAACTGAAGCCTTGACACAGTTGTCTAACAACATGTTTTATATGAAAATGCCTCTGGACCTACTTTCAATTTCAAAGAAAATGATGCTTTTCTGGACTTGGCGGTGGAGGAAGGGATTATTGATTTAAGATACAAAAAGGAATTGACAGTGCAGGAGCTGAAGTCACAATATCTATACCTGCTTCCAAAAATACATAAACATGCCACCAAACCACCTGGCAGACCCATTGTTTCGGGTCGGGGATCCTTGATGGAACCCTTATCTGCTTTGCTCACTGAATATCTCAAACCTCTTCTTCCACTGCTCAGATCCAGAATTAAAGATACAACACAATTTTTGAACATCATCCAAGATACACAATTGGAATCGGGTTGGATCCTATGTACATTAGATGTCACAGTCCTTTATACTAATATCCCACACTGTGCTGGACTGGAGGCCATTCAATATTGGTTAGATCAAGCACAAATATATAAACCGGGCTTCAACACTTTCCTAGTCTGTCTAGTGGAATACGTCCTAACGAAAAATGTTTTCTATTTTCATGGGACATGTTTTTGGCAGATGAGGGGTACTGCTATGGGAGCATCCTTTGCTCCCATTTATGCGGACCTCTTTATGGGCTACCACGAAGGCACATGTGATCTATGATGCCAGTCATAATTTATTTCTGGACAATATGGACATCTGGAGACGATATTTGGATGATTGCTGGATGGTGTGGAGGGAGGGATGTCAAGTTATTTGATGGAATTTGTTGAATACCTTAATGATAACAAATGGGGAATACAGTTTACACTCAACCATGATCATGAGCAAATCACTTTTTTGGATGTACTCATTACTCGTCAGTCTGATCATAGACTTCATACTCAAGTGTACAGGAAATTCCCCCAATTCAATAGTTTATTACATGCTTCGAGCCACCACCCCTGACACATCATCCAAAACATCCCTAAGTCTCAATTTTTGCAGACCAAACACATATGTTCTTCGGAGGAAGCCTACAGCAATAGCCAACAGGACCTCACTCATAGATTCTTGAATAAGGCTTATCAACAACAATATATTGATAAGGCCAGCTCTTTTGCCACAGAACAGGACAGGAACACATTGTTAACCTATAGTCACAGGGACAAGGGAAAGGGCATGGCTCATGTACAAGATATCTGAATGGTCACTACATTTGGTAGTAACACCTCCCAATTCAGGAACATTATTCAGAACCATTGGAATATTCTATTAGCCAATGAACATTTAGCCGAAATACTACCTTCAAGATGCCTTTTTCTCTGTAGATGAGGCTGTATGATAAATTCATACTTCACTCATTACAGACATTCACATCTTTTACATGCAGAACAGATTACCTTGTTTGGGGATAAGCTAGTGGGTAGCTATCCCTGTGAACACTGCAGTTTTTGCATCTATATAAATAAAACTAATGAATTTACAAGCAGCAACACCTCACAGATGTTTGATATTAAATGCTTTCCTAATTGTGGCAGTGACTGGGTTATCTACCTGGCAACTTGTTTTTGCTCTGTGTTCTACATAGGGCAAACATCACGACCTGTAAAACACAGAATAAATGAACATCTTAGTGATATTAGGACCAAACATATTCATAATGCATTATATAAACATACACTAACCCATTCCACTGCCAAATTTAATTTTACAATTATAGACAAAATCCAGGGACGTAGAGCTAACAAAGCAGGCTGGCATTCTATTTCAAACTGGAAAGAATCAGGATGGATTGTCAAGCTTGGAGCTTTGTTTAAGCCTGTTTTAAATGAACACAACTGAATATTTGAGATGGACCAATTGAAATGCAAAAAGCTAACTAAATAATTATATAAATGTGTGTAGAGCTGATATATTCCAATGCACTGAGGAAGGCATTTTGTTCTGCCGAAACCGGTATGCTTATTTGATTTTTTATTTTTGACCTCAATAAATTTCTGATAGAACTTCAATCATTTAACTGGGCACCCTTTAAACATCTCCCCTTAGAGGAAGCTGTACTTCTTTTTAACACAACATTTCTAGCCATACTTAAGTCTCATGCCCCCATCAGATCAATTAGAGTAAAAACCAGGATTGCACCCTGGTTAACAAAAAATACCACATCTCTAATTAAACTTAGAAACAAAGCATGGAGCATATGGCGATCAACCAAATCAACCTTGGACCGCATTAAATTCCAACAACTAAGAAACGAAACCAAAAAAGCAACATTATCTGACAAGAAAAATTACTATTGCCAACTCCAAAATAAACACCAAAACAACCCTAAAAAATTCTGGTCTGGATTGAACAATCCTCTCCACCCAGGTAAATCCTCGACACCCACCCCAAAGCAACTAAGTGACAAAACCCCTGAAGAAGTAGCGAATTCCTTTAACAACTTCTTCACTGACATTATACAATCCCTAGCTAATCAACTACCGGTCACCAATACTATAAACACAGACAACTTCCAACATTCTCAATCCACCTTCAAATTTCAGCCTGTCCCTACTTCCTATATAAGATCCTTACTAAAGAAACTAAAACCAACAACTCTCTCTGCAGATCTTCTCCCAGCTGAATATCTACAGATAGCAGCAGATGTCATTGCTTTCCCTATCTCGACACTTATCAATAGAACCATAGCAGAATCTAAAATTCCATCTTTATGGAAAATATCCCATGTCATACCTCTCCACAAAGGTGGTCTATCTACAGAACTATCAAACTATAGGCCCATAGCTATACTGTCACCACTAGCCAAAATCATGGAGAAGTGCATACACAAACAACTTCTCTACTATCTTATCCACAACAATTTACTAACCAACTCACAACATGGCTTTAGACCCCACCACAGCACTACCACTGCTCTTCTCTCTTTTACCGATACTATCAATCACAACAGAAATGACAGAAAAATGTCTTCAGCACTGTTTCTTGACCTATCAAAGGCCTTTGATATGGTGAACCACCAGATACTCTATCATACACTAGATAATCTACAACTTGATAAACCAGCTCTAGACTGGTTTATAGGCTATCTCTCTGGTAGGAAACAAGCCGTCCTTTGGCAATCAAAGCTCTCTAACCTCTTACCAAATACCATAGGGGTACCCCAAGGATCAATACTGGGGCCTCTCCTTTTTACTATCTTCACAAATGACCTGTATAAGGCCATCCCTGAAGCCACCTGCATTCAATATGCAGATGACTCCACATTAGTTTGTTCTGACACATCCCCTGTTAAC